>NC_041388.1:148968653-149076616 GCF_002162155.2 Triticum dicoccoides
CCCCCCAACGCTCACTGTTCATCCAATCGATCGGCTTCAGTTAGCAGCGGTAGCGAAGGAATCGCTCGATCGGGTTCAGTTAACAGCCATCGATCGATCGCTCGGGTTCAGTAACGTGTAGCCTGCAGTGCAATCGCTCGGGTTCAGTTAGAGCCCAACGCCTCGCTCGGGTTCAGTTAGAGCCAACGCCTCGCACACACGCACGTACGTGTACGAGAGAAACGCGCATCGCTCGGCCCCGACCTCCCACCGTAACCGGGAACTCCCCGAAATTTTCCTCGCCCTCGCTTCTACCACGGTTTTTTCCGTCATGGACGGCCCAAAGAATGTCATGCAGCCGCGTCTCCGGCCCGCCCAGGACGAAAAGCCCATTTTCTGTCATGATTTTTTGTCATAGAAGTAGGAGACCACCACATCTATGATGATACCGGGTTTTGTCACAATTATCGTCATAGAAGTGTCATATGGATGACAGAAAAAAAATTCGTTCGGCCCAAAATTTCACGGATGTGTCTTTTTTTGTAGTGCCACCGGGGCGCACTAGGAGGCCCAGGCATGCCCTGGTGGGTTGTGCCCACCTCGGGTGCCCCCCGGACCTCCTCTTTTCTCTATAAATACCCCAATATTCCAGAAACCCTAGGGGAGTCGACAAGAATCAATTCAAGTCACAGTAGAGTACAGAACCACCAGATCCAATCTAGACACCATCACGGAGGGGTTCACCACTTCCATTGGTGCTTCTCCGATGATGCGTGAGTAGTTCTTTGTAGACCTTTGGGTCCGTAGTTAGTGGCTAGATGGCTTCCTCTATCTCGTTTGATTCTCAATACAATGGTCTCTTGGAGATCCATATGATGTAACTCTTTTTGCGGTGTGTGTGTTGGAATCAGATGAACTTTGAGTTTATGCTCAGATCTATCTTTTTATATCCATGAAAGTTACTTGAGTTTATTTGATCTCTTATATGCATGATTGATTATAGCCTCGTATTTATTCTCCAATATTTGGGTTTTGTTTGGCCAACTTGATCTATTTATCTTGCAATGGGAAGAGGTGCTTTGTAGTGGGTTCGATCTTACGGTGCTTGATCCTAGTGACTGAAGGGGAACCGACACATATGTATCATTGCTACTAAGGATAAAACTTTGGGTTCTATCTCTACATATATAGATCTTGGCTACATCATGTCATCATTCTTATTGCATTACCCCGTTTCCCCATGAACTTAATACACTAGATGCATGCTGGATGGCGGTCGATGTGTGGGGCAATAGTAGTAGATGCAGGCAGGAGTCGGTCTACTAATCTTGGACATGATGCCTACATAATGATCATTGCTTGGATATCGTCATGATTATTTGAAGTTCTATCAATTGGCCAACAATAATTTGTTTACCCACTGTTTGCTATTTTTCTCGAGAGAAGCCACTAGTGAAACCTATGGCCCCGGTCTCTTTCTCATATTATTTGCTTTTGCGATCTATTTTTGATTTTATTTTCAGATCTATTAAACCAAAAATACAAAAATACCTTGCTGAGATTTATTACTATTTATTTTATTTTGCATTTGATCTATCAATCTACTACAACTTATTCACGTCCGTTTGCCTATCTTGGGGCGCCGCTACCCGAAAGGGATTGACAACCCCTTTTACACGTGGGTTGCGAGTATTTGTTATTTGTGTGCAGGGGCTGTTTACATTGTGTTGCTTGGTTCTCCTACTGGTTTGATAACCTTGGTCTCACCACTGAGGTTAATACCTACCGCCGCTGTGCCGCATCATCCCTTCCTCTTTGGGGAAATACTGACGTAGCTTCAAGCCGCATCAGTCGCCGATGTGGAATACAAAGGAAGTGGACGACGACGGCGGCCATAGGATAGCTTTAGGGCCAGGTCGCCTTTTTGTTTTAAACGTTTGAAATTTAATGAAAAATATTCGAAAAGTAACTGAATTTCTTCTAGTTTATATGAAAATCCGTTGTGTTTGTACAAATGTCGTTCAGTTAGTTAAAACACGGCTTGAAATGTATGCATGCAGTGTTGGGTGGTCGGCTTCCGCATCCTGTTCGTGGACTAGTCCCCCCTGTCCACGGACAGATGCAGGAGAAAATTTGCGGCTCAGCATTTGAGATTCCCTAAGTACTAGATTGTATCAACCATTGGAGCGAATGGATTTTGGAGCCTCTTTAACAGTTGAACTTCGCTTCAGTATACCCTCAGAAAAGGAGTAAAACCTACAAAACCACCACAATCGTGTCACACAATATAAAAAATCATCACTTTACAAAACGTGACAGTTTGCACTGCACCGAATTTTTTATAGTGGCAAAAACTATCGAGCAAAATATTGACCGGGTTTTGACATGGCTGATTCGTCACGACCCAACAATGGTGATGGCGTGCCGTAAACTTCTATTAATAGTAGTCGAGTGCTCAGTTGGAAGCGGTTGGGTCGAGCCGTCGCGTTCGCTTGTTAGAAAGTTAGCGATTGGGTCCTTCACGTTGGTATCGGGACGGCCATTCGCGCGATACCCTTGCCGCTCATTCGGTTTCACACTTTTTCTGATAAGCCTGTCATCGACGCTGTCAACCACTGCATTTACTCGCGTTCATGTCTGACATATAAAGCCACCCCAGCACTTGCCCCTGCTCTCGTACACACCTTGATCTGCCCGACCGTTTCTTTGGTGTTGCCTTATCACAAACAGTTCATCCGTGTGAACTATATGCCATATATCGCACACACCTTCATCTGGCTGACTGTTTCTGTTGTTATGCTCATCACAAACAGTTCATTCTAGTGAACTGTATGCCACGCATCACACACACAACTATAATCTGAATCGTGTTTGATGTCTCCGCCACCGCAAATGTTCCGTATCATTTTTGATGGTTTTATTACATTACCGTTTGCGATTAATGTATCACACACAGTTTTGTCGAAGGGTCTTTGATTGTAGTATCGCATTGGCAGTATCTTGCAATAGTGAATGCCTCGCAATACTTCCAATTTAGCTCTGAAAGATGGGAACTATAAAGATTGGATCCACACTTTGAGAGATGTTCTCAGAAGTGTTGAGAAATATGATTTTCGCTCAAAGTCCTTGGAGGATGGGATGCTCTCAATGACAAGTGTCAGTTTCTCTCAGAGGACTCCCTCACCCCGACGAGGCCCTTGAGCCAATACCGTCAAAATACAACCACACTTATCAACCAGACCGACGACCACGTGGACGGGACAAAGCGGCTACTTATCCCGAACACCAGCCAGCGCCACCTCGCCATAGAGGCAAAGAGACAGTGGATCCGGGCTACACATACGAGTTACACCAGGACCTGGACAATAGAGCTGGCCAGACAAGATCAATCTATGGATCAAGAGGACGCGCCTCTGCGCAAGATGACGACCATCAGGCCTGGCACAACAAACATAACCAAACCAGGGGTCAGCAACGAACACAAATGTCATCCGAGCTCTGTCGTGATGTTGCCCAATATAGAGGTGCCGCACACCCCAGGTGCTTTACTAATGAGGTAATGCAGCACCAGTTTCCAAAGGGGTTTAAACCCGTAAACATCGAGCCTTACGATGGAACGACAGATCCTGCTGTATGGATTGAAGATTTTCTTCTCCACATTCACATGGCTCGTGGAGATGATCTACACGCCATCAAATACCTTCCCTTAAAATCTAAAAGGACCAGCACGGTAGTGGTTGAATATCCTCCCGGAGAACTCCATTGGCAGTTGGGAGGACTTAGAGGATGCTTGTCAGGACAACTTCTAGGGCACTTATGTCCGGCCACCGGACGCTGATGACCTGAGTCGCATAGTCCAGCAATCCGGAGAGTCAGCCTGCAAACTCTGGACCCAGTTCTTAATTAAAAAGAACCAAATCATCGACTCTCCGGATGCCGAAGCCTTAGAGGCCTTTAAGAAGAGCGTCTATGATGAATGGCTCGCCCGACACCTCGGCCAGGAAAAGCCAAAAACTATGACAACTCTTACTGCACTTATGACCCGCTTCTACGCAGGCGAAGATAGCTGGCTGGCTCATAGAAGCAACAGTACCAGCAACCCAGGCACCTCTAAGGCCAGGGATGACAATGGAAGGCCACGACGCAAAAATATAAGAGTCGGAACAACAACGAAGAAACCGAGGATACGACAGTAAACGCCGGATTCAGCGGCTCAAAATCCGGTCAACGGAAGAAGCCGTTCAAAGGAAATAGAAATGGTTCATCCAATTTGGAAAAAATATTGGATAGCCCTGCCAGATTCACGGCACCCCTGACAAGCCTACCAACCACACCAATAGAAATTGCTGGGTTTTCAAATAGGCAGGTAAATTAAATACCGAACATAAGGGGAAAGGACCTCAAAGCGAGGACGACGATGAACCCCGCCCTCCGAACGCCGGGGGACATAAAAGTCCCCCCCCCCCCCTGAGGTGAAAACCGTGAACATGATATATGTCACTCACATCCCCAAAAACGGAGCGCAAGTGCGCATTAAGGGAAGTCTACGCCGTAGAGCCTGTCGCCCCAAAATTCAACCCATGGTCGGCTTGTCCGATCACTTCCGATCACAGGGACCACCCAACTAGTATCCGTCACGGAGGTTCGGCGGCCCTGGTACTAGATCCTATAATCGACGGGTACCATCTTACTAAAATCCTAATGGACGACGACAGCAGCCTCAATTTGATCTATCCGGACACTGTCCGTAAGATGGGTATCAACCCTTCAAGAATCAAGCCTAGCAACACTACCTTTAAAGGAGTGATACCCGACGTGGAGGCCCGTTGTACGGGCTCCTTACCATTAGAAGTTGTCTTCGGTTCCCTAGACAACTTCCACAATGAAGAATTGATCATTGACATCATCCCTTTCCGTAGTGGTTATCATGCCCTGGTCTGACAAAATGCTTTCGCCCGCTTTAATGCAGTCCCGTACTATGCTTATTTAAAACTGAAAATGCCAGGACTTCATGGCGTCATCATAGTTAATGGGAATATGGAGAGCTCCCTCCGCACTGAGGAGCACACCGCGGCCCTAGCAGCCAAAGCACAAGGCGGCCTGATCAAGCCAAACAACTCATCGACCATCAAGACCCTCGACACTGCTAAACGTGTCAGACCCACATTACAACTCAATAGCTCGGTGGATCCGGAGCTTGAATAGCAGTTTAGCCTCCGCCAATCGCCCTATAAGGTTGCGGCATACATACCACGCGTGCATAATTACGCACTTAAATTACCTTGGGCAGTGCTGGAGGTATACTGTGGAAAAGTTCTATTGTATGGCTTGACCTTATTTGAACCTTAAGCCTCTTTTTTTAATTTTTTTCTTTCACTACAGGTTCATTAAAAATCCACCTACTCTACGGTTGTACCAGGACTCCTTTCTAGGACCCCCTATATTGCAGACGACCATCGACTCCTCCTCTCAAAGGATTTCTAACCAAGGAGAAACAGCGCAGACGTGCAACAGTGCATCATTAGGATCTTTAAGCCACTATTTTCTCAGAAAGCCCTGTATACACCTTTCCCTTGTGTAAATTTTCGACATGTAAAATGACCTTGGCCTTCGGGCATTATTTGTAATGACACGTCTTGACGTATTAAACAGGGTATAAAGGAAGCTGTTGATCACCATGTTTGTTGGGTACTTATCTATTTCATACTATCATCTGTATTCCCTCCCTACTCTCGACTGCCACACGTTCTTTAGTCCGGCCTCAGACACCGGGGGCTGTATCCGGCTCGGCACATTTTCAAGTCCGAACTCCTATGGGGTACTCTTCGGCGTCCCGAATATTGCATTATATGCATCGGCTCCGAATCATGTCTTTGGTCCATAGTTGGGTTGCCCAGCTCCTGTGTTTACCACCTTACGTTTCGCTTGTTCGGCTAAGGTAGTAAAGGGAGAACTACTGCAATTGTATTTCTGGTTCATCCGGTCAAATACCTCAGTAAAGAAAGGCGAAAACTGACTGTCATGATAAAGCGAGAGCTGGTCGGCGATTCAGTGACTTATCTTATACTAAACATTCGCGATTCACTCCATGTTATACGAGGGGTTGGTCTTCGTCCAACCACGTGGAAAAATGGCACCGTATTCCGGATAGCCGCACACGCACCAGGGGCTAGTACTTAGCCCCGCCGTCAAACTCATATGGCTAAGTAAAAGTAATAAAGCCGCATAGTCTTATTGCCCGGTTCATCTCGCGGACACTTCCTTTACGGACCAAGACGTTGGATAAAGTGTGGTCATGCGTCATGATGAACACCCCCGTAGTATCCACGTGGGGGCTGAAGCTGACGAGTGGCAACTTATATAAGTAAAAACGACTGCACAGGAGGTAAACATCGCTTGAAACAAAAGGCGCAACACATAGATATATTACAAGAATGGGTTCATAACATAGTTTTTACAACCTGAATACATCTACTAAAATATGACATCCTTTGAACATTGGCCATCTACTATTCGAGCGCAATCTAGGACGTCATCGAAGTATCTCTCCGGCTTCCGATGATCTTTGCCTTCGGGCGGGCCTGCGGTTTCCACGTCGGTGGCCTTCATCTTTTCCCATTGCATTTTGATGCGGGCGAAGGTCATCAGGGCACCTTCTATGCTGGCCGAGCGCTTCACAGCATCAATCCGAGGTAGCGCGTCAACAACGCTCCTTACCAAACCGAAGTAGCTACCGGGAATGGGTTCGGTCGGCCGAAGCTGGACTATTAGATCCTTCACAGACAAACTGCCCACCCTATGCTGCTCTATTAGCTGCTTCAGCTGGTCGTTCAGGGGCGTCGGGTGCTCCGGCGCAAGAAACTGCGACCAGAAGGAATTCTCGGTCGAGTTCCCCTCCCAGGCTCGGAAGAACTGTGCAGCATTGGCGGCACACCTCAGAAGATCCACAAACGCATCTAGAGAACTCCACACTTCAGTGAGAAAATCATATCTTTGACCTCCAAAAATACTCTACAAAAGAAGGGCCTTACCAACTGTCGGCGTTCTGGGAATGGGGGTCCCCAGACATGCTTGCCTGTGGTCCGTGGCGTGGCTCCACCAGCGGCCCTGTACGGCCCATATTCACCAGCAAACATTCAAGACCCTCGCGAGGGGCCAAGCCTCGCGAGGCGGATAATGCAAGACCTCCTCAGGGGCGGCCTCACTGAGGGAGTCCTGTACTAAGGGGTCCTCTAGCGTCCAGCCTGTTATCCATGGGCCGGACTGATGGGTTGTGAAGACATGAAGGCCAAAGACTATACCTGTGTCCGGATTGGACTCTCCTTGGCGTGGAAGGCAAGCTTGGCAACCGACTATGAAGATTCCTTCTTATGTAGCCGACTCTATGTAAACCCTACATCCCCCCGGTGTCTATATAAACCAGAGGGGTTAGTCCAGAAAGGATACTCATTACCATAGTCATACAGGCTAGGCTTTTAGGGTTTAGCCATTACGATCTCGTGGTAGATCAACTCCTGTAACACTCATATTCATCAAGATCAATCAAGTAGGACATAGGGTATTACCTCCATAGAGAGGGCCCGAACCTGGGTAAACATCATGTCCCCCGTCTCTTGTTACCATCGATCCTAGACGCACAGTTCGGAACCCCCTACCCGAGATCCGCCGATATTGACACCGACATGGGTGCTTCCATTGAGAGTTCCACTGTGCCGTCGATGAAAGGTTCCATGGCTGCTTCAATCGTCTATAGCGACGCTGTCCAAGGAGAAACCTTCCTCCCCGGACAGATTTTTGTGTTCGGCGGCTTCGTACTGCAGGCCAACTCGCTTGGCCATCTAGAGTAGATCAATAGTTACGCCCCTGGCCACCAGGTCAGATTTGGAAGCTTGAACTACTTCGCGGATATCCGTGGAGACTTGATCTTCAATGGATTTGAGACCGCAGCGATCGCTCCCCCTCGCCCCGATGAACATGACTTAAATCTGTCATCGGATCACATCCAGGAGATGGTCCCTGTTGCTGCAACAGCCTTAGAACCAGAGCAGATCGCACCATCCAAGGCCACAGAGTCCGCGATGTTGGAGCCGTACACGGACTCAGCACCCCGCAATATTTGCACCAAGGGAACTCCGGATTCGTCTCCGGCTATAAGTCCCGGACCGAGTACGCCCGCGGACACCAAGCTGGATCGGTTACCGATTTTCGAATTTAGCGCCGCAAACATCTTCCAGCACTCACCTTTGGGTGATGTGCTAAACTCTTTAAAGAACTTGTCCTTGGAGAACGACTCACAATCGAACTTTGTTCGATTCGAGCCAGAGGCAGATGATGGGAAATTTCACTTCCCACCCGCCACCCACTTCATAGCCACTGTCGATGACTTAGCCGACATGCTCGATTACAGCTCCGAAGACATCCACGGTATGGACAAGGATGCCGACCAGGAGCAAGGCCAAAACCTGGCATTTACTGGACGTTGGACTGCCACCTCTTCGTACGATGTGTACATGGTCGACACACCTAAAAAAGCTAGCGACGATGACAAAGGAGATCCAGTTGCGAATAAAACTTCTAAGACGCAGTCCAAGCGCCGGCGCCCTAAATGCTGCTCTAAGCCTCGTCGCTCAAACGATGGCACCATTGGCACCGGAGAAAATAGTACTTCGGGCGACGCCGAAAATAATGAAGACCCTGTCGGGGCCGCATCCGAACAGGAGGAACAAGACAACGGGCAAGATAACCCTGATAAACAGGCCATGCCCAATGACCCAGATGATGATAGTCATCGTCCAGTATCCGAGGATGATGAGAGACTCGGCAATGAGGACTTCATCGTGCCTAAGGCACCCCTCGAGCAGGAGCGCTTCAAGCGCCAGCTAATAGCCACTACAAGAAGCCTGAAGAAGAAGAAGAAGCAGCTCCAAGCTGATTAAGACCTGCTCAATGATAGGTGGACTGATGTCCTAGCAGCCGAAGAATACGGCCTCAAGCGCCCAACCAAGAGTTACCCAAAGCTTAGACTGCTACCCCAGTTTGATGAGGAGGCACCAGATCCCATACCTCCCTCACGCAATGCGGACCGACCACCACATAGTCGGGATAGTGCGGCGGACCTACCACCCCGCGGTCGGGATAAAGCGGCAACTCAGGCCGAACAACAGCCCACCCCACCACCTCGCAAAAATAGGGATAGAACAGCTCGGGAGCTTACATACGACCTTCAGCAGGAGCTGGACAATAGAGCGGAACACACCAGATCAATCTACGGATCACGGGGACGCTTCCCGACTTGGGATGACGGCTACCTGTTCGGGCGTGACAAACCTAGTCACACCCGGGCCGATAACCGCAGACGGACTCCATCGGAGGTACTCCATGATGCGGCCCGATATAGAGGCGCCGCACACCCTCTCTGCTTCATAGATGAGGTGCTGGATCATGAATTCCCCGAGGGGTTCAAGCCCGTCAATATTGAATCATACGACGGAACAACCGACCCTGCAGTATGGATTGAGGACTTTATTCTCCACATCCACATGGCCGGTGGAGATGACCTCCACGCCATCAAATACCTCCCACTGAAACTCAAAGGGCCAGCTAGACACTGGCTGAATAGCCTGCCCGAGAATTCCATCGGCAGCTGGGAGGACTTGGAAGAGGCCTTCCTCGACAACTTCCAAGGTACATATGTCCGACCACCCGATGCCGATGACTTAAGCCACATAGTTCAACAACCTGGAGAATCAGCCAGAAAATTCTAGACTAGGTTCCTAACCAAAAAGAACCAGATTGTTAACTGTCCGGATGCCGAAGCCCTAGCAGCCTTTAAACACAGCATCCGTGATGAATGGCTAGCACGCCACCTCGGCCAAGAAAAGCCGAAGTCCAGGGCAGCCCTTACGACACTCATGACCCGCTTTTGCGCGGGTGAGGACATCTGGCTGGCTCGTAGCAAAAACACAGCCAGCGAGACAGGCCCCTCCAAGGCCAAGAACAGTTCCGGCAAGCTCCAGCGCAACAGACACAAACGCCGAAGCAATGGCGACAACACCGATGACACCACCGTTAACGCCGGATCAGCGGCTCCAAGTCCTCGCAGCGAAAGAAGCCCTAGAAAAGGAACAGTGAGGGACCATCCAGCCTGGATCGCATACTCGATCGTCCATGCCAGATACATGGTACCCAAATAAACAAGCCAATCACACCAACAGAGACAGTTGGGTTTTTAAACAAGCTGGCAAGTTAAATGCCAAAAACAAAGAAAAGGGATCACAAAGTGAGGACGATGACGAAGAGCCCCGGCAGCCGAACACTG
This sequence comes from Triticum dicoccoides, assembly GCF_002162155.2. Classification (NCBI taxonomy): domain Eukaryota; kingdom Viridiplantae; phylum Streptophyta; class Magnoliopsida; order Poales; family Poaceae; genus Triticum; species Triticum dicoccoides. The sequence continues at coordinate 148,978,951 of NC_041388.1, forward strand.
GAGGGAAGAAGAAATTCCCCACTCAAGTCAAAACGGTGAACATGATATACGCTACACACATCCCCAAAAGGGAGCGCAAGCGAGCACTTAGGGACGTCTACGCGGTAGAGCCAGTCGCCCCAAAATTCAATCCGTGGTCGTCATTCCCGATCACCTTCGATCGTCGAGATCATACAACTAGTATCTGGCATGGCAGTTCAGCCGCACTGGTACTCGACCCAATCATCAACGGATTTCATCTAACACGAGTCCTAATGGACAGTGGTAGCAGCCTCAACCCTCTCTATCAGGATACAGTGCGGAAGATGGGCATGAATCCCTCACGAATCAAACCCACAAAGACTACCTTTAAAGGAGTCACACCAGGCGTTGAGGCCTGCAGCACGGGCTCAATCACGCTGGAGGTGGTCTTCGGTTCTCCGGACAACTTCCGAAGCGAGGAGTTAATCTTCGATATCGTCCCCTTCCACAGCGGCTACCACACACTTCTCGGACGAACCGCATTTGCTAGATTCTACGTGGTGCCACACTATGCTTATCTCAAGCTGAAGATGCCCGATCCGCGTAGCGTCATAATAGTCAACGGAAACACAGAACGCTCCCTTCGGATAGAGGAGCACACTGCCACCCTAGCAGCATAGGTACAAAGCGGCCTTCTCAAGTAGCATCATAGTCTCGCTGCCGAGCCCCTGGACATCATTAAGAGGGTCCGGACTACACTTCAACATGACAGCGCAGCTTGCCAAGAGCTCGATTAGCAATTCGGCCTCCGTCCCAATCCCGATGAGGTAGTGGCATTCATACCATGCGTCCATAACTACGCACTCAAAATTCCATGGGCATCGACGGAGGCACAAGCTATCCCTGGATCCACGGTTCGGCTAGACCGATCCCGGACCCACATATAACTTTACTATCTCCTTTTCCCTTGTTTCAGGTTTCTCCTATGGGGGCCTCCTTCGAAGGCTTGATTAACGATCCCGTCAAAGGACAAACACACCGGATTGACACAGAGCACAGGCGTACATGGGAAGCCCTAGAGGCTAACCATTTTCAGGACCCACGCGTAGCCCGCCATCGGGTATGGCATGTCAAATAGCCGGTTGCTTATTGCATTATTTTGTACCAATGTGCTTGGACGCATTAACCCAACTATAATGGAAACAATCCATGATCCAAGTTCAAGGGCTCCAGATCCTATCTCTGTTCTCCCTCTGTTTTCCTTTATATTACTTATTTCCTAGCAACCATACACTCTGGTACATTTCATATTTGCCAGGGGCTCCCCATCACCCCACAATACGGCAACAAAGTCCAACAATCCTTAAAGATAAGTTCGGCACCCTGAATTTAGCATTATATGCATTGGCTCCGAATCATGTCTTTGGTCAATAGTTGGGTTGCTCGGCTCCTGTGCCTGCTACCCTACGTTCCGCTAAATCGGCTAGGGTAGTAAAGGGAGAACTACTGCGATTGTGCCCTGGCCTTGGCCAGATGAGCACCTCAGTAGAGACAGCCAAAAACTGACTGTCATGATACGGCGAGAGTCGGTCAGCTATTCGAGGGTTACAAATCGTTGGAGATTTTTTCCGCATTATGCGAAAGATCGGCATTTCCCGATCGCATGCTGACAGCACCCTGGCTTGAACCAGGGACTGCGCCCATGCTTTATTACAAAACTCATATGGCTAAGTGAGGGCATTTAAGGCGTATAGTCTGATTACCTTGTTCGTTGCGCTAAACAACTCCTTCAAGGACCATATAATTGGATCAAGATTGTTTAGATTCCATCCCGAACACCTCCGTACTACCTATGTGAGGGCACAAGCCGACGACTGGCCAACCCTTAGATTACATACAACACGGCCGCACAGGAGGAAACAATTAAAGCATAACAAAATTACATCACAAAACAGGCTCTATTTTTTATAATACAAGGCAAAGGCAACATGAATACATTTATTCAAATACAACGTCCTGCGAACATTGTGCTGCCGCAAGGCGAGACCCCTCCAGGACATCCGCAAAATGCCGTTCGGGTGTGCGGTGCTCCTTGCCCTCCGGTGGCCCTCTGGTCACCTCGACGGCGTCCATGTTCGCCCACCACATCTTGTAACGGGCGAAGGCCATGCATGCACCTTCAATGTAGGCCGAGCGCTTGACGATGTCCAGTCGAGGACATGCGTACACCATCCGCCTCACGAGTCCGAAGTAGCTGCTTGGCATAGCTTCGGCTGGCCATAGCCGGATTATGAAATTCTTCATGGCTAGTTCGGCCACCCTATGCAGCTCCACTAGTTGTTTCAGCTGATCTATGAAGGGCACGGGATGCTCTGGCGCCGCATACTGTGACCAGAATAGCTTATCCGTAGAATCCACTCCTTCGGCTCGATAGAACTCCACAGCGTCTGATACACTGCATGGTAAATCCGCAAAAGCCCCTGGGGAACTCCGAACCAGGGTTTGTAAAAGGTACTGCTTCTCCACATACTTGCTTTGCATCTTAAATGCCTTACCCGCCGTGATCTTCTTGGCCTCCTGGATCTCCTGGAGGGCGGCCTGGGCCTCACTCCGTGCGGTCTCCACGCTTTGACGACTCTTGGCGAGTTCGGTCCCTTCAACCGATGCATCATGCTCCAAGGCTTCGCGTTTCTTGACCGCATCCTGGAGCTCATGCTGGACTTCTTTGACCCGGGCCTTGAGCTTCTTACGGGCGGCTTGCTGCTGGACAACCTTCTCCTCGGCCTCGCCCAGGGCCTTCCTTCGGGCCTCGACCTCAGTCGCGGCTCCTACACATATCACGACACTGCGGTCAATATGCAGCGCCTATCCTTTCCGAACACACAGCAAGTCGTCACTCACCTTGCTTCTCCTGGAGCCAAACCTTAACCTCGTCGAGCTCGTTCTCGGTCCGCTCTAGCCTCTACCTCAGTTCATAGACTTTGGCAGCATGCGAGGTTGCGGCCAACAGCGATGCCTGCTTATCCATCCATATTAGATTAGTCTCCTATAACAAAAGATTGATCCTCTATCCGGTTCTTCTTGCCGAACACCGGACAGTGTCTCAAGGGCTACTGGCTACACGTGGTTTTTCTCTTTCTTACCTCAAAACATGTCATCAGGCTGCTGCAGGCTTCATTCAGTCCACTCTTGGCAGATTGAATCTTCTCAATCACCGCACCCACAAGGACACGTTGCTCGTCCATGAAGCACCTCCATCAGGTTATTCGGTGCCCTTGGATGGACAAGGGCCAGCGGTGGAAGCGACGCACCCCCTCCTTCAAAGGGGGCTGCTCACGTGACTCCAGGGCCATATGGGCCTCCGGAATCGTATTTGGCTGAGGGCCGAACTGGATGCGGCCCTCTTTGCTAGTCTTCATGGGGATCGGCGCCTCCATGTGTCCGGCAATAGAGGTCTCACCTTGTGGTGCCTCCCGGACAGCGTCCTGGGCTCCTCCCCAGTTCGGAGCGGTTCTCTGGGATAACACTTCGGTGTCGTCCCTGACCCCGGGGGAATAAGCAGGCAATGGTGACATGCTCGCCATCTCCGACGAAGCCAACAAACCTCCAGATGAGGATCGCTGGATAAGGCCGCGGGCTGGACTGCAATAGTACAATTAACTATGTCAAGATAATGAAGAGAAAGGGCCGGATGCGCGCATGAGAGAGCCCTGTGACTTATGATGCGGCTTGGGACTTAGTACGTGGGCGTCGTTCCGGACTCAACGTCCCACGCGGTGTTGACCGCTGGGACGCCCTTCCCCTTCTTGGGCGCTTCTGCCTCCGGATGCGCCGAAGCCGCCCTCTTCTTCTTCCTCTCCTCAGGGGGAGGGTTGTTTTCCTCCTCCTCCTCTTCCTCGTTGTTCTCCTTAGGGACAGAGGAATGAGCTTCGTCGTCTTCAAACGTCACGTCCGAAGTTCCCTTGCGGCGGGGGCTACTCTTGGCCCCCTTGGCCTTCTTCTGGGCCTTCTTCTCCGGCGCCTTATAAGGCACCGGCACCAGCATCTTCGCTAGACGCGAGATTGCCGGTTGTTTAGGCAGCGGAGCCGGACACTGGATCTACTTCGCCCTCTCCATCTAGTCCTGAAAAAGCAACAATAAAAGCTCAGGCATAATCCTTGAAACAAACAAGTGGATAATGTATCAAAAAAGACATACCTCGCTAACGAGGTGTTTAGCGTTGTGCCCGCGATCTGAATCTGCGGCCAGCGGTTTCTCATTGCCCTGAAAGAGCAACTTCCATGCACCTTCCTGAGTAGTCTTGAAGAGCCTCACCAGTGTCTGGTGCTTCTTCGGGTTGAACTCCCATAGAGGATGGCTTCGGCGCTGGCAAGGAAGGATCCGGTGAACTAGCATCACCTGGATCACGTCAACGAGCTTGACGTTCTTGGTTACCAAGCTTTGAATGCGCGTCTGCAGCATTATCACCTCGTCAGAGGAACCCCAGTCCGGACTCTTCTCGACCCAGGAGGTGAGTCGCATGGGAGCGCCGGAGCGGAATTCAGCAGCAGCGGCCCAGGTGGTGCCGTGAGGTTCTGTGATGTAGAACCACTGCTTCTGCCACTCCTTCACTGTGTCCACAAAAGTACCTTTGGGCCAGGAGACATTGGACAGCTTGCTCACCATAGCTCCTCCGCACTCCGTGTGCTGGCCATCCACCACCTTCGGCTTCACGTTAAAGACTTTGAGCCATAGCCCAAAGTTGGGTTGGATGCGGAGGAAGGCCTCACACACGATGATAAACGCCGAGATGTTGAGGAAGGAATTTGGGGACAGATCATGGAAATCTATCCTGTAATAATACATCGGCCCGCAGACGAAAGGGTGGAGCGGAAACCCTAGCCCACGGAAGAAATGGGGGAGGAAAACTACCGGCAGGCGGTGAGTGATCTCCTTTGCCAAGTATCCGGCCTCCCGAAGCTCCGTAATGTTCTCCTCCTTAACGGAGGAGACCATCCACTTGCCTTGACCTCCGGATCCGGACATGGTTTCTGGAGTGGAAAGGAGATGAGAACTTGGGCGCTGAAGCTCGAGATTGGAAAGGCGGAGACAGAGAGAGGGCGTGAGAGAGGAAGAGGGAATCCTTATCCCCTTATGAAGGCAATGAATATTAAACGCCTCCTCACTCGCCTTAAGATTCGCCTATTCCCAAGGGTTGTATAAATGGCACGGTTGGGTTACCCATGCCCGCATTGACGAGAATCCCGCGATAAGGGGACATGATCTCTGCTTTGACAAGACGTGCCAATGGAAACCGCGTCTCGGGCCGTGGGGCGTCGAAACATGAAAGCGGTTTGGAATTATGGCCGGCCATACGTAATATTGTGCTACGAAAAAGTTGTCAGCGGATGGAACTCGTGTAAGAATATATTCTCCCTGCGGTTGTGTAGGGTGTGTGTTATAGGTCTGGATACAATCATCACATCTGAAGATCAACTAGGAGTTCGCAAAGGGGAACCCGCCTTGCAATGCCGAAGACAATCTACGCGCCGGACTCCTCGTCATTGAAGCCAGGTTCAGGGGCTACTGAGGGAGTCCTGGACTAAGGGGTCCTCAGGCGTCCGGCCTGTTATCCATGGGCCGGACTTATGGGCTGTTAAGACATGAAGGCTGAAGACTGTACCTGTGTCCGGATTGGACTCTCCTTGGCGTGGAAGGCAAGCTTGGCAACTGACTATGAAGATTCCTTCTTATGTATCCGACTCTATGTAAACCGTAGATCCCCCCTGTGGCTATATAAACTGGAGGGCTTAGTCCGGAAAGGATACTCATTACCATAGTCATACAGGCTAGGATTTTACGGTTTAGCCATTACGATCTCGTGGTAGATCAACTCTTGTAACACTCATATTCATCAAGATCAATCAAGTAGGACGTAGGGTATTACCTCCATAGAGAGGGCCCGAACCTGGGTAAACATAGTGTCCCCCATATCCTATTACCATCGATCCTAGACGCACAGTTCGAGACCCCCTACCCAAGATCCACCGATTTTGACACCGACACTCAGCAGGCTTGCTCACGAGGGGCGGAGAGATCAAGGCAAGGGACACCTCGCAAGGTTCCTGTGATGTAAGCCATGATGACTGGGACCAGGCGGGCGCCAGCGCGCAGTGTCCTCATTTCCTCTTTCGTGCTAAATAGGCAAGCGCAGGTGAGCAGTTCCGAGGCATCAGGCAAAGGTTTCCATATCGGAGCAACAACACCAAGACCAGCAGGATAGCAGGACGGAGGTCACCGTGGAGCCCAAGACGGCGTCACCACCAGAGCCTTTGGCAGGCGAAGGCTACTTTTGTCAGGATAACTTGTACTAGTTGTCTCCCTTCGAATTTGGCCGTTGTGAGATCCCTTCCCGCTCAATATTTGGGAAGACGACCAGGGCCTGTATATATAGAACAAGCCACCACCATAGAAGGGGATCAGCTCATCCAGATCATCCCCAACCACACAAGCTCATCGAGCACAAGAACACCTCTCCTCAGGAGGTTGTTCTTCCCTTGTAACTGTTCATCCTCAGCCCAAGAGGCAATCCACCACACTGGAGTAGGGTATTACACCACAACGGTGGCCCGAACCAGTATAAATCTTGTGTCTCTCGTTCTTTGGGTTCATTGAGCTAGGCCATGAGATCATGGAGTGTGCAAGCTAGAGAGGGGAGAGATCTTTGTGCGCACCCAAGTGTTCGAACCTCAAGGGTTTTGCCGGAACCCGAAATCCGACATTTGGCGCGCCAGGTAGGGGTGCGCTGAAGCCTTGCCCCCCGACGGCTCGCTTCTCCGACCGAGTCTCATGGACGCCGCCTCTTCTCCGACTGGATCAGCGGGCGCTCTCCGCAGCGCCGGGGGACTCCGGGCCTTCAACCCCTCCTTGCGGCGGGTGCAGTGGCCGCACAAGTTCATGCCGGAGATGCCGCCCCGCTACGATGGTGCAGCGGATCTGGTAGCCTTTCTGCTCGTACGAGGAGGCCGTCCTAGAGGCCGGGCGCGATGATAAAGTCATGGCCAACTGGCTCCCAATGGCCCTCGCTAGCATGCCGCGCGCCTGGCTCCTCCATCTGCCGGAATCTTCTGTGGCCTCCTGGGAGGAGCTGCGCGACCTCTTCATCACGTGCTTCGGGGAACCAGCACCCCCCGTCGTCCCAGCTCTCCTCGGTGGCTCACAGGCACCACCCTCGGACCGTCACACCAAGCCGTTCTTTCTCCAGATCAGTGCCGCCTCCACGCGGCAGGGGGCTCCCCCGGGTTGGGCGGCTCCCAAGGCCGGCCTAATCATCGAATCAGGGGATCACCTAGTCACCACCGCCAGCTCGGGCGTGCTTCCGATGCTTTGAACACCCAACATATGTAGCGTAGCCATCACCAAGACCCTCATCAATAGCGGCGCCGACCTCAACATGCTCTCCATGGAGGCCTTTAGCCTCCTTCATGTGCCACTTGAGCGGCTCCACCCCATCAAGCCTTTCTCTGGGGTCGGCGGCAGCTCCTACAACCCCCTGGGGCAGATCCGTCTCCCCGTGACCTTCGGCACACACGACAACTACCTCACCGAGCTAATCGACTTTGACATCGCCCGCATCGGCTTGCTGTACAATGCCATCCTCGGGTACCCGGTGCTGGCCCAGTTCATGGCAGCTACCCATCCTGCCTACAACCTCATGAAGATGCCAGGAAGCAAGGGCGTCCTCACCGTGGCCGAAGACACCAAGGAAGCCTTGGCGGCCCTCAAGCTAGCCTTCAGGGCCACGGCGGCAGCTTGCCCGGCCGACAAGGCCGTGTCCAGAACCAAGGGGGCGGCGCCGACCAAGAAGAAGCAGCTATTCACTCAAGGTCAAGCCAAGACAAAGCAGATACCAGTCGACGCAGACGGGGCCTCTGGTGCTACCTTTATCATAGGCGCCGACCTCGCCCCAGATAAAGAAAGGGAGTTGGTGGACTTCTTGCGGGCGAACAAGGAAGTATTCGCCTAGGAACCTAAGAAGCTAGTTGGAGTCTCGAGAGGAGTGATTGAGCATCATCTGAGGGTGTGCCCCAATGTGCGCCCTATGAAGCAGAAGGCGAGGCGACAATCTACAGAGAAGCAGTCTTTCATCGTTCAGGAAAACTGCAAGATGGAGGCAGCAGGTGTCATTCGCGAGGTCTGATACCCGAAGTGGCTGGAAAACCCAGTCGTCGTGCCGAAGAAAGGAGGGAAGGAATGCATGTGTGTAGACTTCCCCAACCTCAACATGGCTTGCCCTCAAGACCCGTTCCTGCTGCCGCGCATCGACCAGATTGTCGACTCCACCGCAGAGTGTGACCTGTTGTGCTTCCTGGATGCGTTCTTAGGCTACCACCAGGTCAAGATGGTGGTGGAAGATGTGGAGAAGACGGCTTTCTTGACCCCATGTGTGGTATACTGCTACACTTGCATGCCATTCGGACTGCACAACGTAGGGGCGACCTTTCAGCGGCTGATGCACATCGCCTTGGGGTAGCAGCTCGGGAGGAATGCTGAGGCCTACGTCGACGACATTGTGGTAAAGTCTCGGGAGGCGAGCACTTTGATTCAGGACCTGGAGGATACCTTCGCGAGCCTGCGCCAGGTGGACTTGCGGCTCAACCCGGAAAAGTGCGTGTTTGGTGTCCCTTCCGGCAAGTTGCTGGGCTTCTTCATGTCCCGCAGGGGGATCGAGGCCAACCCGAAGAAGGTCAAGGAAATCGAAGACATGAGCCCACCACAAAACCTCAAGGAGATGCAGAAGCTTGCAGACTACTTGACTTCGCTGGGTCGCTTCATCTCCAAGTTGGGGGAGCGCGCCTTGCCGTTCTTCAAGCTGATGAAGAAGAAGGGTCCATTCAAGTGGACCCCCGAGGCCGACCTGGCATTCCAAGACCTCAAGAGATACTTGACTAGCCCGCCGGTGATGGTGGCGTATCGTCCTCGCGAGCCCTTGGTACTCTACCTGTCTGCCACACCCCACTCAGCCAGCGCTGCACTGGTGGCCCTTAGAGAGGAGCCCCAAGTCAAGGGTTTGCCAAATGAAGCTGCCAAGATGGATGAGGCCGGACAACACCAAGACAATGCTCCCGAGACAGCGGCTGCTCCGTCTAGTCATCATGTCCCAGGAGCTGGAGATCCACAGGAAGCGCCTCAGTCCCTGGGAGCCAAAACTCCGTCAGCTCTCCCACCCTTGTTGAGCACCCAGTGTACTTCGTCAGCACAGTGCTACGAGATGCGAGAGCGTGATACCCCATGCCTCAGAAGCTCTTGCTCGCGCTCCTGGTTGCCTCGCGTAAGCTGTGCCACTACTTCCAGGGTCACCCCATCAAGGTCGTCTTAGCTTACACGTTGGAGAGAGTGCTCAGGAACCCCAATGTTGCGGGAAGAGTCGCTGAATGGAACATCGAGCTGCAAGCGTTTGACCTGGAGTTCAGCACAACCATGGTCGTCAAGGGGATTGTGCTCGCCGACTTTGTGGCAGAATGGACCGACACCCGGAGCTCGAAGCAGGCGAGAACCGATCCCGCTCGCCAGGAAGTGAAGCACCAGATGGTTGGGTCATATACTTCGATGTCACGTTCGCATGTCAGGGTGCGGGGGCTGGAGCCGTGCTCATCTTGCCCACTCAGGACAAGCTTTACTACGCCGTGCAGCTCTGCTTCCAGCGGGGTGAGAAGGTTTCCAACAACATCGCAGAGTACGAGGGTCTCATCGCCGGCCTCAAGGCTGCGGTGGCCCTGGGGGTGAAACGCCTCACCATCAAGGGAGACTCGCAGCTCCTCGTCAACTTCTCTAACAAGGTGTACGAGCCAAAGGATGAACACATGGAGGCGTACCTCGCGGAGGTGCGCAAAATGGAGAAGCAGTTCCTGGGCATGGAGCTACAGCATGTGCCTCGTGGCACCAACAAGGAGGCCGACGACATCGCCAAAAGAGCATCCAAGCAGCTGCCCCAAGAGCTCGGCATCTTCGAGGAGTGGCTCTTCAAGCCTTCGGCAGCACCTCCGCCTGCGGAGCCGGCGCCGCCTCAGGAGGAGCTCCCCCAGCCACCAGCCTCAGGAGCCCCCGCCTGCGGCCCGACCTCAGGAGCGCGCCTCCTCTTAGAGCTTGAGCCTTAGGAGGGGTGCTGGATCAAGGAGTTCAAGGCGTACCTGACACAAGGCACGTTGTCGGAGAAGGAGGAAGACGCGGAGTGCGTGGCCCGACAGGCTACAGCGTACTGCATCTAGGACGGTGAGCTATACAGGAAGCGGCCAAATGATGTTTCTCTACGATGCATTTCTAGGGAATAGGGAGTGAGTCGCTGGCTGAGATACATGGCAGAGACTGCGGGCACCACTCGTCGTCACGCAGCTTAGTCAGCAAGGCTTTCCGCAATGGGTTCTACTGGCCCATGGCACTCAACGACACAGCCGAGCTGGTGAAATCCTGCAAGGCCTGCCAATTCCACGTGAAGCAGATCCACCAGCCGGCTCAAGACCTCCAGACTATCCCGCTCTCATGGCCGTTCGCGGTCTGGGGGCTGGATATCCTGGGCCCATTTCCTCGAGCGCCTGGAGGCTACCGCTACCTCTATGTCGCCATCGACAAATTCACCAAGTGGGCGGAAGTGGAAGCCGTCCGCACCATCCCAACTGGGTCAGCAGTCAAGTTCATCAAGGGCCTTGTAAGCCGATTTGGGGTCCCTAATTGCATCATCACCGACAATGGCTCACAGTTCACCAACAATCTCTTCAAAACATATTGTGCTAACCTTGGAACATAGATCTGCTATGCCTCCGTGGCGCACCCCAGGAGCAACGGCCATGCCGAACGCGCCAACGTCGAGGTCCTGAGGGGTCTCAAGACCAGGACCTTCAAAAAGAAGCTCAAGGCCTGCGGCAGGGGCTGGCATGATGAGCTCCAGTCCGTGCTGTAGTCCATCCACGCCACCGCCACCAGGCCCACAGGCGAGACCCCGTTCTTCCTCGTCTACGGAGCAGAAGCGGTTCTCCCACACGAGGTCAAGCATCGCTCCGCGCGGGTCCTGGCGTTTGATGAAATGCAGCAGGACGCCATGCGGGGGATGGATCTCGTGTTAGTGGAGGAACGCCGCCGTGAAGCCTCGCTCTGAGCTGCGAGGTACCAGTAGGCGCTGCGGCGGTACCACTGCTACAACGTTCGCTCCAAGACCCTCAAGGTGGGTGATCTTGTCCTGAGCGGGTGCTCTCTAGGGAAGGACTGCGTAAGCTCTCGCCCATGTGGGAGGGCCCGTTTAGGGTCGCCCACGTCTCCAGGCCTGGCGTCGCGCGCGTGGAGACAAAGGACGGGATCCCCATGCAGAATGCCTGGAACATCCAACACCTCCAGAGGTTCTACCCATGAAGCAAGGCCCGGTGCCTGTGAAGCAAGGCCCAGTGCCTGTGAAGAATCTCCGCTCGTGACACTCTCACGTAATAATGAGTGGGGCTGTACATGCGCCGGAGTCTCAGGAGTGCCGCCCTCGGGCCTCGGGGGCTCCCTCCCACGCCTGGTGGCAGCACTTAGCTCCACGCTGGTGAGAAGACAAGAAGATTAGACTAGGTGCCGGATGCGGCTTTTCATTTTCTTTCCGTAGTTGGTTCGCCCCTCTTTAGTAAGAATTTTCTTTCTGGTGTTCCTTTCTGGCCCGGTTCCATTGCCTTTTCGCCTCTTTTCTGCTCTTGGTTCCTCGTTTTTGACCCCTACTCTCCCTCGCGTGCCCCACGAGGGGGCTGGACAGGTACCCTTGTGAGCGTTTTCGTGTTCTTGTGTTTCGCAAGGCACCCTCGCTCGAGTTCGCAAGCTGGCGCACCCCTCTCAATCTATGCCCCCAGGTACCATGATACGAAGCACTGGGTCATCACTGGCAGTGCCTTCGACCAAGATCCGGAAGGATAAGAATTTCCTAGCGAATTTTTGCAGTTCTCAGGCGCCTTCCGAGCATAGGAGGCCTCGTCAGGCATTGGGGGACGCGTGTATCGCGAGGCGAAATCTACTTCAGGCACATCAAGCTAAGTTATTCCTACACGCATACATAAAACATGATGCTGCAACACAACACAGGAATGACAAACATAGCACAACCACATAGAAATCATAATTGTTGCATGCCCCAGCGGGGCCCCATACTTGTCTCTCTCTTAATGTAGGAAGGAAAGGGAAAATGAAACAAAAGCGGAATGTGCTCCCGCAGGAGGTCGCGAGGACGGGCCCGTGGTGCTCTTCTGAGCTCATCCAGACCCCTCCTCGCGCTTCACCAGAGCACGGAGGCGAGTCGACCCGCTGCCACCTTCAAAGTGGGTGCGGCAGCATGGCGGCTGGTCGTAGCCGCCACTGCTGGAGCTGTTGCCGGAAGAGGAGTCGCCATAGCTGGACGAGCCATGGCCAGCACCGAGGATGAAGCCTCCTTCCTCCTCGTCACGACCTTCGCCAAGGCCGAGCACCTCGTCACCATCTTTGTCCTCGGGGCAGCACCCGACATGGCGACCATCTTCCCCAAATACCCTCACGAAGAGGGTCGCGTCACCGTCGTACTTGAAGTGGAGGGCGCACCGCCTGCCTAGCCCGCGCGTGCGGGTGAATGTCTACCAAACGCGGGCCAGGACTGTATTACCCGCGGCGGATACTTCCATCAAGACCCACAAAGCCCTGCTGCATCAACCGTCCGCCTGCAGCCAGAGACCGCCTGGACCTGCGGACGGCAGTTCGCCGACAAAGAACCGCGGGTGCTGAAGCCAGGTGTCAGTAGGGTTCTCCGGCCACACGATGAACTCTGGCATCACCTCCGCCAAATGGAAGTGTGGCCGAGGAGGCCGTGCAACCACGACATGCCTCACCTCATCAACATGACTGCCACGACATGGGCGGCTGCCACCACGAGAAGAGGCGTCACTGCGGCCACGAGGGGCCGCGGAGGGCGTCGCAGTGTGCTTGCGGGGACGGCCACGCCCCCTCTTGGGCGGCGGTGAGCCGAGCCCGTCCTGGCGAGCCTTCCCTTTCTCCGCAGCCAAGAGCCTCTTCGCAGGCGCCATGGGTGTCGCTGACGGCAGTGGAGCAAGGAAGAAGAAGAAACGGGAGAAGCAAAGGAACAGATGAGTGACGGGGGCTCCTCCCCCTTCCCATTTATAGCCAAGGGGAGGCCAACCGCTGGCCTCCATGATCTAAGGTAATAATGATCTTTTTCTGCATGCAGCAAGGACCCGTCAAGTCGGGCAGTTGCCGAGGCGGCGTGGGGAAGCAGAGACGCCCATGCCCAATCGATTGCCACATGTCAGTAGGGCCACAGGCTATTAGGGCCCACGATGCTTTGCACTTGCCCTTTGGCTTCGCCTTGAAGCCAAGCCCGATCGCGCCTTGATCCCGGCGGCTACTGTCGGCGTTCTGGGAACGGGGGTCCCCAGACTTGCCTACCTACGGCCCGTGGCATGGCTCCACCAGAGGCCCTGTACGACCCATCTTCACCAGCAAACATTCAAGACCCTCGCGAGGGACCAAGCCTCGCGAGGCGGACGATGCAAGACCTCCTCAGGGGCGGCCTCACCAGGCTGGCTCACGAGGGGTGGAGAGATCAAGGAAAGGGACACCTCGCGAGGTTCATGTGACATAAGCAATGACGACTAGGGCCAGGCGGGCGCCAGCACGCGCAGTGTCCTCATTTCCTCTTTGGTGCTAAAGAGGCAAGCACGGGTGAGGAGTCCCGAGGCATCAGGCAAAGGTTTCCATATCGGTGCAACAAGACCAAGACCAGCAGGACGGAGGTCACCGTGGAGCCCAAGACGGCGTCACCACCAGAGCCTTTGGCAGGCGAAGACTACTTTTGTCAGGATAACTTGTACTAGTTGTCTCCCTTCGAATTTGGCCGTTGTGGGATCCCTTCCCGCTCAATATTTGGGAAGAGGACCAGGGCCTCTATATATAGGACTAGCCACCACCATAGAATGGGATCAGCTCATCCCCAACCACACAAGCTCACCGAGCACAAGAACACCTCTCCTCAGGAGGCTATTCTTCCCTTGTAACTGTTCATCCTCAGCCCAAGAGGCAATCCACCACACTAGAGTAGGGAATTACACCACAACGGTGGCCCGAACCAGTACAAATCTTGTCTCTCTCGTTCTTGGGTTCGTCGAGCTAGGCCATGAGATCGTGGAGTGTGCGAGCTAGAGAGGGGAGAGATCTTTGTGCGCACCCCAGTGTTCGAACCTCAAGGGTTTTGCCGAAACCAGAAATCCGACACCAACCGCTATCAGCTTCGCCTGACGAATCTCTTCGCGAGCACTCCAGGACTCGACCCCCGCCACTTTAGCCTCCTGGAGAGCTTTGGTGAGTTCGGACAATTGGGATGAAGTCTTCTCCTCCAAATCCTCACATTTTCTGATGGCATCCTTCAGCTCCTACTAGACTTCAGTCTTCAGTTCCGCAACCGCATTGTTAGTGGCTGCCTTGTTTGCCTTTGCCTCCTTCCGGGCTTGGGCAAGGGTACCTTTGAGGGTCTCGACCTCGGCTGCACCAATGCTACCTCTTGAGCTTGCATTGGTTTTTCCCTTGAAGAGGAAAGGGTGATGCAGCAAAGTAGAGTAAGTATTTCCCTCGGTTTTGAGAACCAAGGTATCAATCCAGTAGGAGACAATGTGACAAGTCACAAAATACCTGCACAAACAAACACCAACTTGCACCCAACGCGATAAAGGGGTTGTCAACCCCTTCTCGATTATTTGCAAAGTGAGATCTGATATAGATGGATAAACGGTAAAGTAATATTTTTCGTATTTTTGGTTTATGGAACGGAAAGTAAAAGATTGCAAAGAAAGTAAATCGGAAACTAAAATTATAGATCGGAAACTTATATGATGGAAAATAGACCCGGAGGCCATAGGTTTCACTAGAGGCTTCTCTCAAGATAGAAAATATTACGGTGGCTGAAAAAATTACTGCCAAGCATTTGATAGAAAAGCGCATAATTATGACGATATCTAAGGAAATGATCATGAATATAGGCATCATGTCCGTCCCAAGTAGACCGAAACGATTCTGCATCTACTACTATTACTCCACACATCGACCGACTCCTACCTGCATCTAGAGTATTAAGTTCATAAGAACAGAATAACACATTAAGTAAGATGACATGATGTACATGAATTAACTCAAGCAATATGATGAAAACTATCGGATTTTAGGTTCCGGCAAAACCCTTGAGGTTCGAACACTGGGGTGCACACGAAGATCTCTCCCCCCTCTAGCTCGCACACATCATGATCTCACGGCCTAGCTCGACGAACCCAAAGAACAAGAGACACAAGAATTTACTGGTTCATGCCACCGATGTGGTGTAATACCCTACTGCAGTGTGGTGGATTGCCTCTTGGGCTGAGGATGAACAGTTACAAGGGAAGAACAGCCTCCTGAGGTGAGGTGTTCTTGTGCCTGGCGAACTTGTGTGAGGCTATGGATGGAATGGCTCCAATCCCATCTCTCCCTCTATGGTGGTGGCTAGTCCTATTTATAGAGGCCCCGGTCCTCTTCCCAAATATTGACCGGGAAGGGATCCCACAATAGCCAAATTCGAAGGGAGACAACTAATACAAGTGATCCTGACAGAAGCAGTCTTCGCCTACCAAAGGCTCTAGTGGTGACGCCGTCTTGGGCTCCACGGTGACCTCCGTCCTACCGTCCTACTGGTCTTGGTATTATTGCACCGATATGTAAACCTTTGCTTGATGCCTCGGGATTCCTCGCCTGCGCTTGCCTCTTTAGCAAGAAAGAGGAAACTAGGACACTGCGCGCGATGGCGCCCGTCTGGCTCCAGTCGTCATGGCTTGCGTCACAGAAACCTCGCGAGGTGTCCCTTGCCTTGATCTCTCTGCCCCTCGCAAGCCAGCCTAGTGAAGCAGCCCGCGAGGAGGACTTGTGTCATCCGCCTCGCGAGGCTTGGCCCCTCACGAGGGTCTTGAGTGTTTATTGGTGAAGATGGGCCGTACAGGGCCGCTGGTGGAGCCACGCCACGGGCCACAGGCAGGTAAGTCTGGGGACCCCCATTCCCAGAACGCCAACAGTAGCCCCCGGGCCTAAGGCGCGCTTGGACTTGGCTTTGAGGTGAAGCAAAAGGGCAAGTCCGGAGCGCCGCGGGCCCAAACAGCCTGCAGCCACGGTTGGTGCGTGGTGATTGATTGGACGTGGGCGTCTCCACTTCCCCATGCTGCCTCCGCAATTGCCCGTCTGACAATGGTGCCCCGAAAGGCCAAGGTCGCTTTGTCACCTGCCTGGTACGAGCCGGCTCTGCAGGCCCTCCATCTCCATCCCAACTCCGTTCTTCTCTTGTCGATCTTTTCCTTCTACTGTGAGGCGTATGTCAGGGTGATGTCATTTGTGGCACTGCTGTGCCACTTCTTCTTCCTACGAATCAACGACGGCCACACCTCTGGGTGCGCCAACTTCGTCCCAGCCGTCAAGGCCAATGCGATCTCGAAGGCCGGAAAGAAGGACGATGGCTTCAGGAGCAAGTTGGTCATGATGGATGCCAAGTGTGTCCACCCACGGTTGAAGCTGTTGGCGAAGATTCCCCTGTCTGACTAGGGGTGGTCCCGCATGAAGCTTACTGACGACCGAGCGATGTCAGTGCTGGAGAAGATGACTGCCGACCTGAGGCCGGGCAACGCAAAGGCGGCGAAGCTGATGGGGGCCATGCTCCTGAGGGAATTCCTAGTGCTGGGGTGGCTCCTCTCTAGGCGCGCTCGCGCCCCTTGTGTACGCTCGGGGATGGAGAAGACAAGCTTCTCTTGAGTCTGGAGGCCTTGTCTGAAGAGGAGCTGGTTGTGGCTCTCTGCCTCTTGGTCGGGGAGGACCAAGAGTATCCGCCGAGTGCCCACGTTCCCTTGTTCCTTCGGAAGGATGGGGCGAAGGTCGTGGCCGCCATGCCCACTTTTGACGGGCGTGGCCTGGTGCTGCCGGTGCCCCCTAGGGTCTCGGTGGCGACGGTGATGGTGGACGTGTCTTCGGGTGATTCCCGCAGGGAGGGGGAAGAGGAGGAGGGCGAGGAGCGCGACTCGGAGGCGACCCCCAAGGGGATGGGGGAGACCTCCCCCTTGCGCAAGGCCGACATCCTCTGCACCCTTCCTGATGATGATGACGAGGCTGGCATCCTTCCAAGAGAGGGGAGCCGCCCGACGTTCCAACGAGGGGCAGGTCGGTGCTAATCTCCCGAGATGACGCTCCTACTCTAACTTCGTCTGGAGCTGCTTCCGGTCCATCTGATGCCCCTGCTTCTGCTCCCAGAGCCTGCGCGTCTGCGCCTTAGGCTATGCCGCAGTGGACCAGTAAGTGTTCTTGTCCTGCGTTGTTCTTTCTTCTGCTGCTCGTCCTTGATGCTTCTCCGTTGTGCAATTAGGCCGACGCCCGCGGCGAAGAAGAGAAAGGAGGACGAGGTGGTACTGCTCGAGCCCAGATCACCTCCTACTGCCGCACCCCTCTCCATGGATAAGGGCAGCAACGGCGCTCATGCTTCTCTAGCCCGATCATCCTCACAAGGCTTGGTGGAGCATCCTCGGGAGGAGTCGGCCCCCATGGCCCCGCTGGCTCCGGAGGTGCCAACGTCCGGCTCGGGCGCTGGGGTCCCTGAAGCTCATGAGCTTCTGGCCTCCCAGGCCATGGTGACGACGTCGCCTCCTCCTTCTACCGCATTTTAGTATCCAGGTTCTTCCGCCTCTCCCAACGTCCTAGGGTGTGCTCTTTCTGTGATGACCCTGCTGCGAGAAGATCTTCAAGGCACCGACCGTCGCCTAGTGGTCGGCCGCCTGGAGCTGGTCTCTAGTTGGCTTCACTCCGATGTGTCTGTCCGGGCGATGCTGAGCCAAGCTGCTGTCGACTACAAGAAGGACAGGGAGGCAGTAGCCCAAGCTATGGCCGCACACGAGGTGGTACTAAAGGATGCCCGGGCCGCCCAGGACCGCTGTCGGTCGCTCGAGGCTGAGCTGGAGACCATGCGGAGGGAGCGCGCAAAAGAAGCCCGAGGCCGCAAGGCAGAGGAGGAGAAGATGAAGGCCCGAGAGGACGCCGTCAAGGATCACGATGCCGAACTAGAGCAGTTGGCGAAGGCTCATCCCACGGAGCGCAGCCGGCTGGAGGAGCTGGAGCAGAAGCTGAAGGCCGAGAAGGCCGATCTTGATGCCAAGGCAAAGGTCCTGGCTGAGGACTGTGCGGCCTTCAAGCTCCTTGAGGAGAGGTCTCGGACGGCGCTGTAGTCACTCTACGACAAGGGCTTGGAGGAGCCGTTGTTCGCCGGTGACGAGGGCCCCACCCAGCTGCTTCCTTATCTGGTCGGTGCGCTGAAGGACGTCATGAACGGTATCGGCCCCATGGCGGAGGAAGAAGCCCGCGTTCTTTCCTCAGCCGCGCTGACGCGCGTCTTCAGCCACCTCCATCTTCGCGATCCTACCACCCGCCTTGACGAGATGTTGGAGCCTATGGACGACGATCATTGCGCGGCCGCTGCTGCAGCCGTGAAGGGTCAGGTGGAGGCCCTGCTGAAGAGGTTCCATGCATTTGCTCCTGCGCCGCCGACCAGAGGTCCTACTGATATCGCAACTCCGGCTGGTGATACAGGTGAAGGCGACGTCGTTGAAGAAGAAGCATCCCTTGCAGGCGACGGCGGTGTCTAGGGATGACTAGATGACTTGTTGGTGGCTCCTTTCCTGTTTAGTTTCTGCAATATGCAGCATGCCTTGTGGAGGCGTTAAACTCGCCTTTGGTTTCAGGAGAACAATATGTCTTGTAATATTTGCTTTGCAATTTTGTGATTTCCTTTCCATTTGCTTTACGTTCTACGTCGGCAGGGCTCAACCCCGCGCATACCTCAGTTGCCATTGGGCCGTCCGGATCACCAGGACGGACCAAGGAGTGAGGCGCTACGTGCAGTTAGGCCCCTGAGTCGCGATGCTCAGGAGTCCCCCTTGACGCACAAATAGTCTATAGAAAGGAGATCTGGGAGTAGGCCTAGTGTTCTACGTCGGTAGGGCCCGACCCCGCGCATACCTCAACCGCCATTGGGCCGTCCGGATCACCAGGACAGACCAAGGAGTGAGGGGCTACGTGGTCAGTTAGGCTCCTCAGTCACGATGCTCAGGAGTCCCCCTTGATGTTCAAATGACCTTTGTACCTTGGCTCCGCTTGGGATGGCGCGCGACGACCAGGTCCGAGGGACCTGGCAGGGTGGCGTACGCTTGGGCGTGACCCGAGCGCAGTCCTCGTGCCTAGCCCCCTCGCGCGACTCTCTCGAGGGGAGGTGTTGCGATGAGGCCAGATATTGAGCTCGGAGGCTTCCTAAGGTTGATACGGATGTGAGGCCGCCCTCAGTTGTTTATCACTAGCGCGGAGCATAGCGCTTCTGCACTTGCACGGGCATAGCCGGTCCTCGGCAGTGTCAACTATAGCGCGGAGCATGGTGCTTCCACTGGCACATGGGAGGGGACTCCCTACTGCGGAGAGCCCCCGGGGCATGTACAGGCATGCCCTGACATGTGGCTTGCACGGTAGGGCTAGACGAGGTGTGTCTAGGCACTCGTGAGCCAGCGCAGGACTCACGAGGCCCTACCTCAAGGTGGGTTGCGCCTGGTCTTGGTTCTGGATGGATGTGGCGTTCCTGCGAGATGGTTAGACAACCTATGTCGAATCAATTTCCTGATGTTATCGCATGAGAAGGCCAAGCACCAAGGACCCCAGGAGGTGACGTGAGCGGGGCCGGCCCGCCAGACAGAGCTCAGCCGTTGGATTTACCGATGTTGCAGGGACGGGCCCGAGCACAGACACCGTGCCAAGCCTTCTTATGCGAAGGATCCTGAATAAAGGCGATCGGTGCGCGGCTCCCATGGCGGGTGACAATCAAGCAAGTGATAACCATAGATAGATTTTGCATGGAAAGGAAACTGGCTTTAGGTAAATGCAAGAACGATACATGCCACTGGGTCGGACCCGAGCGGCCTGGGGATGATGCGGCCCGAGGGGCGCCCCCCAGCAAGGTGAGCTAAAGAAGTAAAGGGATACATGCCGCAGGGACATACCCACATGGCCTGGGAATGATGCAGCCCAGGAGGCGCTCCCAGCCAAATTAACTTGGAAAATGTCACCTGGTTTGGTTGTCGAAGGAGTGTTAGGGTAGCTGAAGACGTGCGCCGAAGAAGTCGCTCCTCACGAGCCGTCGAGACCCAGAGCCTCGGGAGGCTCAGGTGGCCTCCTGAGGACCGTCTCCATCTCTGCCAGGACTGCGTGATGCCTGGCCTCCTAACCTGCCAGGATGCTCCACAGATTGCACTGGAAGGCGGCTGCCACGCTCGGCAGGCCAAACGGCATGCGAACGTAGCTGTGAGGTGGACCCTTACACCGGCAAGCATGCAAAGGCCAGAAGCACTCCTGAGATGCGGCCCTGTTGAGCCC
This sequence comes from Triticum dicoccoides, assembly GCF_002162155.2. Classification (NCBI taxonomy): domain Eukaryota; kingdom Viridiplantae; phylum Streptophyta; class Magnoliopsida; order Poales; family Poaceae; genus Triticum; species Triticum dicoccoides. The sequence continues at coordinate 148,999,358 of NC_041388.1, forward strand.
CGGGATGTCGATGCAGACGCGCAGCTCACCACCCTCACCTGGATGGGAAGCAGCGCCAGGTGGGCGGCGGTCGCGGCGTATTGCCCTTGCTTCCTGAAGCTCCTGAGTGGTCTTGATGATGAACTCCTGAGCGCCGGGAGCTCCTCGCCCTGTGCCCTCCTGAGGGAAACGTGTCGTGAAGCACGCCTCCACGTGGTGCCTGAGCGCCTCCCTCGTGATGTTGGCCAGGTCTGAGGCCCTCCAGAAGAGAGCCCTCGAGCCCTACCCAAGGAGGGCGCCGGGCGTGCCTCCCTATGTGAGGGAGGGAGGCGCCCCAGGCGCGGGCACCGATCCTGAGGTGGCGCCGCTGGAGGCGCCGCTTCCCTAAGGCCCACTGTGGAGTAGCTGCTTCTTATTCTTGGGGTTGGCCTCAGGAGGGTACTGCACACCCGCGCTGTCAAGGTCTTCGATTGATGCAGCTTGGAAGGCGCGCTTGAAGGAGCACACCGCGTCTCTTTCTTTGCAGGGGACATTGATGATTCTACCACTTCCTGGCATCTTGAGGACGTTGTAGCCATGGTGGGTGACTGCCATGAATTTGGCTAGCGTTGGGTACCCGAGGATGGCATTGTACGGCAGGCAGATGTGGGCGACATCGAAGTCGACGAGCTTAGTGTGGTAGTTGTTGCACCGACCGAAAGTGACAGGGAGACGAACTTGACCTATCGGGGTGGTGGAGTCGTCAGTCACTCCTAAGAAAGGCTTGGTGGGCTGGAGCTAATCGTATGGCACTTGAAGGCTGTCGAACATCTCAACGGACAAGACATTGAGCCCTGCACCGCCGTCGATGAGGGTCTTGGTGACTTGGACATTGCTGATGACGGGTGAACAGAGCATCGGGAGAATACCGGCGGTTGCCGCACATTTGAGTTGGTCCACTGAGCTAAAGGTGATGGCGTACTTGGACCATCTGAGTGGGCGCATGGCCTCGAGCTTGGGGAGGGTTGCGTTCACCTCACGAGAGAACTACTTGAAGATGTGCTGGGAAGCTGGGGCCTAAGCGACACCTATGATGCAGGCGCTGGCGCACGGCTCCTAGAAGCCCCCAGCCTCTTCGTCCTATTGGTGGTCGTCGTTCCTCCTTGGTGGTGGCGGCATCAGAGGGAGACCAGGATTTCCCCGAGGACAGTCCTCGCGAGGCTGGTCCCTCCAGGCTCCCTCATGAGGCTGGTCCTTCCAGCAGTTTTCGCGAGGCTGGTCACGCCACTTTTGGCAGGGCCCTGGTCGTCCCAACGTACTCCACCTCCACCTCCTCGGCCGTAGCCCTGGTCGTTGCGCTCGGGGCGTCGACCGAAGCGTCCATCTCGAATGGCCCTGAGCTCTTGACAGTCGTTGGTGTTGTGGCCGCGCACGTTGTGGAAGGCGCAAAACATATGGCTGCCCTTGGACGACTCGGGGAGGTCTCGACCATGCTTGGTGTCTGGTTCTGCCGCGAGTACGGCCACCCCCCTGCGCTTCACGTCCTTCTCCTCTGGATCTGCAGCGGGGAGCTCGAGGAGGGAGAGCCGCCCCTCCTCAGCTTTTGCACACTTGGTTGCTATGTTGAACAGCTCTAAAGTCATGCACAACTCCTCATGGATGGTGAGCTCCTCCTTCATCTTGATGTCGCAGACGCCATCGGAAAACATTTAGATGATGGCCCCATTCGTCACCTTGGGGATCTTGAGACGCACGCTGTTGAAGCGTTGGATGTACTTCTGCAAGGTCTCTCCCGGCTGTTGCTTGATGCGGCACAGGTCACCCGCTACCGGGGGGCGATCGCGAGTGCCCTAGAAGTTGGCGACGAAGTGGTCGCGCATCTCATCCCAGGAGGAGATCTAGCCCAGGGGCAGGTCAGGAGCCATGAGCGAGCGCCGTTCTTGAGAGCCATGGGAAACTAGTTCTCCATGACCTTTTCGTCGCCGCTGGCTGATACGTCTCCAACGTATCTATAATTTTTTATTGTTCCATGCTATATTATATTCTGTTTTGAACATTATTGGGCTTTATTATACACTTTTATATTATTTTTGGGACTAACCTATTAACCGGGGGCCCAGCCCAGAATTGTTGTTTGTTTTGCCTATTTTAGGGTTTCGCAGAAAAAGAATATCAAACGGAGTCCAAACAGAATGAAACCTTCGGGAATGTGATTTTCGGAACGAACATGATCCAGAGTACTTGGACCCTACGTCAACACATCAACCAGGAGGCTATGAGGTAGGGGGCGCGCCAACCCCCCCACCCCCACCCAGGCACGCCCTCCACCCTCATGGGCCTCCTGTTGCTCCACTGACGTACTCCTTCCTCCTATATATACATACGTACCCCCGAACGACCAGATACAGAGCCAAAACCCTAATTCCACCGCTGTAAGTTTCTGTATCCACGAGATCCCATCTTGGGGCCTGTTCCAAAGCTCCACCGGAGGGGGCATCGATCACGGATGGCTTCTACATCAACACCATAGCCTCTTCGATGAAGTGTGAGTAGTTTACCTCAGACCTATGGGTCCATAGTTATTAGCTAGATGGCTTCTTCTCTCTTTTTAGATCTCAATACAAAGTTCTCCCCCTCTCTTGTGGAGATCTATTCGATGTAATCTTCTTTTGCGGTGTGTTTGTTGAGACCAATGAATTGTGGGTTTATGATCAAGTTTATCTATGAATAATATTTGAATATTCTCTGAATTCTTTATGTATGATTGGTTATCTTTGCAAGTCTCTTCGAATTATCAGTTTGGTTTGGCCTACTAGATTGATCTTTCTTGCAATGGGAGAAGTGCTTAGCTTTGGGTTCAATCTTGCGATGTCCTTTCCCAATGATAGTAGGGGCAGCAAGGCACGTATTGTATGGTTGCCATCGAGGATAACAAGATGGGGTTTATATCATATTGCATGAGTTTATCTCTCTACATCATGTCATCTTGCTTAAAGCGTTACTCTGTTCTTATGAACTTAATACTCTAGATGCATGCTGGATAGCAGTCGATGTGTGGAGTAATAGTAGTAGATGCAGGCAGGAGTCGGTCTACTTGTCTCGGACGTGATGCCTATATACATGATCATACCTAGATATTCTCATAACTATGCTCAATTCTGTCAATTGCTCAACAATAATTTTTTTACCCACCGTGAATACTTATGCTCTTGAGAGAAGCCACTAGTGAAACTTATGGCCCCCGGGTCTATCTTCCATCATATTAATCTTCCAATACTTAGTTATTTCCTTTGCCTTTTATTTTACTTTGCATCTTTTATTTCTCTTTATCATAAAAATACCAAAAATATTATCTTATCATATCTATCAGATCTCACTCTGGTAAGTGACCGTGTAGGGATTGACAACCCCTTATCGCATTGGTTGCGAGGATTTATTTGTTTGTGTAGGTGCGAGGGACTCGTGGGTGGCCTCCTAATGGATTGATACCTTGGTTCTCAGAAACTAAGGGAAATGCTTACGCTACTCTGCTGCATCACCCTTTCCTCTTCAAGGGAAAACCAACGCGAGTGCTCAAGAGGTAGCAAGAAGGATTTCTGGCACCGTTGCCACAGAGGTCTACGCAAAAGTCAACATACCAAGTACCCATCACAAATCCTTATCTCCCGCATTACATTATTTGCCATTTGCCTCTCGTTTTCCTCCCCCCCACTTCACCCTTGCCGTTTTATTTTCCCTCTCTCTCTCCGTCCTCCCTCTCTTTCTCTATTCACCTCTTTTTGCCCGTTTCTTGTTTTCTTGTGTGTTGGATTGCTTGCTTGTCACGATGGCTCAAGATAATACTAAATTGAGTGACTTTACCAATACCAACAACAATGATTTCCATAGCACTCCGATTGCTCCTCTTACTGATACTGAATCTTGTGAAATCAATGCTGCTTTGTTGAATCTTGTCATGAAAGATCAATTTTCCGGCCTTCCTAGTGAAGATGCCGCTACCCATCTGAATAGCTTCCTTGATTTATGTGATATGCAAAATAAGAAAGATGTGGATAATGATATTGTTAATTTTAAGCTATTTCCTTTTTCGCTTAGAGATCGCGCTAAAGCTTGGTTTTCGTCTTTGCCTAAAAATAGGGAAAACATTGTTTTTGCCACTCTAGTTTTTGCCAACTTTGCTTATGCCACTCTAGAATTTGACATTTCACTTTTGCCACTCTTAGCTTTTGACAATATATCACTTTTGCCATTCTGTGGCAAAAACGATAATTTTAGAGTGGCAATTGTGATACATGTCAAAAGGTAAGAGTGGCAAAAGTGAAATAAAAAATTATCATTTTTGCCACGGAATGGCATTTGTGATGTATTGTCAAAAGCTAAGAGTGGCAAAAGTGAGATGTCAAATTCTAGAGTCGCATAAGCAAAGTTGGCAAAAACTAGAGTGGCAAAAACAAAGTTTTCCCCTAAAAATAGTATTGATTCTTGGAATAAGTGCAAAGATGCTTTTATCTCTAAGTATTTTCCTCCCGCTAAGATTATCTCTCTTAGAAACTATATTATGAATTTTAAGAAACTTGATCACGAACATGTTGCACAAGCTTGGGAGAGGATGAAATTAATGATACGTAAGTGCCCTACGCATGGTTTGAATTTGTGGATGATTATACATAATTTTTATGCCGGATTGAATTTTGCTTCTAGAAATCTTTTAGATTCGGCCGTGGGAGGCACTTTTATGGAAATCACTTTAGGAGAAGCTACTAAACTCCTAGATAATATTATGGTTAATTATTCTCAATGGCACACTAAAAGATCTACTAATAAAAAAGTGCATGCGATAGAAGAAATTGATGTTTTGAGTGGAAAGATGGATGAACTTATGAAATTATTTGCTAATAAAAGTGTTTCCTCTGATCCTAATGATATGCCTTTGTCTACTTTGATTGAGAATAATAATGAATCTATGGATGTGAATTTTGTTGGTAGGAATAATTTTGGTAACAACGCGTATAGAGTAAATTTTAATCCTAGGCCGTATCCTAGTAATTCCTCTAATAATTATGGTAGTTCCTACAAAAATTCTTATGGAAATTATAATAAGATTCCCTCTAATTTTGAATCTAATATTAAATAATTTATTACTTCGCAAAAGAATTTCAATGCTTTGATTGAAGAAAAATTGCTTAAGATTGATGAGTTGGCTAGGAACATTGATAGAATTTCTCTTGATGTTGATTCTTTGAAACTTAGATCTATTCCACCTAAGAATGATATCAATGAGTCCCTCAAAGCCATGAGAATTTCCATTGATGAGTGCAAAGAAAGAACTGCTAGGATGCGTGCTAAGAAAGATTGCTTTATAAAAGCGTGTTCTTCTAGTTTCCATGATAATAAAGATGAAGATCTAAAAGTTATTGATGTGTCCCCTATTAAATCTTTGTTTTGCAATATGAATCTTGATAATGATGGGACTGAATATGATCCACCTTTACCTAGACGGTGTTTCAAGAATTCGGAGTCTTTAGATCTTGATGCTAAAAATGTTAAAAGTGGAATTGAAGAAGTCAAAACTTTAAATATTAATGAACCCACTATTTTGGATTTCAAGGAATTCAATTATGATAATTGCTCTTTGATAGATTGTATTTCTTTGTTGCAATCCGTGCTAAATTCTCCTCATGCTTATAGTCAAAATAAAGCTTTTACTAAACATATCGTTGATGCTTTGATGCAATCTTATGAAGAAAAACTTGAGTTGGAAGTTTCTATCCCTAGAAAAATTTATGATGAGTGGGAACCTACTATTAAAATTAAAATTAAATATCATGAATGCTATGCTTTGTGTGATTTGGGTGCTAGTGTTTCCATGATTCGAAAGACTTTGTGTGATTTGTTAGGTTTCCGTGATTTTGATGATTGCTCTTTAAACTTGCACCTTGCGGATTCCACCATTAAGAAACCTACGGGAAGATTTAATGATGTTCTTATTGTTGAAAATAGGAATTATGTGCACGTAGATTTTATTGTTCTTGACATAGATTGCAATCCTTCATGTTCTATAATTCTTGGTAGACCTTTCTTTAAAATGAGTGGTGCAATTATTGATATGAAGGAAGGGAATATTAGATTCCAATTTCCGTCAAGGAAAGGCATGGAACACTTCCCTAGAAAGAAAATAAAATTACCTTATGAATCTATTATGAGAGCCACTTATGGATTGCCTTCCAAAGATGGAAATACCTAGATCTATCCTTGCTTTTATGCCTAGCTAGGGGCGTTAAACGATAGCGCTTGTTCGTAGGCAACCAAATTTTATTTTTATTCCTTGCTTTTTGCTCCCGTTTAGTAATAAATAATTTATCTATCCTCTGTTTTCGTTGTGTTTTTGTGTTTAATTAATGTTTGTGCCAAGTAGAACCGTTGGGAAGACTTGGGGAAAGTGTTTTTAATCTTGCTATAAAAAACAGAAACTTTAGCACTCACGAGAACTGCTGCCATGTTTACTTGGAAAGTGCTATTTAGTTAATTATTTTTACAGATGATTAATAGATAAATTTCTCACGTCCATCAATTTATTTTAGAATTTTTGGGGTTCCAGATATTGCGTTAACTACAGATTACTACAGACTGTTCTGTTTTTGACAGATTCTTTTTTCTGTGTTGTTTGCTTATTTTGATGAATCTATGGCTAGTAAAATAGTTTATAAACCATAGATAAGTTGGAATACAGTAGGTTTAACACCAATATAAATAAATAATGAGTTCATTACAGTACCTTGAAGTGGTGTTTTGTTTTCTTTCGCTAACGGAGCTCACGAGATTTTCTACTTTAAGTTTTGTGTTGTGAAGTTTTCAAGTTTTGGGTAAAGATTTGATGGATTATGGAACAAGGAGTGGCAAAAGCCTAATCTTGGGGATGCCCATGTCACCCCCAAGATAATCTAAGGACACCTAAAAGCCAAAGCTTGGGGATGCCCCGGAAGGCATCCCCTCTTTCGTCTACTTCTATCGGTAACTTTACTTGGAGCTATATTTATATTTACCACATGATATGTGTTTTTCTTGGAGCGTCTTGTATTATTTGATTATTTATTTGTTAGTTTTCCACAATCATCCTTGCTGCACACACATTTTTGAGAGAGACACACATGATTCGGAAATTATAAGAATACTCTATGTGCTTCACTTATATCTTTTGAGTTATATAGTTTTTGCTCTAGTACTTCACTTATATCTTTTAGAGCACGGTGGTAGATTTGTTTTATAGTAACCATTGTTCTCTCATGCTTCACTTAGATTATTTTGAGAGTCCTACAAAACAGCATGGTAATTTTCTTTAATTATTTTAGGCATTCAAGATTAATAATAAAATTTTCTTATGAGTGTGTTGAATACTATGAGAAGTTTTAAACTTGATCATTGTTTTGAGATATGGAGATGGTGATATTAGAGTCGTGCTAGTTGAGTAGTTGTGAATTTGAGAAATGCTTGTGTTGAAGTTTGTGATTCTCGTAGCATGCACGTATGGTGTTATGTTAAGAAGTCGGAGCATGATGTATTTATTGATTGTCTTCCTTATGAGTGGCGGTCGGGGACAAGCGATGGTCTTTTCCTACCAATATACCCCCCTAGGAGCATGCGCGTAGTACTTTGCTTTGATAACTTGTAGATTTTTGCAATAAGTATATGTGTTCTTTATGACTAAGGTTGAGTCCATGGATCATACGCACTTTTCTTTCTTCCACCATTGCTAGCCTCTCTAATATCGCACACCTTTCGCCGGTATCATACACCCACCATATACCTTCCTCAAAACAGCCACCATACCTACCTATCATGGCATTTCCATAGCCATTCCGAGATATATTGCCATGCAAAGTTCTATTTACTATGACACGCTCCATCATTGTCATATTGCTTTGCATGATCATGTAGTTGACATTGTATTTGTGGCAAAGCCACCGTTCATAATTCTTTCACACATGTCACTCTTGATTCATTGCATATACCGGTATACCACCGGAGGCATTCACATAGAGTCATATTTTGTTCTAAGTATCGAGTTGTAATTGTTGAGTTGTAAGTAAATAAAAGTGTGATGATCATCATTTTTAGAGCATCGTCCCAAGTAAGGAAAGGATGATGGAGACTATGATTCCCCCACAAGTCGAGATGAGACTCCGAACGAAAAAAATAAGAGGCCAAAGAAGCCCAAATAAAAAAAGAGGCCATAAAAAGGCCCAAATAAAAAAATATGAGAGAAAAAGAGAGAAGGGATAATGCTACTATCCTTTTACCACACTTGTGCTTCAAAGTAGCACCATGATCTTCATAATAGAGAGTCTCCTATGTTATCACTTCCATATGCTAGTGGGAATTTTTCATTATAGAACTTGGCTTGTATATTCCAATGATGGGCTTCCTCAAAATGCCCTAGGTCTTCGTGAGCAAGCAAGTGGGATGCACACCCACTTAGTTCCTTTTGTTGAGCTTTCATATACTTATAGCTCTAGTGCATCCGTTGCATGGCAATCCCTACTGACTCACATTGATATCTATTGATGGGCATCTCCATAGCCCATTGATATGCCTAGTTGATGTGAGACTATCTTCCCTCCTTTTTGTCTCTTCCACAACCACCATTCTATTCCACCTAAAGTTCTATATCCATGGCTCATGCTCATGTATTGTGTGAAGATTGAAAAAGTTTGAGAACACCAAAAGTATGAAACAATTGCTTGGCTTGTCATCAGGGTTGTGCATGATTTAAATACTTTGTGTGGTGAAGATGGAGCATAGCCTAACTATATGATTTTGTAGGGATAACTTTCTTTGGCCATGTTATTTTGAAGATACATTATTGCTTAGTTAGTATGCTTGAAGTATTTTTATTTCTATTTCAATATTAAAATTTTGTCTTGAATCTTTCGGATCTGAATATTCATACCACAATTAAGAGAATTACATTGAAATTATGCCAAGTAGCATTCCACATCAAAAATTCTGTTTTTATCATTTACCTACTCGAGGACGAGCAGGAATTAAGCTTGGGGATGCTTGATTCGTCTCCAACGTATCAATAATTTTTTATTGTTACGTGTTATATTATATTCTGTTTTGGACATGATTGGGCTTTATTATACACTTTTATATTATTTTTGGGACTAACCTATTAACCGGAGGCCCAGCCTAGATCGGGGGTGTCGTCGTAGCGAGGATGCAGATCTGGCTTGAACTTGCCTGGCCAGACGATGCTACGCAGCTCAGGAGTGAAGGCGCGGCAGCCTGTTGTGGCCACCGGGGCCCGTCGTGGATGCACAGCTTGATCTTGGTGTCCCTGCGCCGCGCCGGCAAGTGGCGCATGGCCCTGCCGCGCCAAGCGATCCTGATGTGGCGGTGCTGGCAGTGGTGAAGCATTTTCTTGCGGACGGGGAACCTCTTGGCAGCTTCTTTCTTCGTGCGCGGGCACACGGCGTGGTGGATCATGCCGCGGGACCGCACATCTTGGAGCGAGGACGCCGTCATGACGCGGAGGAGGCGGAGGTGCTCCATCAGCCGTGTGTCTTGGCGTGAGGGCACCGTCTTGATGTGGAGGGGGCAGAGGCACTCCGTGAGCCGCGCGTCTCAGTGCGAGGGCGCCGTCTTGATGCGGAGGGGGTAGAGGCGCTCCGTGAGCCACATCGCCCGTGGCCGGGGGCGGGCGAGGCAGCGGGAGGGATGGTGCAGGAGAGACCCCCGCGGTGCTGACGAGCTCGGCGATGCGGTCCAACCAGTCCTCGTAGAGGTCGTTGACCGGGCGGTAACGCAGGAGCTCACGTGCCATGAGCAGCGCGGCCTACACGTCTGTGGGTGTGCGGCGAGCGTGATACCATGAATCGGCCAGAGTCAGCGACGGGGTGGCGGTGCGGCTGTCTCGCCGCACGGAGGGGTGCAGTGAGGAGGCTTGCTGCTCATTTGCCGCCGGACCGGTGGCGGCATTGGCGGCCGGTGACGGAGAACGACGGGGAGGCCCGCCGACAGGGGTTGTCTGAGCGACACGGGTGGCGAGGGCGGCCCGGCGCTCAGCGCGGGCCCGGCGTGTGTCGGCCATGAACTTGGTGGAGTGGCGAAGCGCGGATCGATGAGGAGAAAGCTTCGGCGCACCCCTACCTGGCTAGCCAAATGTAGAATTTTGGGTTCCAGCAAAACCCTTGAGGTTCGAACACTGGGGTGCGCACGAAGATCTCTCCCCCATCTAGCTCGCACACATCATGATCTCACGGCCTAGCTCGACGAACCCAAAGAACAAGAGACACAAGAGTTTATACTAGTTCGGGCCACCGATGTGGTGTAACACCGTACTCCAGTGTGGTGTGGTGGATTGCCTCTTGGGCTGAGGATGAATAGTTACAAGGGAAGAACAACCTCCTGAGGTGATGTGTTCTTGTGCTTGGCAACTTGTGTGAGGCTATGGATGGAATGGCTCCGATCCCATCTCTCCCTCTATGGTGGTGGCTAGTCCTATTTATAGAGGGCCCAGTCCTCTTACCAAATATTGAGCGGGAAGGGATCCCAAAACGGCCAAATTTAAAGGGAGACAACTTGTAGGATCGAAAGTATGTCTAGAGGGGGTGTGATTAGACTACTTGACCAAATAAAAACTTAACCTTTTCCCAATTTTAGTTCTTGGCACATTTTAGCTATTGTAGGACAAGTCAAGCAATCATCACACAATTCAAGCAAGCATGCAAAGAGTATATTGGCAGCGGAAAGTAAAGCATGCAACTTGCAAGAATGTAAAGGGAAGGGTTTGGAGAATTCAAACGCAATTGGAGACACGGATGTTTTTCCCGTGGTTCGGATAGGTGGTGCTATCCTACATCCACGTTGATGGAGACTTCAACCCACGAAGGTTAACGGTTGCGCGAGTCCACGGAGGGCTCCACCCACGAAGGGTAATGGTTGCGCGAGTCCACGGAGGGCTCCACCCACGAAGGGTCCACGAAGAAGAAACCACCCACGAAGGGTCCACGAAGAAGCAACCTTGTCTATCCCACCATGGCCATCGCCCACGAAGGACTTGCCTCACTAGCGGTAGATCTTCACGAAGTAGGCGATCTCCTTGCCCTTACAAACTCCTTGGTTCAACTCCACAATCTTGTCGGAGGCTCCCAAGTGACACCTAGCCAATCTAGGAGACACCACTCTCCAAGAAGTAACAAATGGTGTGTAGGTAATGAACTCCTTGCTCTTGTGCTTCAAATGATAGTCTCCCCAACACTCAACTCTCTCTCATAGGATTTGGATTTTGTGGAAAGAAGATTTGAGTGGAAAGCAACTTGGGGAAGGCTAGAGATCAAGATTCATATGGTAGGAATGGAATATCTTGGTCTCAACACATGAGTAGGTGGTTCTCTCTCAGAACATATGAGTTGGAATTGTGTATGTGTTCTGATGGCTCTCTCCACGAATGAAGAGGAGGTGGAGGGGTATATATAGCCTCCACACAAAATCCAACCATTACACACAGTTTTCCAATCTCGGTGGGACCGAATCAACAAACTCGGTCGGACCGAAAAGGTAAACCTAGTGACCGTTAGAGATTTTCAGTGGGACTGACATGCAACTCGGTAGGACCGATATGGTTAGGGTTTGGGCATAACGTAATCTCGGTGAGACCGATTACACAAACTCGGTGAGACCGAGTTTGGTAATAAGCTAACCAGAGAGTTGGTCGGGCAAACTCGGTGGGACCGATTTGCTCTTTCGGTGAGACCGAAAAGTTACAAAAGGGAAACAAAGAGTTTACATTGCAATCTCGGTGGGACCGTTTCGCTCTTTCGGTGAGACCGAAAAGTTACGAAAGGGAAACAGAGAGTTTGCAATCACATCTCGGTGAGACCGAGATCCCTATCGGTAGAACCGAATTGCTAGGGTTTGGCAGTGGCTTATGACAAGTGAAACTCGGTGGCGCCGGATAGAAAGAATTGGTAGGACCGAGTTTGGCTTAGGGTTTATGTCATATGTGGATATGGGAAAGTGGTTGAGGGTTTTGGAGCATATCACTAAGCACATGAAGCAAGAGGCTCATTAAGCAACACCTCATCCCTCCTTGATAGTATTGGCTTTTCCTAAAGACTCAATGTGATCTTGGATCACTAAAATATAAAATGAAGAGTCTTGAGCTTTTGAGCTTGAGCCAATCCTTTGTCCTTAGCATTTTGAGGGTTCCACTTTCACATCCATGCCATGCCAATCATTGAGCTTTCCTGAAATAGTCATCTTGGAATAGCATTAGCTCAATGAGCTATATGTTGTTATGAATTACCAAAACCACCTAGGGATAGTTGCACTTTCACAACTAGTACAAGTGATCCTGACAAAAGCAGTCTTCGCCTGCCAAAGGCTCTGGTGGTGACGCCGTCTTGGGCTCCACGGTGACCTCCGTCCTACCGTCCTGCTGGTCTTGGTCTTGTTGCATGGATATGGAAACCTTTGCCTAATACCTCGGGACTCCTCGCCTTCACTTGCCTCTTTAGCACCAAAGAGTAAACGAGGACACTACGCGCTGGCACCCGCCTGGCTCCAGTCGTCATGGCTTGCGTCACAGAAACCTCACGAGGTGTCCCTTGCCTTGATCTCTCTGCCCCTCGCGAGCCAGCCTGGTGAAGCATCCCCCAAGGAGGTCTTGTGCCGTCCACCTCGCGAGGCTTGGCCCCTCGCGAGGGTCTTGAGTGTTTGCTGGTGAAGATGGGCCGTACAGGGCCGCTGGTGGAGCCACACCGCGGGCTGTAGGCAGGCAAGTCTGGGGACCCCCGTTCCTAGAACGCCAACAAAAACCCCATCTTGTTATCCTCAATGGCAATAATAAAATACGTGTCGGTTCCCCTTCTGTCACTAGGATCGAGCACCACAAGATTGAACCCAAAGATAAGCCCTTCTCCCATTGCAAGAAAAACTAATCTAGTTGGCCAAACCACATCGATAGTTCGAAGAGACTTGCAAAGATATCAAATCATGCATATAAGAATTCAGAGGAGATTCAAATAATATTCATAGATAAGCTGATCATAAGTCCACAATTCATCAGATCTCGGCAAACACACCGCAAAAGAGTATTAAATCAAATAGATCTCCAAGAACATCGAGGAGAACATGGTATTAAGAATCAAAGAGAGAGAAGAAGCCATCTAGCTACTAGATATGGACCCGTAGGTCTATGCTAAACTACTCATCCTTCATCGGAGAGGCAATGGTGTTGATGTATAAGCCCTCCATGATCAAGTCCCCCTCCGGTAGGACGCCGGAAAAGGCCCCAAGATGGGCTCTCACGGGTACAGAAGGTTGCGCCGGTGGAAAAGTGGTTTCGTGGCTCCCCCGGAAGTTTTCGGGGTATATGAGAATATATAGGAGGAAGATCTAGGTCAGGGGGCCACCGAGGGGCTCACAAGGTCGGGGGCGCGCCCTATCCCCTGGATGTGCCCTCCAACCTTGTGGCCGCCTCGTGGCTCTTCTGACTTGCACTCCAAGTCTCTTGGGTGTCTTCTGGTACAAGAAAAATCGTCGCGAAAGTTTTATTCCGTTTGGTATTCCTTTTCTGCAAAACTCTAAAACAAGGAAAAAACAAAAACTAAGACTGGGCTCTAGGTTAATAGGTTAGTCCTAAAAATCATATAAAATAGCATATTAATGCATATAAAACATCCAACACAAATAATATAATAGCATGGAACAATCAAAAACTATAGATATGTTGGAGACGTATCAAGCATCCCCAAGCTTAATTCCTGCTCGTCCTTGAGTAGGTAAATGATAAAAACAAAAATTTTGACGTGGAATGCTACCTAACATATTTATCCATGTAATTCTATTTATTGTGGCATGAATGTTCAGATCCGTAAGGTTCAAAACAAAAGTTTAATATTGACATAGAAACAATAATACTTCAAGCATACTAACAAAATAATATGTCTTCTCAAAATAACATGGCCAAAGAAAGCTTATCCCTACAAAATCATATAGTCTGGCTATGCTCCATCTTCATCACATAAAATATTCAAATCATGCACAACCCCGATGACAAGCCAAGAAATTGTTTCATACTTTTGATGTTCTCAAACCTTTTCAACTTTCACGCAATCCATGAGCGTGAGCCATGGACATAGCACTATGGTTGGAATAGACGGTGCTTGTGGAGAAGACAAAAAGAAGGAGATAGTCTCACATCAACTAGGCATATCAATGGGCTATGGAGATTCCCATTAATAGATATCAATGTGAGTGTGTAGGGATTGCCATGCAACAGATGCACTAGAGCTATAAGCTTATGAACGCTCAAAAAGAAAACTAAGTGGGTGTGCATCCAATTTGCTTGCTGATGAAGACCTAGGGCGTTTTGAGGAAGCCCATTGTTGGAATATACAAGCCAAGTTCTATAATGAAAAATTCACACTAGTATATGAAAGTGATATCATAGGAGACTCTCTATCATGAAGATCATGGTGCTACTTTGAAGCACAAGTGTGGCAAAAAGGATAGTAACATTGTCCCTTATCTCTTTTTCTCTCTTTTTTCTTTTTTTTCTTTTCTCTTTTTTGGCCTTTATCCCTTTTTTATTTCCTCACATGGGACAATGCTCTAATAATGAAGATCATCACACTTCTATTTACTTACAACTCGAAAATTACAACTCAATACTAGAACAAAAATATGACTCTATGTGAATGCCTCTGGCGTTCTACCGGGATGTGCATTGAATCAAGAGAGACATGTGTAAAAAATGATGAACGGTGGCTTTGCCATAAATACGATGTCAACTACATGATCATGCAAAGCAATATGACAATGATGGAACGTGTCATAATAAACGGAACGGTGGGAAGTTGCATGGCAATATATCTCGGAATGGCTATGGAAATGCCATTATAGGTAGGTATGGTGGCTGTTTTGAGGAATGATATGTGGTGGGTTTATGGTAACGGCGAAAGTTGCATGGTACTAGAGAGGCTAGCAATGGCGGAAAGGCGAGAGTGCGTATAATCCATGATCTCAACATTAGCCATAAAGAAGTCACATACTTATTGCAAAAATCTATTCATCATTGAAACAAAGTACTATGCACATGCTCCTAGGGGGATATATTGGTTGGAAAAGACCATCACTCGTCCCCGACCACCACTCATAAGGAAGACAATCAAAAACATCTCATGCTCCAACTTCGTTACATAACAGTTCACCATACGTGCATGCTACGGGACTCACAAAGATTAACATAAGTATTTTTCAAATTCACAACTACTTACTAGCATGACTCTAATATCACCATCTTCATATCTCAAAACAATCATAAGGAATCAAACTTCTCATAGTATTCAATGCACTCTATATGAAAGTTTTTATTATATCCATTTTGGATGCCTATCATATTAGGACTAATTTTATAACCAAAGCAAATTACCATGATGTTCTAAATACTCTCAAAATAATATAAGTGAAGTAAGAGAGTTCATAAATTTCTCAAAAATAAAACCACCGCCATGCTCTAAAAATATATAAGTGAAGCACTAGAGCAAAATTGCCTAGCTCGAAAGATATAAGTGAAGCACATAGAGTATTCTAATAAATCACAATTCATGCGTGTCTGTACCAATAGGTGTGTACAACAAGGATGATTGTGGCAAAATAAAAAGCAAAGAATCAAATCATACAAGATGCTCCAAGCAAAACACATATCATGTGGTGAATAAAAATATAGCCTCAAGTAAAGTTACCGATAGACGAAGACGAAAGAGGGGATGCCTTCCTAGGGCATCCCCAAGCTTAGGCCCTTTTGCCTCCTTGAATATAACCTTGGGGTGCCTAGGGAATCCCAAATCTTAGGCTCTTGGCACTCCTTATTCCATAGTCCATCAAATCCTTACCCAAAACATGAAAAGTTCACAACACAAAACTTCAACAGAAAATCTCGTAAGCTCCGTTAGTATAAGAAAATAAATCACCACTTTTGGTACTATTTTGAACTCATTATTTATTTGTATTGGTGTAATATCTACTATATTCCAACTTTTACATGGTTCATACCCCCCGATACTAGCCATAGATTCATCAAAATAAGCAAACAACACGCGAAAAACAGAATCTGTCAAAAACAGAACAATCTATAGCAATCTGGAGATTTCGAATACTTCTATAACTCCAAAAATTCTGAGAAATTAGGAAGTCCTTGGAAATCTGTTTATTAATACTCCGCAAAAATAATCAGTACTTCATCGCGCTTCCGTAGAAAAATGAAAACTAATCTTATGGGCGCAAAAGTTTCTGTTTTTTAGCAGGATCAGATCAACTAACACCGTAAGCTATCCCAAAGGTCTTACTTGGCACGAACACTAATTAAAACATAAATCCACATCTAACTAGAGGCTAGAAGAATTATTTATTGCAAAACAGAACCTAAAAAGCAAAAACAAAAACAAAAATTTGGTTGCCTCCCAACAAGCGCTATTGTTTAACGCCCCTAGCTAGGCATAAAACACGAATAGATCTAAGTATTGTCATATTTGGCATGTAATCCATAAGTGCCTCTCATAATAGATTCATAAGGCAATTTAATTTTTTTCTAGGGAAGTGTTCCATGCCTTTCCTTAACGGAAATTGAAATCTAATGTTTCCTTCTTTCATATCAATAATTACACCAATCGTTCTAAGGAAAGGTCTACCAAGAATAGTAGGACATGTAGGATTGCAATCTATAGAGGGCCGGTCCTGAGAATTTTGGGGCCCGGGGAGAAACAAATGTGGGGCCCCTCAGTATGAACACACATTTGCTATTTCTCAGTTTTTTGTGGGTTGCTATTTCTTAGACTTTTTGTGGTTTCCTAGGTCTCAATTGACTAGCAATAGAAATCACGTCGGTCAGTTTAGGAGAGTAGGAAGAAGATAGTGACACTGTGTGGCCTAGACGAGACGACACATCTCCTCACTAGGCCCATCGGGGAAACCGTGGCAATCGCGACATCACTGATGCAAGAGAGAGCGAATGGTTCACATGTGGGTGGGCGGGTGGTTTTTTTACCACAACTTAGATTAGACCACGGTCGAGCTCAAGACAAGGATGTCATGGATGGTGAGGGTTCGTGGGAACCATTTTTATTTTTGAAATGCTCGTAGGAACCTTTCCAGAGGTAGGGAGGGGATGGATCATTGCAGCATCTCTATCAATGGAGAGGCGGGGCGGGGTGGGAAAATAACTTGAATGGATATCAAGTTTTCTTATTCAAGTGGTACAGTTAAAACTACAACCGCTTGGGCGTTCCATAGTTCTTTGGAAAAAGACTCCAATGGAGGAAGATGTGGTGCTCGGCTAAAGGGGGAGGAAATAGAATCAAACTTCATTTTTAGGCAATTGTACACAAGGTTACCCCTATATAAATAAACATTATAAAAATAGGCTATTCCTATAGTTTGGAGGACACCATAAAATGCAGCGCTGAAATTAAGTAAAAATGCATGAAAGTTTTACGATGCAAGCTATGCATCTGCTTGATGCTGGAAACTTAATCAGTAACATATCTATGGGGAAGAGGAAGGGCAATATGGTATTACCTCAAATCTGTATTATCGCGGAGGCTCTCGATGATGCTCATGCCGCGTGCGCCGGTGTGATTCTGTTTGTCCAGCGCTAAGACCAACTGGCTGACTCGCATCACATGATCAGGACCCTTGGGCGTGGAGATCAGAGGCGCTAGCGCTGTAGACTTGCCGCCATTGACTCGTGATTGGAAGAAAATAGGGCATGTCTCTGGGATACATCCATACCTGCATTGTGTTCCTGCTAATTCCATCCTTGGGCAATTCTTTTCTGGGCTATTTTTCTAGAGGAAGCCATGGGCAACGTGAGTACCTGGGAGGGGCCCCTGGCTTTGGAGGGCCCGGGGCGGCCGCCCCCCTGCCCCCCTCAGGGCCGGCCCTGAATCTATATCAAGAATAATGAAATCTACGGGCACATAATTCCTATTAGCAACAATAAGAACATCATTAATTCTTCCCATAGGTTTCTTAATAGTGGAATCCGCAAGATGCAAATTTAATGAACAATCATCCAATTCACGGAAACCTAACATATCACATAAAGTTTCCGCAATTGTAGAAACACTAGCACCAAAATCACACAAAGCATAACACACCATCTTTAATTTTAATCTTAATAGTAGGTTCCCACTAATCATAAACTTTTCTAGGGATAGAAACTTCCAATTCAAGCTTTCCTTCAATAGATCGCATCATCGCATCAACGATATGTTTAGTAAAAGCTTTGTTTTGATTATAAGCACGAGGAGAATTCAACAAGGATTGAAACAAGGAAATACAATCTATTAATGAAAAATTATCATAATTAAAGTCATTGAAATCCAAAAGAGTGGGTTCATTGCTACCTAAAGTTTTGACCTCTCCAATCCAGTTTTATCAATTTTTGCATCAAGATCTAGAAACTCCGAATCATTGGGACACCCTCTAACTAAAGTTGACTCATCTCCAGTCCCATCTTTATCAAGATATACATTGGAAAACAAAGATTTAATTGGAGTCACATCAATCACTTTAAGATCTTCATCAATATTTTCACAGAAACTAGAAGAACATGCTTTTATAAACCAATCTTTTTTTGCATGCATGTTAGCGGTTCTTCCTTTGCACTCATCAATGGAAATTCTCATGGCCTTGAGAGACTAATAGATCTAAGTTTCAAAGAATCAACATCAAGAGAAATTCTACCACGTTCCTAGCCAAATCATCAATCTTAAGCAATTTTTCTTCAATCAAAGCATTGAATTTCTTTTGTGAACTAATAAATCATTTAACACTATTCTCAAAATCAGAGGGCGTCTTATTATAATTTCCATAAGAATTTTTGTAGGAATTACCAAAATTATCAGAGGAATTACTAGGAAATGGCCTAGGATTAAAATTACCTCTATACGCGTTATTACCAAAAATGTTCCTACCATTAAAATTCACATCCATAGATTCATTATTGTTTTCAATCAAAGTAGACAAAGGCATATCATTAGGATCAATAGGAACACTCTTTCTAGTAAATAGTTTCATAAGCTCATCCATCTTTCCACTCAAAACTTTAATCTCTTCTATAGCATGCACCTTTTTACTAGTGGAAGATCTTTCGGTATTTCATTGAGAATAATTTACCATAATATTATCTTGGAGTTTAGTAGCTTATCCTAAAGTAATTTCCATAAAAGTGCCTCCCGCGGCCGAATCTAAAAGATTTCTAGAAGAAAAAATTCAACCCAACATAGAAATTTTGTATAATCATCCACAAATTCAACCCATGCGTAGGGCAATTTATAATCATCAATTTCATCCTCTCCCAAAATTGTGCAACATGTTCATGATCAAGTTGCTTAAAATTCATAATATCGTTCCTAAGGGAGATGATCTTAGCGGGCGGAAAATACTTGGAAATAAAAGCATGTTTACACTTGTTCCATGAATCAATACTATTTTCAGGTAAAGATGAAAACCAAGTTTTAGCGCGATCCCTAAGCGAGAACGGAAATAGCTTCAGTTTGACAATATCATTATCCACATCTTTTATCTTTTGCATATCACACAAATCAACAAAATTATTAAGATGGGATGCGGCAACTTCATTGGGAAGGCCGGAAAATTGATCTTTCATAACAAGATTCAGCAAAGCGGTATTAATTTCACAAGATTCTGCATTAGCATCGGGAGCAATCGGAGTACTAATAAAATCATTGTTGTTGGTGTTGGAAAAAACACACAATTTGGTATTATCTTGAGCCATCATGACAAAGCAAGCAATCCAACACATGACCACATAAAAAGCAAGCGAAGAAGACGAATGAAAGAAGGCCGAGGAAAAGGAGAATCTTTTTGGAAATCATTTTAGAATTGGGGAGAGGAAAACGAGAGGTGAATGGATAATAATGTAATGCGAGGGATGAGAATTTATGATGGGTACTTGGTATGTCTCGGCTTGGCGTAGATCTCCCCGGCAACGGTGCCAGAAATTCTTCCTGCTACCTCTTTAGCTTGTGTTGGTTTTTCCCTTGAAGAGGAATGGGTGATGCAACAAAGTAGAGTAAGTATTTCCCTCAGTTTCGAGAACCAAGGTATCAATCCAGTAGGAGACAACGTGACAAGCCACTGAATACATGCACAAACAAACACCAACTTACACCCAACACGATAAAGAGGTTGTCAATCCCTTCACGATTATTTGAAAAGTGAGATTTGATATAGATGGATAAACGATAAAGTAATATTTTTGGTTTATGGAACGGAAAGTAAAAGATTGAAAAGAAAGTAAATTGGAAACTAAATTATAGATCGGAAACTTATATGATGGAAAATAGACCCGGGAGCCATAGGTTTCACTAGAGGCTTCTCTCAAGATAGAAAATATTACGGTGGGTGAACAAATTACTGTCGTGCAATTGATAGAAAACCGCATAATTATGATGATATCTAAGGCAATGATCATGAATATAGGCATCTGTCGGTGCAACAGACCCCGGATATGTTGCCCAACTGTGCACATGCACAAGATCAAGATTGAAGCACCAACTTAAGTCATAGGTTGAAGAACATAGAGGCTTGAAGAACAAAGATGCAGCTCAGACGGATCGAGATTGAGCCGAAGGAACATGATATCGGCAAGAGAAGGGCCTCCCTCGCCGGGCAGGCGAGCCCGGCAAGGGGCCAGGCCACCACCAGAAGCAAGAAGCCAAGACTCCCCGGCAGCACCTACGCAAGTATGACCCACGTCGTCAATCAATGCAGTGTCAAGCCGCAAGGTGATTAAGTGGCAGCATTCACCAAATGGCAGCCATCTCCTATGGAAGAAACCCAAAGGTGACACCCGTCTAGTGACATGTCAAGAGAATAGGCGCGGAGCTGGAGAGATAAGCCCGACCGGCCTTGCCGGGCAGCTAGTGATGTGACACTGAGCGGTGCATTTAATGCACCCTGCCAGCCCGTAGAGTTAGGTATGATAGCACTATTTGCTATCATATCAGTTGGTAATGAGTGTTTTGCCACTGTGGTGACCCATTAATCTATAAAAGGAGGCCCTTGGTAATCATAGGAGAGGGTTAGAGGTTGAAAACTTTACAAAACCCAAGCCACCATACGGTTGTGGTCACCGTAGCCTTGAGTCATGCTTTGCCGGGCAAGTGTACCACACACCACCACGTTCATTTCCACCATCAATCCACCAAAGCAGGAGTAGGGTCTTATGCCTCGCGGCAGCCCGAACCTGGGTAAATTGCTTGTGTGCTCTCTGCCGTGCTGCCTGATGACCCACAAGTATAGGGTCTATCATAGTCCTTTTGATAAGTAAGAGTGTCGAACCCAACAAGGAGCAGAAGGAAATGATAAGTAGTTTTCAGTAAGGTATTCTCTGCAAGCACTGAAATTATCGGTAACAGATAGTTTTCTTAATAAGGTAATTTGTAATGGGTAGCAAGTAATAAAAGTAAATAAGGTGCAGCAAGATGGCCCAATCCTTTTTCTAGCAAAGGACAAGCCTGGACAAACTCTTATTTAAAGGAAAATGCTCCCGAGGACACATGGGAATTATCGTCAAGCTAGTTTTCATCACGTTCATATGATACGCGTTTGGTACTTTGATAATTTGATATGTGGGTGAATCAGTGCTTGGGTACTACCCTTCCTCGGACAATCATCCCACTTATGATTAACCCCTATTGCAAGCATCCGCAACTACAAAAGAAGTATTAAGGTAAACCTAAACATATCATGAAACATTTGGATCCAAATCAGCCCCTTACAA
The DNA here is from genome assembly GCF_002162155.2 of Triticum dicoccoides. NCBI lineage: Eukaryota > Viridiplantae > Streptophyta > Magnoliopsida > Poales > Poaceae > Triticum > Triticum dicoccoides. The sequence goes on from NC_041388.1 coordinate 149,021,130, forward strand.
AGCAACTCATAAACTAGGGTTTAAGCTTCTGTCACTCTAGCAACCCATCATCTACTTATTACTTCCCAATGCTTTGCTCTAAGCCCAAACAATGGTGAAGTATCATGTAGTCGACGTTCACATGACACCACTAGAGGAGAGACAACATATATCTCATCAAAATATCGAACGAATACAAAATTCACATGACTACTTATAGCAAGACTTCTCCCATGTTGTAACGCCCTCGATGCGGCTATATCTCCCACGTGTCGAACTACGACTTAGAGGCATAACCGCATTGAAAGCAATGTCGCAAGTGAGGTAATCTTCACACAACCCATGTAATACATAAGGGAAAGAGATACATAGTTGGCTTACAATCGCCACTTCACATAATTACATGAATAAAGCATTACATCAACCAGATACAATCAAGGTCCGACCATGGAACCAAAATAAAAGAAGACTACCTCAACGCTACACCGATCCCTGATCGACCCCAACTGGGCTCCACTACTGATCAACTAGAACGAAACAAACACAAAGGACAAGGTCTTCATCGAGCTCCTCATTGAGCTTGGTTGCATCATCTGCACGGTATCATCGGCACCTGCAAACTGGTTTTGGAAGTATCTGTGAGTCACGGGGACTCAGCAATCTCACACCCTCGTGATCAAGACTATTTAAGATTATGGGTAAGGTAAAGGTATGATGTGGAGCTGCAGCAAGCGACTAGCATATATGGTGGCTAACATACGCAAATGAGAGCGAGAAGAGAAGGCAAAGCACGTTCGCACAACTATGATCAAGAAGTGATCCTAGAACAACCTACGTCAAGCATAACTCCAACACTGTGTTCACTTCCTGGACTCCTTCGGAAAGAGACCATCACGGTTACACACGTGGTTGATGTATTTTAATTAAGGTTAACTCCAGGTTTTCTACAACCAGACATTAACAAATTCCCATCTGCCCATAACCGCGGGCATGGTTTTTGAAAGTTCAAATCCCTGCAGGGGTGTCCCAACTTAGCCCATCACAAGCTCTCACGGTCAACAAAGGATATTCCTTCTAGCGGGAAGACCCGATCAGACTCGGAATCCCGGTTACAAGACATTTCGACAATGGTAAAACAAGACCAGCAACACCGCCCAAATGTGCCGACAAATCCCGATAGAAGCTGCACATATCTCGTTCTCAGGGCACACTCAGATGAGCGCTCCATACAACTAAAACAAAACCTCGAGTTTGGACCAACACTCAGATGGGCACTGCACAGGGCTCTAGTTTGGACCAACACTCAGAGGAGCACTGGCCCGGGGGGGTAAAATAATGATGACCCTCAGGAGCGCGACTCCCAAGGGAAAAGAAAAGGCTAGGTGGCGAATGGTAAAACCAATGTTGGGCATTGCTGGAGGAGTTTTATTCAAGGCGAACTGTCAAGGGGTTCCCATTATAACCCAACCGCGTAAGGAATGCAAAATCCGGGAACATAACACCGATATGACGGAAACTAGGGCGGCAAGAGCGGAACAAAATACCAGGCATAAGGCCGAGCCTTCCACCCTTTACCAAGTGTATAGATGCATTAATTAAATAAGATATATTGTGATATCCCAACAAGTAAACATGTTCCAACAAGGGGGTTACCTGGGATTACCTGGGATATAATGTTTGATTCTTTGACCGTTCACCACCCTCGGATTTGTGCCTTCGAAGTTGTTGATTTTTATGGCGCCGGAACAATAGACCTCCTCGATGACGTAAGGACCTTCCCATTTAGAGAGGAGTTTTCCTGCAAAAAATCTTAAACGAGAGTTGTATAACAATACATAATCACCTACGTTAAACTCACGTTTTTGTATCATTTTGTCATGCCATCTCTTAACTTTTTCTTTAAACAGTTTGCTATTCTCATAGGCCTGGGTTCTCCATTCATCAAGTGAGCTAATGTCAAATAGTCTCTTCTCACCGGCAAGTTTGAGGTCATAGTTGATCTATTTAATGGCCCAATATGCCTTATGTTCTAGTTTGAGAGGTAAGTGACATGCTTTTCCATAAACCATTTTATACGGTGACATACCCATAGGATTTTTATATGCAGTTCTATAAGACCATAATGCATCATCAAGTTTCTTGGACCAATTCTTTCTAGATCTATTAACAGTCTTGTGAAAAATTAATTTAAGCTCCCTATTGCTCAGTTCTACTTGACCACTAGACTGTGGATGATACGGAGATGCAATTCTATGATTAACATCATACTTAGCAAGCATTTTACGAAAAGCACCATGAATAAAATGTGAACCACCATCAGTCATTAATTATCTAGGGACTCCAAACCTCGAAAAAATAACTTCTTTAAGCATTTTGATAGAGGTGTTATGATCAGCACTACTAGTTGGAATAGCTTCTACCCACTTAGTAACGTAATCAACAACAACTAAAATATGTGTATACCCATTAGAGGAAGGAAACGGTCCCATATAATCAAAGCTCCAAACATCAAATGGTTCAATAACAAGTGAATAGTTCATAGGCATTTCTTGATGTCTACTAATATTACCAATTCTTTGACATTCATCACAAGACAAGACAAACTTACGGCCATCTTTGAAGAGAGTAGGCCAATAAAAACCGGATTGCAATACCTTATGCGTAGTTCTGTCTCCAACGTGGTGTCCTCCATAGGCCTCAGAGTGACACTTGCATAGGATATGTTCCTATTCATGCTTAGGTACACAACGTCTAATAACACCATCTACTCCTTCTTTATAAAGATGTGGGTCATCCTAGAAGTAATGTCTTAAATCATAGAAAAACTTTTTCTTTTGCTGGTATGTGAAACTAGGTGGTATAAATTTGGCGACAATATAATTAGCATAATCAGCATACCATGGAGCAGTACGAGAAGTATTTATGATAGATAATTGTTCATCAGGGAAGCTATCATCAATAGGTAGTGGGTCATCAAGAAGATTCTCTAACCTAGACAAGTTGTCTGCAGCGGGGTTCTCAGCTCCCTTTCTATCAATAATATGCAAATCAAATTCTTGTAATAAGAGAACCCATCTAATAAGTCTAGGTTTAGCATCTTTCTTTTCCATAAGATATTTAATACCAGCATGATCTGTGTGAACAGTTACTTTAGAATCGACAATGTAAGGTCTGAACTTATCACAAGCAAATACAACTGCTAAAAATTCTTTTTCATTAGTAGCATAATTTCTTTGGGCACTCTCTAGAGTTTTACTAGCATATTGGATAACATTTAATTTCTTATCAACTCTTTGTCCTGACACAGCACCTACGGCATAATCACTAGCATCACACATAATTTCAAAGGGTAAATTCCAATCAGGAGGATGAACAATAGGTACAGAAATCAAAGCTTTCTTAAGCATTTCAAATGCTTCTACACAATCATCATCAAAGACAAAAGGAACATCTTTTTGTAAGAGATTAGTCAGAGGCCTGGAAATATTAGAGAAGTCCTTAATGAACCTCCTATAAAAACCGACATGACCAAGGAAACTTCTTATACCTTTAACGTCCTTAGGACACGACATCTGTTCAATAGCATCAACTTTAGCTTTATCAACTTCAATACCTCTTCCAGAAATTTTATGCCCCAAGACAATACCTTCATTAACCATAAAGTGGCACTTCTCCCAATTCAAGACAAGATTAGTTTCTTCACATCTCTGCAAAACTCGATCAAGGTTGCTTAAGAAATCATCAAAAGAAGTTCCATATATGGAGAAATCATCCATAAAAAATCAACAATCTTTTCACAAAAGTCAAAGAATATAGCAATCATACATCTTTGAAAGGTAGCAAGTGCATTGCATAAACCAAAAGGCATACGTCTATAGGCAAAGGTACGGAAAGGGCAAGTAAAAGTTGTCTTTTCTTGATCTTCTTTTGACACAGGAATTTGAGAGAAACCAAAATAACCATCTAGAAAGCAAAAATGTGTATGTTTGGATAATCTTTCTAGCATTTTATCAATAAAAGGTAAAGGGTAATGATCCTTTTTAGTAGCTTTATTTAATTTGCAAAAATCAATTACCATTCTATAACCTGTAACAATTCTTTGTGGGATCAATTCATCTTTATCATTAGGAACAACAGTAATACCTCCCTTCTTAGGGACACAATGGACATGACTTACCAACTGACTATCAGCAACGGGATAAATTATACCTGCCTCCAGAAGCTTTAGTATTTCTTTTCTTACCACTTCTTTCATCTTAGGATTTAACCGTCATTGGTGATCAGCAACCGGTTTCACATCTTTCTCCAATTTTATTTTGTGCTGGCATAGAGTGGGACAAATGCCCTTAAGATCATCAAGAGTATATCCAATAGCAGCACGGTGCTTCTTTAGTGTTTTCAATAATTTCTTTTCTTCATTCTCTAAAAGGTTAGCACTAATAATAACAGGATATATCTTTTTCTCATCAAGATAAGCATATTTAAGAGTATCAGGTAATGGTTTAAGCTCAAACACGGGATCACCCTTGGGTGGAGGAGGATCCCCTAGAATTTCAATAGGCAAGTTCTGTTTTAAAATAGATCCCTGTTTAAAGAATACTTCATCTATTTCCCTTCTTTCATTCATAAACATACCATTTTCATGGTCTAAAAAATATTGTTCTAAAGGATCATTTGGAGGCACGGCAATAGAAGCAAGACCAACAATTTCATCTTTACTAGGCAATTCTTTATCATGGGGTTGTCTACGAAATTTAGCAAAGTTAAATTCATGAGACATATTCCCTAAACCAACAGAAACAATATCCTTTTTGCAGTCTATCTTAGCATTAACAATATTCAAGAAGGGTCTACCAAATATAATGGGACAAAAGTCATCTTGTGGGGAACCAAGAACAAGAAAATCAGCAGGATATTTATCTTTCCCACATAAGACTTCGACATTTCTAACAATCCCAACTGGTGAAATAGTATCTCTATTGGCAAGCTTAATTGTAACATCTATCTCTTCTATCTCAGCAGGTGCAATATCATGCATAATTTCATTGTATAAAGAATGAGGTATTACACTTGCACTAGCACCCATATCACATAAGCCATGATAGCAATGATCTCCTATTTTAACAGAAATAACAGGCATGCCTACAATAGGTCTATGTTTATTTTTAGTATCAGGTATAGCTATTCTAGCAGCTTCATCACAGAAGTAAATAACATGCCCATCAATATTATCGGCCAAGAGATCTTTAACCATAGCAATACTAGGCTCAACTTTAATATTTCTCAGGGGGTGTATGTATTCTAGTATTACTCTTACGAACCATAGTTGAAGCTTTAGCATGATCCTTTATTCTAACTCGGAAAGGTGGTTTCTCAATATAAGTAGTAGGAACAACAGGATCAACATTATAAGTGATAGTCTTTTCTTCAACTTTAATAGGTGCAACTACTTTTACTTCAACGTGAGGATTATATTTAAACCACTTCTCCTTAGGGAGATCAACATGAGTAGCAAAGGATTCATAAAAAGAAGCTAACTCAGAGTCAAGTCCATATTTTGTGCTAAATTCACGAAAGGCATAGGTATCCATAAAAGATTTAACACAATCAAACTTTGGGGTTATACCTGACTCCTTAGCTTCGTCGAGATCCCAATCTTCAAAGTTGCATTTAATTCTCTCCAATAAATCCCATTTGAATTCAATAGTATTCATCATAAAAGAACAAGTACAAGAAGTATCGAGCATGGAGCGATTATTGAGAGAAAGCCGAGCATCAATTTTTTGAATAATAATTTCTCTTGAGAGCTCATGATTGGGGCATGAATATAACATTGACTTAAGCCTCCCCCAAGCTTGAGCGATGCTTTCTCCTTTGCGAGGCCAAAAATTATATATATAATTACGATCACGATGAACATGATGCATAGGATAAAAGTTTTGTTGAAATTCCAATTTCAATCGGTTGTAGTTCCATGGTCCCATATTATCACATAGCCTAAACCATGTCAATGCCTTTCCCTTCAAAGATAAAGGGAAGATCTTCTTCTTCATAACATCCTCGGGCATACCTGCAAGCTTAAATAATCCACAAACTTCATCCACATAGATTAGGTGCAAATCAGGATGTAATGTTCCATCACCTGTAAAAGGATTAGCTAGTAGTTTCTCTATCATACTCGAAGGAATTTCATAGTAAACATTTTTAGTACGTTTAGTAGGTTGAGGAGTAACTATTTGCTCAACTGGTCGGGGTGAAGATACCACGAACAAGCCCCTCAAATTTTTCCCTACCAAATTCCACCTACCAAAGGCGCTTAACTCCCCGGCAACAGCGCCAGAAAAGAGTCTTGATAACCCACAAGTATAGGGGATCTATCATAGTCCTTTAGATAAGTAAGAGTGTCAAACCCAATGAGGAGCAGAAGAGAAATGATAAGCAGTTTTCAGTAAGGTATTCTCTGCAAGCACTGAAATTATCGATAACAGATAGTTTTGTGATAAGGTAATTTGTAACAGGTAGCAAGTAATAAAAGTAAATAAGGTGCAGCAAGATGGCCCAATCCTTTTTGTAGAAAAGGACATGCCTGGACAAACTCATATATAAAGGAAAGCGCTCCTAAGGACACATGGGAATTATCGTCAAGCTAGTTTTCATCACGTTCATATGATCCACGTTCGGTACTTTGATAATTTGATATGTGGGTGAACCGGTGCTTGGGTACTGCCCTTCCATGGACAAGCATCCCACTTATGATTAACCCCTATTGCAAGCATCCGCAACTACAAAAGAAGTATTAAGGTAAACCTAACCATAGCATGACACATTTGGATCCAAATCAGCCCCTTACGAAGCAACTCATAAACTAGGGTTTAAGCTTCTATCACTCTAGCAACCCATCATCTACTTATTACTTCCCAATGCCTTCCTTTAGGCCCAAACAATGGTGAAGTTTCATGTAGTCGACGTTTACATGACACCACTAGAGGAGAGACAACATACATCTCATAAAAATATCGAGGAATACCGAATTCACATGTGTAACACCCACGATGCAGCTATATCTCCCACGTGGCGGAGCACGACTTAGAGGCATAACCACATAGTAGGCATGTCGCAAGAGGGATAATCTTTACACATCCCATGTACTGAATAAGGAAGGGATAAAGAGTTGGCTTACAATCGCCACTTCACACAATACATAAATATAGCATTACATCATCCAGACTACAATCAAGGTCCGACTACGAAACCAAAATGAAGAAAGATCACCCCAAATGTTAGATCCCCGATCGTCCCAACTGGGCTCCACTACTGATCAACTAGAAAATGAAACCGCACAACGAACACGATCTTCATCGAGCTCCCACTTGAGCTCAGTTGCGTCATCTGCACTGGTATCATCGGCACCTGCAACTGTTTTGGAAGTATCTGTGAGTCACGAGGACTCAGCAATCTCACACCCGCGAGATCAAGACTATTTAAGCTTATGGGTAGGAAAGGGTAGTGAGGTGGATCTGTAGCAAGCACTAAGCATATATGGTGGCTAACATACGCAAATAATTGCGAGAAGAGAAGCAATGCAACGGTCGTGAACTAGAAGTGATCAAGAAGTGATCCTGAAACTACTTATGCACAAACATAACTCCAAAACCGTGTTCACTTCCCAGACTCTGCCGAGAAGGGACCATCACGGCTACACACGCGGTTGATGCATTTTAATTAAGTTAAGTGTCAAGTATTCTACAACCGGATATTAACAGATTCCCATCTGCCCATAACCGCAGGCACGGCTTTCGAAAGTTCAAAACCCTGCAGGGGTGTCCCAACTTAGCCCATCACAAGCTCTCACGGTCAACGAAGGATATTCCTTCTCCCAGGAAGACCCGATCAGGATCGAAATCCCGGTCACAAGACATTTCAACAATGGTAAAACAAGACCAGCAGGACCGCCCAATGCGCCGACATCCTGATAGGAGCTGCACATATCTCGTTCTCAGGGCAACACCAGATGAGCGCTCCGTACAACTAAAACCGGCCCTCAAGTTTCCCCGAGGTGGTGTTGCAAAGGACTCTAGTGTGGACCAACACTTAGAAAATCACTCGCTCGGGGGGGCTTAAAATAAAGATGACCCTCGGGAGTGCGACTCCCAAGGGAAAAGTTGGTGGTGGTGAGGCAAATGCTAAAACCAAGGTTAGGCCTTGCTGGAGGAGTTTTATTCAAAGCGAACTGTCAAGAGGTCCCCATAACACCCAACCATGTAAGGAACCAAAAATCAAGGAACATAACACCAGTATGACGGAAACTAGGGCGGTAAGAGTGGAACAAAACACCAGCCATAAGGCCGAGCCTTCCACCCTTTACGAAATATATAGATGCATTAATTAAATAAGAGAGATTGTGATATCCCAACATATCTATGTTCCAACATGGAACAAACTCCATCTTCACCTGCAACTAGCAACGCTATAAGAGGGGCTAAGCAAAGTGGTAACATAGCCAAACAATGGTTTGCTAGGAATGGTGGGTTAGAGGCTTGACATGGCAATATGGGAGGCATGTTATAGCAAGTGGTAGGTATCTCAGCATAGCAATAGAGCGAGCAACTAGCAAGCAAAGATAGAAGTGATTTTGAGGGTATGGTCATCTTGCCTGAGATCCCGCAAGGAAGAAGAACAAGTCCATGAAGAAGAAACAAACAAACGTAGTCAAACGAATCCTCAACAAACGTGGCATTAACCGAACTATCCCGAAGAAGAAACATCAAAAAGAAGCAAACAACATAGTAAACAACCATCACATCAACATGGCATGATGTACAACCAAGTACGATGCATGTCCGGTTTAATGAAGCATGGCATGGCAAAAGTGCACAAGCAATCCTACAGATTAAGTGGAGCTCAATATGCAACGAGTTGCATATTGACGGAACACCACATGACTTATTTAGTTCTCTCTCGTTTTGGTACCCAACAATATTAAATGTTGGTTAGCATGGCAAGAGGTGAAGCATAAAGAAATTATCTATTTAGGCAAGTTTAATGAGGCCAGAACGCCAAACAACAATTCCGGTAAAACCCCATATGCTTTTAGCAAATTAATGCAAACAACAATTTAAACATTCTTGATGTTGTTATCATGATGCAGATGACATTGCAAGTTTATGCAACTTTATGAAATGTTGGCATGAGCATATTATGAAGCATTTGTCAAAGTGGCGGAAATGGAAAGGTGCCACGACAATGAATACGAAAATGATGCCACGACAACATCTCGGTTCCGGTAGCTCATGGAGATACCGATGAAAAAGGAAAAGTGACGGGAGCGTGTCATGCAAGGATGATGGGGTGATCCCGGTAACCGGGTTCCCTCGAGTTGATGGCATGGAAGCGAGAGACACTACGGACATGGTGCAGACAAAGGGTGCATCTCATACACCACACATGCATTCGTTCACGGGCGTCGTCTTGGCATTATACCTTTGAAGCGTGCGGTTTTGCGGTGGTTCGAGTTCGTAGTGAAAGTTGTGGCACTCGCGGATCATAGTGGAAGTAGAGGTTCACGAGTCGAAGAGGAAGTAGTGATACATGGGCCGTAGTCGTACACACTCCATAGAGGATCGGGGTCGCGACGAGGAAGTTGACATCCATGGGGTCGACGGTAGGGGCTCACACGTTCGGAGAGGAACTAGGCATTTTGTTGCGGTGTAGGGGTACACGTTTCGAAGATGAACTTGACGAATTCGAATCCCTTCGGGGTTGTCATGGTACTTGGTGTCTTCGGACCCGCCGGTCTCGTTCTTGTGACATAGTTGGACTTGAAGTTTTTGGTTCAAGGGTCTCGGCGACGGTAGTCGTTCTAGGCATCGGGCGTCGAGGTACTTGGCATTCTTGGGATTCCGAAGATGGCGGTAAAGGTACTTGGCACATCACCACGTAGACAGACTTGAGGGTCATCGATGTCAGGGTACATGATGGTCCAAGTCTTGGCGTATCCGAAGGTGTGCTTGGCGAACAACGATCGTCGTGGTACTCGTCGTTCCATGAAGACGTTCTCGTAAGTCTTGGAGTTTGTAGTGGTACACGGGTTGTATCCGGCCTTGGCGGGTCACCGAAACCAGCGGCGGTCGAGGTACATGGCGGCGCATGGTGGTGGCTGCGAGCTCCTGCGCAGGGGAAGGAGAGGGCAGCCTGGTGGTGCACCAAATGGAGCAGGGGAGGTCGATGCGGTCAACGTTAAGAGCAGCAGCAGGACTAAGCGGATGGCATCGGCCTAGGCACGGAAGAAGGGAGGCGGAGCTCCTGCTCGAGCAGAGGGCTCGGGCGCGGGACTTGAGGCACTGGAGGCGATGGGACTAGGTGGGCCAGAGCAGAGCCGGGAGGAGGAGGTCGCGGGCGACGAAGCAAGCTGGTGGCGGGGGCTCCGGCTGGCGTTGGGGACAAGGTTGAAGGAGGGGAAGAAGGCTAGCGGTGGTGGTGGAGGAAGGCCAGGTGAGGTCCAGCGACCGGGTGCGCTGGCGATGGCGGGGATCGGGCGCACGGCTCCTGCGTGCGGGATCGAGCGAGAGGCTCTCACTCCTCTCGGGCGCACGAGCAGGGGAAGGAGACGAGGGAGTGAGGGAGATCGAGCAGGAGGTGGGGAGCGAGCGAGGGAAGGATCGAGCGCAGGGCTCTCCTGGCTCGATGCATGCATGAGTGGCGGCGCTGTAGGAGTAACGAGTGGAGAAGGAGGGGTTCGAGGGAGATCGAGGAGAGGGAGATGGGATCGGGCAGAGGGCATCGGGCGATGGGTGTCTCTGGTGGCGCGAGGGAACGAGGAGGAGGGCGTAGGGGATCGAGCTAGCTAGGTTAGAGGGTTAGGTGGGCCGGGGAGTGGGCCTTGGAGCCGGCTAGGTTTAGGTGCAACTGGGCCTAAATGGCCTGCTGGGCTCCCTTCTCTCCCTCTCTTAATTTCTAAAAACAGAAAAAAACAAAGAAGGGAAAGGAGAAGAAAGGAGGTAATGGGGAAGAAGTAGGACACGCAGATAAATTAACTGACCCACAAAACTGAGCTTGATCCAAGAAGATAGAAGTTGGCGTGAATGCAAGATTTAAATTCAAACTCATTTGAATATCATTCAAATGGGTTTGAATTGGGGCTAGGTTTTAGAAGTGCTCAAAAAAATGTTGAGATTAAAGAGAGAGCCACGATAGATGGGGAAAGAATTAGGCAAAGTTAGACAGTCAAAACTTGAAGAAGGAAAGGAAGGGATTAACATGCATGTGTGTTGCGGTAAATTCCAAATTAAAGGAATATATTTTTATAGCTCCATAAAAATATTGGGAGGATATATGTTATCAAGAGAAATGACCATGTGAGTTCCCTCAATTTAAATAGATCAAAGATCTATGCATTTATTTGGTTGAGTTTTTTAAAAAAAGAAATAGCACGATGGCATGATGACATGATGCAATGCTCAAGATGCAAAGATGAATGCAACAGACAAAAGAAATCACCCGACGAAACTCGGAAAACATGGAAGGCATCTGAAGCTCCAGTCTTGAGGCGTTACAACATGACTACTTATAGCAATACTTCTCCCATGTCCTCAGGAGCAAACGTAACTACTCAAAAATCATATTCATGTTCATAATCAGAGGGGTATTAATATGCATAAATGATCAAGACATATGATCTTCCACCGAATAAACCAACTAGCATCAACTACAAGGAGTAATCAACACTACTAGTAACCCACAGGTACCAAGATGCGAAGATGAATGCAACAGACAAAAGAAATCACCCGACGAAACTCGGAAAACATGGAAGGCATCTGAAGCTCCGGTCTTGGGGCGTTACAACACCCCACCACTATGAGAGGATCTCGTCCCGAGATCTAGGATGGCATCGGAGGGAAAAGGAAGAGGAAGAGGTAAAACAAAGTTGCTTCTTTGACAAATTAGTGAAACCAAAGGAACCTTGAGAGGTTGAACAAATTTCGAGAAAAGAATACAACGAAGATGAACGAGGTTGAAAACACTCCGTTAGGAAAGAGGAACAAGGAACATTACTAGAACCTTGTAGGTTGAAAGACATAAGAAAAGGGTTGCGATGGACAAGAAGTACATGCAAGCACTCAGGTAGAAACGAGATGTATAAGGAACGATAAGGATCAATTATGACAACACTCCGGTTGGAAATAGAAGGTAAGAATATGAACTTGGCAAAATGGGATGATACTTTACGATAGCAACGACACAATACCTATGGTACAAATGGGAGAATGGAATGAAAAGAACTAAGGAGAAAATGACAACTTCTACCACAATTGAGTTTGAAAAACATCCTCCGAAGAAGGGTTGAATGAAGTTGTTGGAAAATCAACACCCAAAGAATTGATTTGCGAGGGCTTATGTAAACATTCAAAACTTGAGGTGAATTTTTGCCACTACCAAAAGATTGATTAGGTGAGAGGAACGAAGAGATGGAAAAAATTCTTTCACCGTGAGAATAGGAGGAAACTTGGATCATCGATAAACACCATAAATAGCAACATTCCCAATGGAAGGCTTTAGGTGAAATCTATACCAAGATAACTCCAAGGAAGAAGGTGATGGGTTTAAATATCCCATTCCTGAACTTGTGAATCATGAAACACACAGAAATTCTCAAAAATGACATAACACCATCTCAAAAGATAAGGTAGAAAGAATTGCACTTCGGAATGCAAGATGAAGAATACTTGAGCTCCTCTAAAAAGAAACTCGATGAACACTTCGAGAAGGAATTAAATCCTTGATGAACCACCATGTAGAGCTTTGGTAAAAAAAGGATGATAAAAAGAAAGAGAAGTTCAAAACACAAGGTGAATCCTTGCAATGATTTAGATGGATCTTCGCGACGATATAACCGACAAAAACTTGGAACTCAGGAAAAGAAAGATGAACAATTGAAAACCAGAATTTGATTAGCCTCCGAAATAAGGAGTTGAATTTACTCGATGAAACAAGAATAAGCATTACATTATGCTTATCCTTCACCAATTTAAATTGATGACAAGCAACGGATTTGACATACTACTTATTCTCGTTGAAAGGATTAAGATAGACAATGTTCAAGAAATCGTTAAATGGTAGCTGCTCGGTCAGTTTAGGAGTAGCGATTAATCGGTGAATTGGTCTATTAACTGGATTAATTGGTCGACCATTAATCGATAGATTGAATAGAAACTTGCCAATATATATCTAGATTTTTCAATGTATTATACCATACTCTCATGCTCCCAGCTATGTAGTTGTAACGCCCCAAGACCGGAGCTTCAAATACCTTCCATGGGTTCCGAGTTTCGTTGGTGTTTTGTTTGGTTCATTGCATTCATCATTGCTTCATGTGCATTGCATCATGTCATCATGCAACCCGTTCTAAAGCTCAACTAAATAAGTTGCATGGATCTTCGGTCCATTTAAACCGAGGGAATTCACGTGGTGATTCTCTTTACAACATATACCCCAATATTAGGGAGCTATAAAATTATATTCCAATAATTTGGAATCACCCATAAAAACACTTGCAAATATTCCCCATGTCTTTTCTACTTCGAGTTTGACTTCAAAACCTTGCCCGCATCTCTCTTCCCTTTTGCCGAGGTTCCTCCAAAAATTTCAACATTTTTGGACACTTCAAAAACCAAGTCCTAGTTCAAACCCATTTGAATTAAATTCAAATGAGTTTGAATTTAAACTTTCGTTCATGCCCACTTCCATTTTTTTCCTGGTTCAAGCTCATTTTTGAGAGCCCGGGAACACTATCCGCATGCCAAAGTCCCTTCTCTAACCTTTTTCCTTTCTCTCTTTCCTTTCTTCCTTTTTTTACTGTTTGGGTAAATAAGAGAGAAGGAGAAGAGAGCCCAGCAGCCCAGCCAGGCCTCTGGCCACTTCCTTCACTACCGGGCCGGCCTCTAAGGCCCAGCCACGCCCCGCTGTAAACCCTAGCCTCGATGCCTGTCTCTCACCATCTCCCTCTCGATCCCTCCTGCTCGTTCCCACCGCCGCCAGAGGCACGCATCGCACCAGGGGCCTCGATCCCATCTCTCCCTCGCAGCCACTCCATCTCCCTCGATCCCACTCACCCTCTCCCCTCGAACCTCTTCCCCGATCCCATCCTCCAACGCCGCCAGCCTCCCTGTCCCATCCTCCTGATCCGCTTCCCTGTGTCGACGCCTCGCCGCCGCTGGACTTCGCTTCGTCTGCGCCTCCCCAAGCCGCGCCCGTCGCCCGGCATGGCCCGTGAGGCCATCAGCATCGCCATGCCCCTGCTGCCTCCCTTCCTTGGCGACCTCGACCTCCATGCCTCGCTGGCCTTCCTCAGCAAACGGTCGCCGCACCTCCGCCTAGCCTCCTCTGAACGCTGCCGGCCGAGCTCAATGCTCCGCGGCTGCACCTCGTCACCGGAGTTCTGCTTCTTCTACCTCGCTGCTCGTCCCGGCCGCGTTGACTACGTCCTTTGCTTCGACCCGCAGCGCCGTTCGTCTCCTCTCTGCTTCGTTGCGGGATGCAGCCTGTGCTAAGTCCCAGTGAGCCCTTGCTCCTTCCCTCGCTGCCCGCAAGACCGAGGCATGATCGAGACCCCGTGAGCGTCAAGTTCTTCCACGAAGCCCGAACGACTACAGGCCGGGACGCCAAGTCCAACGACCACTGAACAGGGAACATCACCAAGTACCTCGACGTGTTTTTTTGCCAAGTACCGCGACACCCAGATCCCTCGGATCAGTCAAGTTCATCTACGAAAACGTGTATGCCCGACGTCGAGACTACAAAGTACCTCTTCGCAAGTACCACTACCATCACGTGGATCCGCCAAGACCGTGGAGTAAACGAACAAGTACCCCTATGCGCGAAGACGCCAAGACCGTTTCGGGATTCACCAAGTATCACTACGGCCGGAGACCTCGACGTCCGACGCCTAAAACGATCACCGAACCGGAGATAACGCCAAGTACTAGGTCAACGAAAACCGCCAAGTTCGTCTTCCGCCGTCTCCGAGATCGCCAAGTACCACAACGATACGAGAACAACTACCGTCGACCCTCGAAGCCTCCGTGGACGTCAAGTCCCTCGCCGTGATCCCGAGCATCTACGGAAATTGTGCAACTAAGAACGTGAACGACTACCGCCGCCAAGATCACGAGTACCTCTACCATCGTCATGTACCCCTACTTCCACTACCGAATGTCCCGAGAACGTCTACTTCCCTTACACCGCATCGAACTCGTTCCGCCCGAAACGCATGCTCCGATGGTATAACCCCGAGACGACCGCCCGTGGATCGAATGCTTGCGATGTATGAGTTGAACCGTGTGTTGCTCTGTGTCCGAATTGTTCTTTGCGAGTTCCTCGTTGCCATGTTGTCCACCCGTGGGAACCCGGTAACCGGGATCACCCCATCATCTTGCATGACACGCTCTCGTCACACTTCCTTTTGCACCGGCATCTCAATCGAGTACCGGAACCGGAACGTTGCCGTGGCACCGTTACCGTTATCGTTGTCGTGGCACCCCTTTTCTTTCCACCACGGTGACAAATGCTTCATAATGCTCTTATCAACATTTTGATAAAAACTTGCATAAAACTTGCACATGTCCTCCGCATCATGATAATAACATTTAAATATTAACTTTGTTGTTGCACCAAATTGCTAATGCATATGGGGATTTACCGGATTCGTTATTTGTTATATCCGGCCCCATTTAAATTGTTTAGATAGTATAGTTTTGTTATGCTTCACCTCTTGCCATGTTAACCAACATTTAATTTTGTTGAGTAGTTTAAACGGGAGAGAACTAAATAAGACACGTGGTGTTTCGTCAATATGCAACTCGTTGCATATTAAGATCCACTTAATTTGTACTTTTGTTTGTTGCACTTTGCCATGCCATGCTTCATTAAACCGGACATACATCATAATTGTTTGTGCATCATGCCATGCTTATGTGGTGGTTGTTTACTATGTTGTGTGCTTCTTTCCGGTGTTGCTTCTTCGGATTGGTTCCGAGAACGTCCCGTTTGTGAGGACCCGTTCGACTACGTCCGTTTGCCTTCTTCATGGACTTGTTCTTCTTCCTTGCGGGATTTCAGGCAAGATGACCATACCCTCGAAATCATTTCTATCTTTGCTTGCTAGATGTTCGCTCTTTTGCTATGCCTATGCTGCGATACCTACCACTTGCTTATCATGCCTCCCATATTGTTGAACCAAGCCTCTAACCCACCTTGTCCTAGCAAACCGTTGTTTGGCTATGTTGCCACTTTGCTCAGCCCCTCTTATAGCATTATTAGTTGCAGGTGAAGGTTGAAGTTTGTTCCTTGTCGGAACATGTTTACTTGTTGGGATATCACAATATCTCTTATTTAATTAATGCATCTATATACTTGGTAAAGGGTGGAAGGCTTGGCCTTATGCCTGGTGTTTTGTTCCACTCTTGCCGCCCTAGTTTCCGTCATATCAGTTTTATGTTCCCGGATTTTGCGTTCCTTATGCGGTTGGGTTATAATAGGAACCCCTTGACAGTTCGCCTTGAATAAAACTCCTCCAGCAATGCCCAACCTTGGTTTTAGCATTTGCACTAACAACCTACCACCTTCCCTTGGGTTCTGCAGACTCAAGGGTCATCTTTATTTTAACCCCCCCGGGCCAGTGCTTCTCTAAGTGTTGGTCCGAACCGAGCTGCCTGCGGGGCCACCTCGAGGAAACTTGAGGGTTGGTTTTACTCGTAGCTAGTCTCATATGAGTGTGCCCTGAGAACGAGATATGTGCAGCTCCTATCAGGATTTGTCGGCACATTCGGGCGGTGTTGTTGGACTTGTTTTACCATTGTCGAGGATGTCTTGTAACTGGGATTCCGAGTCTAATCGGGTCTTCCCGCTAGAAGGAATATCCTTCGTTGATCGTGAGAGCTTGTGATGGGCTAAGTTGGGACACCCCTGCAGGGATTTGAACTTTTGAAAGCCGTGCCCGCGGTTATGGGAAGATGGGAATTTGTTAATGTCCGGTTGTAGAAAACCTGAAGTTGATCTTAATTTAAAATACATCAACCGCATGTGTAACCGTGATGGTCTCTTTCCGGTGGAGTCCGGGAAGTGGACACGGTGTTGGAGTTATGCTTGACGTAGGTTGTTCTAGGATCACTTCTTGATCATAGTTGTTCGACAGTTCTTTGCCTTCTCTTCCCACTCTCATTTGCGTATGTTTAGCCACCATATATGCTAGTCGCTTGCTGCAGCTCCACCTCATACCTTTTACCCTTCCTATAAGCTTAAATAGTCTTAATCGCGAGGGTGTGAGATTGCTGAGTCCCCGTGACTCACAGATACTTCCAAAACCAGCTTGCAGGTGCCGAGGTTACTGTGCAGATGACGCAACCAAGCTCAAGGAGGAGCTCGATGAAGATCTTGTCCTTTGTGTTGTTTCGTTCTAGTTGATAAGTAGTGGAGCCCAGTTGGGGTCGATCGAGGATCTGTGTAGCATTTGGGGTAGTCTTCTTTTATTTTGGTTCCGTAGTCGGACCTTGATTGAATTTGGATGATGTAATGCTTTATTCATGTAATTATGTGAAGTGGCGATTGTAAGCCAACTATGTATCTCTTTTCCCTTATGTATTACATGGGTTGTGTGAAGATTACCTCACTTGCGACATTGCTTTCAATGCGGTTATGCCTCTAAGTCGTGCTTCGACACGTGGGAGACATAGTCGCATCGAGGGCGTTATAGTAGTATACCGAAATATGCTGCCATACACATATGAAAATCATAGAGAGGAGGTAAAATTATTAATCCTATCTATTAAGGAGCCGCATGTGGCCGGAAGGGGTTATGGGCCAAAGTTTTGGGCTTGGTTTGCCCACCCATTAATGGGACAACAGGGATTAATCGGCATGAAAACTTATTAATTGGTCTAACTGGCCAATTAATCGGCCTGACAAGTTAACGCGACGAATAGGTGTTATTCGATTCGGCCATGCTATGAGTACCGATTAACTGGCCCGTTAACTGATTAATTGGGTGAATTCTTGAACAGTGAAGATAGATATAGCGCAAACTTGGGAAGGTCTTCAACGAACCACTGGAAGGGTTGAAACAATGAATAAATTGATATGATAAACGAAGGTAGAAGAATCTTGAACCGAACCACCGTAAGAATTGAATAAGAAAGTAGCAAAGGCACAATTCACCTGGAAGAATTGGAAAACGAAAGATGATACTTGAGGGAATTTGATACAAGAGAACGAAGAGATCACGAGCTGATTAGAGAATACTTGAATGGAGCACCGGTAAGATTTGGAGAAAGAGAGCTGAAAGCTGAGAATGAATAAACCTGAAATGATGGTCTTCGGAGAATCAAACTGAAAAGGCTCTTGAATTACTCCGGATGGGTGAAAAGAATACTCACAATCAAAAACAATTATGAGAGGATGGCATCAGGCTAGAATCACGAGTCTTTGAGAGAACGGATAAGATTTGGAGAAAAACTCTTCTTCGGTCTTCAAATGTTTGAGAGAACCACCACCTTGAATTGTTGAGGCACTCCGGAATGGAAATTAGAAAGGTTGAACCAACGATGAAAAGAATTGAAAGATCTTGGAGAAAGGCATTTGACTGATAATAACTCATTCTTACAACAAACTTTGAGAAAATTTGAGGACAGCTCCGGGAAGAATTAGAAGAGTCAGGTAAGATCCTGGGAAAAGACCTGTGGGTTAGGGCCCACTCAAACGAAAACACCGTTGAAAATATTGCTTGAAAAGAGATATTGCACCAGTTGAATTTAAATGGCTTGAAGAGATAACATCCTCGAAAGAGCTTGAACGAATGCAGAGTGGAAACATGAATCTTCGAGATACCTTGAGCACTTCGGAACAATTGAATAGCGAGAAGTGAAAGATTAAGAGGTGCACTGGCATGGAGAAACATTGGACAAATGAAAGGAATAAGCTCAACACCAAAGCTTGAATTGAATCCACCGGAGAAGAAAATGATAACAAACAATGATAAACTTGAAGAACATCTTCATGAGAATCACCGGATATGACCATCGAAAGAAAAGAATGGAGAGACTTCCCATCAATAAAAGGGTACTTGAAAAATAAATTTGAGTCCTTGAAGAAAAAGGGGGTGGGTGGGCGGGAAAACAAAGGAAACTTGGGGACAGATGAAATGAACAACGTTGGGAAAGCCGAGAGGTGATCTTGGGGATGTTGAAATGATCAGATCCACTTGAATAGAAACACGCCGGTTGAAAAGGATTGACATGACAATCTGGATTATCCTGAAGGATTAGTATTCCCATGGAAATATGAGAACACCATTTAGGAAAGGTATGGAATCAACATTTGACTTTGAAGCAACTCGAATACCACAACTCAAAACAAAACAAAGGATTGGCTTGCAGAATAAGCCGAAACAAACATATGATAGAGATTTCGTTCGAAGTTTTTGTGGTGGGGCCCACACGGGCTTGATCGTACAACACCATCATGTACAAGGCAGTG
This sequence comes from Triticum dicoccoides, assembly GCF_002162155.2. Classification (NCBI taxonomy): domain Eukaryota; kingdom Viridiplantae; phylum Streptophyta; class Magnoliopsida; order Poales; family Poaceae; genus Triticum; species Triticum dicoccoides. Next base: position 149,040,633 of record NC_041388.1, read on the forward strand.
CACATGACATACGAAGCGTCCCCGAGTCAGCATAGCCAAGGACTCTTTAAGACACAATGAGACCACTGTAAAACCAACCGTGGATAGGCGGACCACTAGACGTCGAACCCCAATCTCATATCATGCATCTGTCGGAAAGATATCCTAAGAGCTACTTGAATTCCCACTTATAAACTCCCGAAACTTTCTGGTTATGCAATCAAGTGTTGGGGATACATGGGAAGCATAATATCTCACCCAAAACTAGCAAATCCTACATCCAGCTGTATCCATCCTTCAACACATAACCAAGAAACCTTCAGAAATCGTTTACCTCAACCTTCGAAAAGCATTCGTTACACGAGTTATGGCAATACTCCCGAACTCCCACCCCAGTACTGGGTGGCGTCGAGGTTATCTCACCAACAACTGCATAAAAGAGATTTTCGATGTCGGCGAAACTCAGGTATTCCAGAACTGCAACGAGAAAATTGTGACGACAACACCTCGGAGCTCAACTCCCCGGGACACTGCCACAACCCCTAAATGTCAGGAGGCACCAAGAACAATGTTCTCGTCACAAAACCATCGGAATGATTCCAAGATACCCGCGTGATCCTAAATTTTTTTGTGAAATTTGAGAAGAGAAGAGTCAAAACTCTACGTCAGGAGGCCTCACTAGAGCGACGAAGGGACTGAGGATTAAAAAGAATCCTACTCTCCGATATATATAATCCTAAAAGACTCAAAACATTTTTTTAGACTCAACAACGCCAGCGATTCGATCAAGCAGGGGGCTCCTAAGTCGGGGAAGGGTCTGATACCAACTTGTAACACCCACGATGCGGCTATATCTCCCACGTGTCAGAGCATGACTTAGAGGCATAACCGCATAGTAGGCATGTCACAAGAGGGGTAATCTTTACACATCCCATGTGCTGAATAAGGAAGGGATAAAGAGTTGGCTTACAATCGCCACTTCACACAACACATAAATATAAAATTACATCATCAAGAATACAATCAAGGTCTGACTACGGAACCAAAATAAAGAAAGATCACCCCAAATGCTAGATCCCCGATCGTCCCAACTGGGCTCCACTACTGATCAACTAGAAAACGAAACCGCACAACGAACACGATCTTCATCAAGCTCTGACTTGAGCTTAGTTGCGTTATCTGCACTGTTATCATCGGCACCTGCAACTGTTTGGAAGTATCTGTGAGTCACGAGGACTCAGCAATCTCACACCCGCGAGATTAAGACTATTTAAGCTTATGGGTAGGAAAGGGTAGTGAGGTGGATCTGCAGCAAGCACTAAGCATATATGGTGGCTAATATACGCAAATAAGAGCGAGAAGAGAAGCAATGCAACGGTCGTGAACTAGAAGTGATCAAGAAGTGATCCTGAAACTACTTACGCACAAACATAACTCCAAAACCATGTTCACTTCCCAGACTCCGCCGAGAAGGGACCATCATGGCTACACACGCAGTTGATGCATTTTAATTAAGTTAAGTGTCATGTTTTCTACAACCGGATATTAACAAATTCCCATCTGCCCATAACACGCGGGCACGGCTTTCGAAAGTTCAAAACCCTACAGGGGTGTCCCAACTTAGCCCATCACAAGCTCTCATGATCAACGAAGGATATTCCTTCTCTCAGGAAGACCCGATCAGGCTCGGAATCCAGGTTACAAGACTTTTCGACAATGGTAAAACAAGACCAGCAAGACCGCCCGATGCGCCGACATCCTAATAGGAGCTGCACATATCTCATTCTCAGTGCAACACCGGATGAGCGCTCCATACAACTAAAACCAGCCCTCAAGTTTCCCCGAGGTGGCGCTGCAAAGGACTCTAGTTCGGACCAACACTTAGACAAGCACTGGCCCGGGGGGGCTTAAAATAAAGATGATCCTGGGGAGCGCGACTCCCAAGGGAAAAGTAGGTGGTGGTGAGGCAAATGGTAAAACCAAGGTTGGGCCTTGCTGGAGGAGTTTTATTCAAAGCGAACTGTCAAGGGGTCCCCATAACACCCAACCGTGTAAGGAACACAGAATCAAGGAACATAACACCGGTATGACAGAAACTAGGGTGGCAAGAGTGGAACAAAACACCAGGCATAAGGCCGAGCCTTCCACCCTTTACCAAATATATAGATGCATTAATTAAATAAGAGATATTGTGATATCCCAACATATCCATGTTCCAACATGGAACAAACTCCATCTTCACCTACAACTAGCAACGCTATAAGAGGGGCTGAGCAAAGCGGTAACATAGCCAAACAACGGTTTGCTAGGAATGGTGGGTTAGAGGCTTGACTTGGCAATATGGGAGGCATGTTATAGCAAGTGGTAGGTATCTCAGCATAGCAATAGAGCAAGCAACTAGCAAGCAGAGATAGAAGTGATTTCGAGGGTATGGTCATCTTGCCTGAGATGCCGCAAGGAAGAAGAACGAGTCCATGAAGAAGAAACAAACGAACATAGTCGAACGAATCCTCAACAAACGCGATGTTAACGGAACTATCCCGAAGAAGCAACACCGGAAAGAAGCAAACAACATAGTGAACAACCATCACATCAACATGGCATGATGTACAACCAAGTATGATGCATGTCCGGTTTAATGAAGCATGGCATGGCAAGAGTGCACAAGCAATCCTACAAATTAAGTGGAGCTCAATATGCAACGAGTTGCATATTGACGGAACACACATGACTTATTTAGTTCTCTCTCGTTTAGGTACCCAACAATATTAAATGTTGGTTAGCATGGCAAGAGGTGAAGCATACAGAAATTATCTATTTAACCAAGATTAATGAGGCCGGAACGCCAAACAACAATTCTGGTAAAACCCCAGATGCTTTTAGCAAATTAATGCAAACAACAATTTAAACATTCTTGATGTTGTTATCATGATGCGGATGACTTTGCAAGTTTATGCAACTTTATGAAAATGTTGGCATGAGCATATTATGAAGCATTTGTCAAAGTGGCGGAAACGGAAGGGTGCCACGGCAACGAATCCGAAAATGATGCCACAGCAACATCTCGGTTCCGGTTGCTCATGGAGATACGGATGCAAAAGGAAAAGTGACGGGAGCGTGTCATGCAAGGATGATGGGGTGATCCCGGTAACCGGGTTCCGCGAGAGACACTACAGACACGGTGCAGACAAAGGGTGCATCTCATACACCACACATGCATTCGTTCACGGGCGTTGTCTCGGCGTTATACCTTTGAAGCATGCAGTTTTGCGGCGGTTCGAGTTCGTAGTGAAAGTAGTGGTACTCGCGGATCATAGTGGAAGTAGAGGTTCACAAGTCGAAGAGGAAGTAGTGATACACGGGTCGTAGTCGTACACACCCCGTAGAGGATCGGAGTCACGGCGAGGAAGTTAACATCCATGGGGTCGACGCTAGGGGCACACACGTTCGGAGAGGAACTCGGCGTTTCGTTGCGGTGTAGGGGTACACATTTCGAAGGTGAACTTGACGAATTCGAATACCTTCAGGGTTGTCATGGTACTTGGTGTCTTCGGACCCGCCGATCTCGTCCTTGTGACATAGTTGAACTTGAAGTTTTTGGTTCAAGGGTCTCGGCAACGGTAGTCATTCTAGGCATCGGGCGTCAAGGTACTTGGCATTCTTGGGATTCCGAAGATGGCGGTAAAGGTACTTGGCGCATCACCACGTAGACGGACTTGAGGGTCATCGATGTCGGGGTACATGATGGTCCGAGTCTTGGCGTATCCGAAGGTGTGCTTGGCGAACAACGATCGTCTTGGTACTCGTCGTTCCACGAAGACGTTCTCGTAAGTCTTGGTGTTAGTAGTGGTACACGGGTTGTATCTGGCCTTGGCGGGTCACCGAAACCAGCAGCGGTCGAGGTACATGGCGGTGCATGTTGGTGGCTGCGAGCTCCTGCGCAGGGGAAGGAGAGGGCAGCCTGGTGGTCCACCAAATGGAGCAGGGGAGGTCGATGCGGTAAACAGGAAGATCAGCAGCAGGACGAAGCAGATGGCATCAGCCTAGGCGCGGAACAAGGAAGGCGGAGCTCCTGCTCGAGCAGAGGGCTCGGGCGCAGGACTTGAGGCACTGGAGGTGATGGGTCTAGGCGGGCCGGAGCAGAGCCAGGAGGAGGAGGTCGCGGGCGACGAAGCAAGGTGGTGGCGGGGGCTCCGGCTGGCGTCGGGGACGAGGTTGCAGGAGGGGAAGCAGTCCAGCGGTGGTGGTGGAGGAAGGCCAGGTGAGGTCCAGCAACCGGGCGCGCTGGCGATGGTGGGGATCGGGCACACGGCTCCTGCGTGCGGGATCGAGCGAGAGGCTGTCGCTCCTCTCTGGTGCACGAGCAGGGGAAGGAGACGAGGGAGTGAGGGAGATCGAGAAGGAGGTGGGCAGCGAGCGAGAGAAGGATCGAGCGCAGGGCTCTCCTGGCTCGATGCGTGCGTGAGTGGCGGCGCTGTAGGAGGAACGAGCGGAGAAGGAGGGTTCGAGGGAGATCGAGGAGAGGGAGATGGGATGGGGGCAGAGGGCAGAGGGCGATGGGTGTCTCTGGCGGCGCGAGGGAACGAGGAGGAGGGGCGCAGGGGAATGAGCTAGCTAGGTTAGAGGGTTAGGTGGGCCGGGGGAGTGGGCCTTGGAGCCGGCTAGGTTTAGGTGCAGATGGTCCTAAATGGCCTGCTGGGCTCCCTTCTCTCCCTCTCTTAATTTCTAAAACATAAAAAAAACAAAGAAGGAAAAGGAGAAGAAAGGAGGTAATGGGGAAGAAGTAGGACACGCGGATAAATTTCCAGACCCACAAAACTGAGCCTGATCCAATAAGAAAGAAGTTGGCGCAAATGCAAGATTTAAATTCAAACTCATTTGAATATCATTCAAATGGGTTTGAATTGGGGCTAGGTTTTAGAAGTGCTCAAAAAAATGTTGAGATTAAAGAGAGAGCCACGATAGATGGGAAAAGAATTAGGCAAAGTTAGACAGTCAAAACTTGAAGAAGGAAAGGAAGGGATTAACATGCATGTGTGTTGCGGTAAATTCCAAATTAATGGAATATATTTTTGTAGCTCCCTAAAAATATTGGGAGGACTTGTTATCAAGAGAAATCACCATGTGAGTTCCCTCAATTTAAATAGATCAAAGATGTATGCATTTATTTTGTTGAGTTTATTTAAAAAAAGAAATAGCACGATGGCATGATGACATGATGCAATGCTCAAGATGCAAAGATGAATGCAACAGACAAAAGAAATCACCCGACGAAACTCGGAAAACATGGAAGGCATCTGAAGCTCCGGTCTTGAGGCGTTACAACATGACTACTTATAGCAATACTTCTCCCATGTCCTCAGGAACAAACGTAACTACTCAAAAATCATATTCATGTTCATAATCAGAGGGGTATTAATATGCATAAAGGATCTGGACATATGATCTTCCACCGAATAAACCAACTAGCATCAACTACATGGAGTAATCAACACTACTAGTAACCCACAGGTACCAATTTGAGGTTTTGAGACAAAGATTGGATAGAAGAGATGAACTAGGGTTTGAGATGAGATGGTGCTTGTGAAGATGTTGATGAAGATTTACCCCCTCCCGATGAGAGGATCGATGGTGATGACAATAGTGATGATTTCCCCCTCCCGGAGTGATGTTTCCCTGGAAGAACAGCTCGGCCGTAGCCCTAGGTTGGTTCCACCAAGGTTCTGCCTCGTGGCGGCGGAGTTTCGTCCCGTGAGCTTGCTTATGATTTTTTCTCGGACGAAAGACTTCATATAGCAGAAGATGGGCACCGGGGGCCTGCCAGGGGGCCCACGAGACAGGGGGGCGCGCCCCCCACCCTCGTGGCCTGGGTGTGGGCACCCTCTAGTAAATTCTTTTGCCAGTATTTTTTATATATTCCAAAACGTGCTCCCGTGAAGTTTCAGGACTTTTGGAGTACTGCAGAATAGGTCTATAATATTTGCTCCTTTTCCAGCCTAGAATTCTAGCTGCCGGCATTCTCCCTCTTCATGTAAACCTTGTAAAATAAGAGAGAATAGGCATAAGTATTATTACACAATGTGTAATAACAACCCATAATGCAATAAATATCGATATAAAAGCATGATGCAAAATGGACGTATCACTGCCACGCGTTGGTCTGCTCTTTGTGCAACGCGACGTCCCCCACTGAACCAGCAAGGGGACGCCCGGTCCCATAGGTGGCTGCGGATATCGCGCGACATCTTTGGTGCGCCCGGTAGGGGGATCGCTTGTGCGAACCTGAAAGCGTGCACAGTGCGTTATCTTCATCGCCATATTTGTCTTCGACGACGCCATCGACCATGGCGCCCAAGAAGAAGTCCGGCCTTTCGGCCCAGCCATCTACCTCGAAGGCTCCGCCGCCCGTGGCCTCAAATGCCGCGGGAGATGCGGGGACAAGTGAGGACGTGAGCACTGCTGAGGGCGTGGTAGGAGCAGGTGGCGCCGTCGCTACTCCCCCTGCGGCAGTCATGGGGGCTGAAGGCGTCGGTGGAGAATAGCTTCAGCAGCGTGTCGATGGTGAAGCTCCGCAAGGTATGGATGGGAGGTCTACTCTTCTTACATCCCCTCCTCCCACCGACGGAGCCGCAGACCCTCGAGCGCCATCACCGCGCGACCCCGCTGCCCTGGTGGCCGCCCCACCGCAGCGCTGGCGTGCCACTGCTGCCGCCGCCGCAGGCACCTTTAGGAGCCAGGCGACGGTGTGGTCAATGTCATCAACTTCCATGCCAATCATAGCCACGAAGGCTATGTCGCGGGCCCAACTGCTACTAAGGTTCCGGCCAGCTGCTGAGCAAATGGATGAATGGCGTGCCACAATCCAGAGTCTGCTCGGCTTCACTGAGGCTGGGGGCTCGCGGCGCACTGGCCCGCTACGACCTCCCCAAGTGACGACTACTACTCGTACAGCTGGCCGAACGGAGGGGGTTGTCCCTATCATGCAGTCCCCACCACGGCAACAGACGTGGGCACAACAATAACAAGACCCCGATGACATCTTGATGGCCTCTTCCGACCCTCGAGCATGTCCGGGCCAACGGCGAACCCCGGAGGATAGGTGGCGGGGAGACGCGCGCGTCGTCATGGGACGACCTCTCGACGACCCCCGCCAGACCGACGGGTGCGGCGGCCTCAACGTCGACGAGACTGCGCTCGGTGTTGGCGAGTGCCTACCTTTTGAGGTCGGCTGTCCTGCCTATACACGCGAGTTGCGGCAAGTCCGTTGGTCGTCCGTCCGAACGTTCAAGCCGAAGATACCCAAGAAGTACGATGTGAGACTGAACCCGACAAAGTTCCTGAGCATAAACACCTTTGTTGTTCAGGCTACTGGGGGAAGAGACAAGAAGGTGTTCGCCAACTACTTCCCGTTGGCTCTCAAGTCCAACGTGTGATCTTGGCTCATGCACCTGCCGGAGGACTCCATTTCATCCTGGGCAGACCTGTGCCACGAGTTTATCGGTGCCTTCACCGGTGGCCACCAGGAGCCTCGCACGCCCAGCGACCTACAACTTCTCTAGCAGAAAGAAGGGGAAACTCTCCGTAAGTATTTACAAACATTTGGTGAAGTCCATAGGAATATTCCGAATATCCATCATGTAGCTATTATAGCAGCCTTCCAGTCCAATGTGCGCAACCGTCGCATTCGTTCTAAGATGAATGTGCGGTTGCCCAAGACTATGAAGGAGTTGTACACACTAGTGGATAAGTGTGCTCGGATGGAGGAAGGAAGGAAGTTGCCCGGAGAGGAGGATTGCCTCAACGTTGATTCAGAGGAAGAAGAAGATGAATCAACTAGTCAAAGAAAGGGCAAGAAGTGCAACAAGAAGCCAAGAGATAAGACAGTGATGACTGTGGAAGGTTCTGGCACACCTAGTACCGGCAAGAAGGCCAAGGCTGAGGCCCCCGGCAAGGAAGTTCCGCGTGCACTGCCTGCCGGGAAGCCCCTGCCGCGGAGAAAGACGGCAAAGGTGAAGGGCTGTACTGCAATATCCACTGGACCAAGGGACACGACCTCCATGAATGTTATCAAGTTGAGCAGCTTGTCAAGAGATAGAGAGCAGAATACGATAAGCGTGATAAGCATGATAAGGGGAAAGGTCAGAATGCTGCTGGCGGAAAGGGCCGAGGCGGTGAAGCAAACCGCCCCGGTAAACCCTTTTGGAACCAGGGAAAACCCACCAAGGGCCAAGAGAAGGAAGCATGTGAGGATTTTAAAGATGGGGGGAATGAAGAGGAAACCAATGAGCAGGAATTTCAGTGGGCCACTAATGCCCTATGCATTGATGGGGTGTGTCCTTGAACTCCTCCCATCGCCAGCTCAATCGATGGGCACGAGAGGTCAATGCTGTGGAGCCAGCGCCAGAGGCCTGAAAGCCGCTCAAATGATCCTGCACGCCCATCATCTTTGATGAGGAGGACCACCCTTGCCGCACCACCGCGGTAGGGTGTTTGTCGTTGTTGGTCTCCCCAACAATTCGCGACCTCAAGGTCACAAAGATGTTAGTGGATGGCGGGGCCGGGTTGAATCTGATTTCCCCTGCAGTTATTAACAAGCTTCAGATAGGAGAGGAAGAGTAGGAGGTTACCGGCATGTTTCAAGGAGTCAATCCCTGCACGGGCCATCCCAAGGGAAAGATTATGTTGCCGGTGACGTTTGGAGGAGAGCTGAACTACAACTGAGAATATTGTGTTTGATGTGGTTGAGCTCCCCCTCCGTATAATGGGGTTCTGGGATGTTTGGCTTTGGGCAAGTTCATGGCAGCATCCTATTATGCTTACAACACCTTGAAGATGCCTGGGCCATTGGGAGTCATCACCATCCCATCAGATGAGAAGGGTGCAATCATCTGAGTGGATAGGTTGTATCAGGATGCCATCACAGCAGAGGCTGCGGCAGCAACGCTCCCCGCCAAGGAAAGCAAAGGAAATAATAGGGATTGTAGGACCTCCGGCAAGGAGTTTGGGAAGCGTGCCCCCACTGAGTGAACCGCACCCGTTGACAATGTGCCGGAGTTTTCCAACACCAAGAGATCCGAGGTTGCAGCGCCCCAAGTGAAGAAGGTCCTGGCAGGGCTGGCTAGTGTTGATGGTACTTTCACCATCAGCGCCACCCTTGATGACAAATAGTAAAGCACGCTCGTTGCCTTCCTGCAGGCGAATATCGATGTGTTTTCCTGACAACCATTTGATATCCCCGGTGTTCCCAGGGAGGTAGTCGAGCATCACCTTACTGTCTTCCCACATGCCGGACCCGTCAAGCAGAGAGTTAGGAAGCAAGCCTTGGAGCGGCAGCAATTCATTGTCGAGGAAATCAAGAAGTTAGAGGCAACTGAATTGGTTAGAGGAGTACTACACCCTACATGGTTAGCAAACCCAGTGGTAGTTCGGAAGGCGAATGGGAAATGGGGGCTTTGCATTGATTTCACAGATCTCAATAAGGCTTGCCGAAGGACCCATTCCCCTTGCCGAGCATCGATCAGATTGTGGATTCTACTTCAGGGTGCGATCTGCTCGCCTTTTTGGATGCATACTCAGGATATCACCAGATCTTCATCTCCAAAGAAGATGAGGAGAAAACATCATTCATCACTCCATGTGGTACATACTGTTTTCTCCGCATGCCTTTTGGATTGAAGAGTGTCGGGTCTACTTTTGCAAGAGCAATCCAGATTCGTTTTCAGCCACAGCTACATAGAAACATAGAAGCCTATATGGATGACATTGTGGTCATGACCAAGGATAAGGCCACCCTTATCCAGGATTTGGAGGAGACTTTTGCTAATTTGCGTAAGATCAACTTGAAGCTTAACCCGAAGAAGTGTGTGTTTGGTGGTCCCTCTGAAACGCTACTTCGATTCTTCGTGTCCCATCGGGGGATTGAAGCCAACCTCGACAAGATCAAGGCCATTGACCAGATCCAAGCGCCAAGGATAGTTAAAGATGTGAGGCGCTTGACGGGATGCGTTGCCGCGCTAAGCAGATTCATTTCCAAGTCTGCCGAGCATGCCCTGCCGTTCTTCAAAATTTGGAAGAAGGCAGGGCCTATGAAGTGGACCCCGGAAGCAGATACAACCTTGCAAGAGTTGAAGACTTACCTGCCATCCGTACCTACCTTGGTTGCACCCAAACCTCAAGAGTCGTTACTGCTTTACTTGGCAGCAACCAACCAAGTGGTCAGTGCAGCCTTGGTAGCAAAGCGAGAAGTGGACGAAGCATAGAGCGGCCAGACCGCGACAGAGTCAGAAGAGGAACATAACAACAATAAGCACGGCAACAAGTGCAACCCCAAGGACGCGACAAGAAAGAAAGTGGTGCAGCGCCCAGTGTACTTCGTCAGCTTGTTGTTGCAAGAGACCAGATCAAGGTTCTCTGGTGTGCAAAAGTTGATCTTGGCCTCATCATCGCCTCAAGGAAACTGTGCCACTACTTCCAAGCCCATGAGATCACGGTTGTTACTCCTTTTCCATTGCAGAGGATACTCCAAAACCCTGAGGCTACTGGCAGAATAGTGGAGTGGGCATTGGAGTTATCCAGGTTTGGTTTGAAGTTTGGGAGCACTTCAACCATTCAAAGCAGGGCGCTAACAGAGTTTATTGAAGAATGGATGCTAACCCCTAATGAGGAAGCAATGGAAACAACTCTCCTCGGTAAGGAATCACCCCAAGAATGGACTATGTATTTTGATGGTGCTTTTTCCCTACAAGGAGCAGGAGCTGGTGTGCTACTTTTTGCCCCGTCCGGGAGCACTTGAAGTATGTCATCCAAATGCACTTTGCCCGGGAAGAAGCCACCAACAATACATCTGAGTATGAAGGGCTCCTTGCCGGGCTCAGGATTGCAGCAGAATTGGGAATCAAGAAGTTGATCATTTGAGGAGATTCATAGTTGGTGGTGAGATAAGTCAATAAGGATTATCAAAGCCCATTGATGGAAGCATACGTTGAGGAAGTAGGGAGGTTGGAGGAGCGCTTTGACGGGTTGCAAACCAAGCACGTACCACGTGCGGAAAACAGCATAGCTGATCACTTGTCAAAGTGTGCTGCGTAGAAGTTTCCTGTGGAACCAGGAAATTTTGTTCTGTACCTCTCTCAACCCTCCATATCACCAACCACAATGGCCCGGAAAAGGAGAAATTTGGACTACGGTAAGCCTCTCCCGATCAAGCCATCCGCTCCCGGTAGAGACCTTGCCGGAAACAACTCCTCACAGCCTACCGGACCACCCCCTCCAGCCGGGCCTATGGACCCCGCGAACGAGGCTAGTGCTTCCGCAGCCGAGGAGGTGCCGCTAGTCCTCGTTGTCGAGCCTTAGGCCCCAACTTGGGCAAGGCACATCGTCCTCTTCCTGCAAACCGAAGAACTCCCCGGTGACCCAGATGAAGCTGTTAAACTAGCCTAGAGGCAAGTATGTATCAGTTTGTCGATGACACTCTATACAGAAGGAGGCCCAACGCTGTGAAATTGAAGTGTGTCTGCCGGGAGGACGGAAAGGAATTGTTGGCTGAGATTCACAGAGGAATGTGTGACTCACACATTGGATCAAGGGCATTAGTTGGGAAAGCATTTGGGCAAGGATTCTATTGGCCCACAGCCCTCCAAGATGCAGTTGAGCTCGTCACGACATGTGAAGCCTGTCAGTTCCATTCCAAGAAAACACACCTGTCTGCCCAAGCTCTTCAGACAATCCCTCTGTCATGGCTGTTTTCGGTTTGGGGGCTTGATATCCTCGGCCCCTTCCCCCGAGCAATCGGGGGCTTTGAATTCTTGTTAGTTTCCATCGACAAGTTTACAAAGTGGCCGGAAGTGACTACCGTGCGGAAGGTGACTGCTCAGTCACCTATCAAGTTCTTGAAAGAATTGGTGTGTCGTTTCGGAGTTCCGGCAAGGATCATCTCTAACAATGGCACCCAATTCACGAGCCACGCCTTCATGCAATATGTTCAAACCCTCGGATGCAAGATCTCATTTGCCTCTGTGGCACACCCCCGGAGCAATGGACAAGCTAAGAGGGCGAACACTGAAGTGCTTCGTAGACTCAAGACAAGAACTTTCAATACGCTTCAGAAGCACGTCATGCGGTGGATCGAGGAGCTGCCGATAGTTCTCTAGTCCCTTAGAACGACACCTAATCGAGCTACCGGGCAGACTCCCTTCTCCCTGGTCTACGGGGCAGAAGCAGTTATCCCCACGAAACTCGTTTATGGGTCTCCTTGGGTGCTTGCCTATGATGAAGTAGCGCAAGATCAGCATCGGCGTGATGACACTGTGCTACTTGAGGAGAACCGTCTTTGGGCCACTACGCGTGCTGCACGCTATCAGCAAGCCCTGCGTCGCTATTACAGTCGCAGGGTTCGTGCCCAGTGTTTTGAGGAAGGTGACCTTGTCCTTACGCACGTTCAGTCCTCCAAGGGTATACTCAAGTTATCACCAAAGTGGGAAGGCCCTTACCGGGTAGTACGAGTCTCCAGGCCCGTTGTAGTCCATCTGGAGACCGAAGATGGCACACCATTGCAAAACTCATGGAACATTGAGCATATCCGTAACTTCTACCCGTAAGGCGCAAAGGCTGTCGGGCCCTGCCCGGCAACCACCCATTGTACATGGCATTGCCGAAGTTGCAAGTAACCCTTTGTACAAGCCGGGGCGATGATACCGTGCAAGAGAAAATAAAGAAGCATTGTAGGGGGCCCAACTAAGATTGCATGCATGCACGAGCACACCCAGATCATTGCATAAGCATTTCATGAGCATTTGCATATGCATATAGATAGGATTGCATCCTACATTCATTCTCATCTACATGGAGTTGCAGGTTCTTGCCGTGAACTTGGCTTCGACAAGAGACGAGAAGATTGCATGGCACGACGATCCCCGGCAAGCCAAACAAATAAGTTCACCTCTTGTCCATTAGTATTCTGTAAAGCTACTTTGCATAAGAAAACCTCATCTCCCTCTTTGAAACTTAGGTGCTCCCATCCATGACTCGACGTTGCTTCGGTCAGGGTGGTCGCACTGGCCTTTGGGAAAAAGTAGTTGGCGGGGGGCTGGCCCCTCTGTCTGTTCCTCTGCAGACGAAGTTCTCCAGCAGACAAAGAGGGTGCCGACAGGATATCTTGTCGCGGAGAACTCGTTTATTATATTCAAGAGGCACTTTGCCTCTGCATGGACATACACATGCACGAGTTCCCGTCAAGGTTCATCCTTTTCATTCATATGCAGTTACAAGTACAAGCATTACAGAATAGAAAGATGGACTTGAGAGATTACATTATTTGAATTAAAATTTGGCAAGTGCCTACAGATTTAAGATCGAAAAAAGATAAGTGCCCCGTGATCCCCTCTTTTCGTTTCCCCTCCTTTAGGCACTGCGGGGAAGGAGGAAAAGATGAGAAAAGGAGAACCCAAGCAGGAGCCCACCCCAGTCTCGTCAGGGCCTGTCGGGTACGGCTTGAGAAAACCGGGAGTGGCAATGTTGCGAAGGAGGAGCACAGGGGACAGGACGACACCTTCTGGTCGCCACCTCCAGAGCCGACAAGAAGCACCGGCTTAGGAACCGGAAGACAGCTGGAGGTGAGGAGAAGGCGCCAAGAGAACATCCCTCCTCGACTATCACCCGAAGAGGCTGGAGATAACGATTCCGGGGAGGGATGGGAAGAGCGGAAAGACGAGGCGACAGGTTGACGGTCGGAGGCGAAGGCATCCACGCCATCGTACTCTAACCTGACCCCCTGCCACCCGCCTTCTCCGTCTTCCCTCATTTTCTCCTTGCCACCACTGCTCCCGGGAGGCGCCAAGACTCCGGTCCGACACCTCCAACGGAGAAAGAGCAAGCGGTCAGGACGACCAGGAAGCTCGAGGTGTGCCGCACCCCACCTTGGCGGGCAGGAAGGCGCACCTCCCGTCAACATCGACTCCACAGTCTCCAAGAGGGGCAATGCTGGGATTACCAATGATCTCGAGCTCCTCCTCTCGGACGAGCGTCGAGGAGATCAAAAGATTCACCACGCAAAGGACCAAGCCCACTCCCTGAGCGTCAGCACCAACATGAGGCATCAATTGCCCTGAGCAGAAGCCCGGGGACTGGCCCCGAGCCCTTCCCTTCAGCATTACCAGAAGTAGCAGAGAACCAAGAGAAGATGAGGAAGAATGCAGGGATGAGTGACTTCGTCCTCCTCCACTCCTCCTTTTATAGGTCGGGCTGGGAAGGGCAGCTGCTCTGTCAATAAGCGACCACCACCCTCACCCGCCAATTCAAGATGGATGGACCCACTTCAAGATGCTCTTCCGCACCACGCGCCTCCGTTACCTACGTCGCGCTATGCATGCAGCATACATGGTTGAGGATAAGAGCGCGCTGTGGGAAGAGTAATTTGGCGGTTTCTACCCCGTGCATTGAAGTCATTCACGGGCCATCACTGCCGCGGCCCCACCATTGCTGGCTTTACACCACCTGCAGGGAAATCGGAAACCACCCCCAAGATCAAAACTAATGAAGCAACAATGGAAAACTTCAAAAGGGCCAACCCCTTCGGCAGCCCTGCCTGTGCACTTATTAGGCCGTACCTCGCCGATGCTCAGCAGCACGATCGGCGCAGGCCCGGGGGCTTCTGTCAGTGCAACAGACCCCGGGTATGTTGCCCAACTGTGCACAGGCACAAGACGAAGATTGAGGCACCATCTTAAGTCAGAGGTTGAAGAACCTAGAGGCTTGAAGAACCAACATGCAGCTCAGAGGGATCGAGATCGAGCCGAAGGAACAGAATATCGGCAAGAGAAGGGCCTCCCTCGCCGGGCAGGCGAGCCCGGCAAGGGACCAGGCCACCACTAGAAGCAAGCAGCCAAGACTCCCCGGCAGCACCTGCCGGGGCTTGCGGGGCCTGAACCACCCCATCAACCACGCAAGTATGACCCATGTCTTCAATCAGTGCGGTGTCAGTCCGCAAGGTGATTAAGTGGCAGCATTGGACAATGGTAGCCATCTCCTACGGAAGAAACCCACAGGTGACACCCGTCTAGCGACGTGTCAAGAGAACAGGCACGGAGCCGGCGAGATAAGCCCAGCCGGCCTTGCCGGGCAGCTAGTGATGTGACACTGAGCGGTGCATTTAATGCACCCTGCCAGCCTACAGAGTTAGGTATGATAGCACTATTTGTTATCATATCAGTGGGTAATGACTGTTTTGCCACTGTGGTGACCCCTTAATCTATAAAATGAGGCCCATGGTAGTCGTGGGAGGGGGTTAGAGGGTTGAAAACTTGACAAAACCCAAACCACCATACGCTTGTGGTCACTGTAGCCTTGAGGCATGCCTTGCCGGGCAAGTGTACCACACACCACCATGTTCATTTCCACCATCAATCCACCAAAGTAGGAGTAGGGTCTTACGCCTCACGATGGCCCGAACCTGGGTAAATTGCTTGTGTGCTCTCTGTCGTGCTGCCACGCACTGGTCTGCTCTTCGTGCAACGCGACGTCCCCCGCCGAACCAGCAAGGGGCCGCCCGGTCGCATAGGTGGCCACGGATATCCTGCGACAGCATCACGTCCATGTCAAGTAGACCGAAACAATTCTGCATCTACTACTATTACTCCACACATCGACCGACTCCTGCCTGCATCTAGAGTATTAAGTTCATAAAAACAGAGTAATGCATTAAGTAAGATGACATGATGTAGCGGATTTAACTCAAGCAATATGATGAAAACCCCATCTTATTATCCTCGATGGCAATAATACAATACGTGTCGGTTCCCCTTCTATCACTAGTATCGAGCACCGCATGATTGAACCCAAAGCTAAGAACTTCTCCCATTGCAAGAAAGACCAATCTAGTAGGCCAAACCAAATCGATAGTTCGAAGAGACTTGCAAAGATATCAAATCATGCATATAAGAATTCAGACGAGATTCAAATAATATTCATAGATAAGCTGATCATAAATCCACAATTCATCGGATCTTGGCAAACACACCGCCAAAGAGTATTACATCGAATAGATCTCTGTCAGATGTGGGGTTCCGGCAAAGCCTTAAGGTTTGAACACTGGGGTGTGCGCGAAGTCTTTTCTTCCTACTGATCTACGCCCTAGCTCGCTAAGATCTCGCCGACGAACTCGACGAACTCGCAACACAGAAAGACACAAGGTTTATACTGGTTCGGGCCACCGTTGTGGTGTAATACCCTACTCCAGTGTGGTCGTAGTGGATTGCCTCTGGGGCTGATGATGAACAGTACAAGGGAAGAACGGCCTCCTGAGGTTGAGGTGTTCTTGTGAGTAGGCTCTCGATCGGGTTGGATCAAGCTAAGATGAGATGCCCCTACTATGGTAGCTAGCTCTACTTATATAGTCCCTGGTATCGAGCGGGAAGGGAGCCAACAACGGCGGGCAAATTTGAAGGGGGACAACTAGTACAAGTTATCCTGACAAAAGCGGTCTTCGCCTGCGAAAGGCTCTGGCGGTGACGCAGTCTTGGGCTCCATGATGACCCCCGTCTTGCCGTCCTCCTGGTCTTGGTCTTGTTGCGCCAATATAGCAACCTTTGCCTGATGCCTCGGTACTCTTCGTCTGCGCTGGCCTCCTTAGCACCAAAGAGGAAATAAGGACGTTGTGCGTGCTGGCGCCCGCCCGGCGCCCGCCTGGTGTCGTGCGTCATGGCTCATGTCATGAGGGCTTCGTGAGGTTTGCCCGCCTTGATATCTCTGCTCCTCGTGAGCCTGCCTGGCTAGGCTACTCCAAAGAAGGTCTTGCGTTATCCGCCTCGTGAGGCTTGGACCCTCGCGAGGGTGTTGGATGCCTTGTTGATGAAGATGGGTCGTACGGCCTGCTGGCTCAGCCATGCCGCGGGCCACAGGCAGGCAAGTCTGGGGACCCCCGTTCCCAGAACGCCGACAGTAGCTCTAGGGCCCAAGGTGCGCTCGGGCTTGGCTTCGTGGTGAAGCCAAGGGTAAAGTTCGGAGCACTGCGGGCCCCAAAAGCCTGCGGCCTCGGTTGACGTGTGGTGGTTGATTGGACGTCGGCGCCTCCGCTTCCCCATGTTGCCTCGGCAACTGCATGACTTGACAAGTCCCTGAGACATGCAAGGAAACCATCATTACCTGCAATCCTAGGAGACACCGGTTGGCCTTCTCTTGCTATAAATGGGGAGGGGCGGAGCCCCCATTGCCCATCTCTTCCTTGCTTGCTTGCTCCTTTCTCCTTGCTCCATCACTTGCAGTGACACGCCCTCACGAGGGACCCGGCTCCCCGGCACCCAAGCGCGGCCGCGGCCGCCCGCGCAAGCATGCCGCGACTCCCGTTGTGGCCCATTGTTGAGACGGCGCCACGCCACGCGGAGTGGGTCAACCTAGCCATGGCGGTCCAGTTGATGAGGGTAGGCGTGCCATGGTGGCGCGTCCTCCTTGTCCGCGCTTCCACATGGCGGAGGTGTCGCCGGAGTTTGTCGTTTAGTCGGAGAACCCGGCCGACAACTTGCTCCAACTTCCACGCTTCTTCACCGGCGAACTGTCGGCCTCTGGTCCAGGCGGACTCTGGCTGCAGGCAGATGGCTGCTGCAGCAAGGCCTCTTGGGTTGCGGTTGAGACTTCCGCCGCGGGAAACAAAGCCCTGGCCCGCGGCTAGCAGACATTCGCCCGCGCGCACGGCCTGGGCAGGCGGTGCACCCTCCACTTCAGGTATGATGGTGGATCGACCCTTTATGTGAGGGTGTTTGGGAAGATGGTCGTCACGCTGGGTGCTGCCCCGAGGCGAACGATGGTGAGGAGGTACTCGGCCTTGGGGACGGTCGCGACGAGGACGAGGGTGAGCCCGCCCTCGGCGGCGATCGTATCTCGTCCAGCTACGGCGGCTCTTCCTACGGCAACAGCTCCAGCAGTGGCGGCTATGACAAGCCGCCGCGCCCGTTTTGAAGGCAGCAGTGGGTCGTCCCGTCGCTGCACCTCCGTGAAGCGTGAGGAAGGATCTGGCTAGGCTCGGGGCAGTGCTAGGTGCCTGTCCTCGCAGACCGCTGCAACGCTACTGTTGGTTTGCTCTTTTCCTGCATCAAGAATGAAACCAGCATGGACCCAGGGGGGCGTGTATCGAACTATGGTTCCCTGGTTATATCAGTATGCGTGTTGTTCTCGTGCTGTGTCATTATTTTGAGCGAAGATAACTTAACCTAGTATACTCAGGATGCCCTCTTCCTCGCGAAGCGTTTATTTCCTCGCATCCATCTTTCCTTGGTGGCCCGCATTCACTCAGGTACTGCGAAAAACTTGTTAGGAAGTGCATTAAAAGATTTGCCGTTCATCCTGGCCCTGTCCTGGCGCTTTGTATCGCGGTACCCGAGGGGCATGGACTAGGAGAGGTGCGCCAGCTTTTGGGCTCAAACGAGGGTGGCTCGCGAGAAGGCAGAAAGGAGAAAAAAAATGCTCACGAGGGCACCTGCCTAGCCCCCTCATGAGGCATGTGAGAGAGAGAACACGAGCAATTCGAGCCGGAAAAAATGTAGTGAGAGGCGAGGGAATCAAATCGGCAAGGAACGCCAAAGGCAAACTTTGATTAAGGAAAAGCGAGTCAACTACGGAAAGAAAATGAAAAGCCGCGTTCGGTACCTAATATAGTCTTCAAGTCTTCTCACCAGTGCGGAGCTAAGTGCTATCCACTAGGCGTGGGAGGGAGCCCCAGGGCCTGAGGCCGGCGCTCCTGAGACTCCGGGGCGTGTACAACCCCACTCATTATTACGTGAGAGTGTCACGGGCGGTGATTCTTCACAGGCACCGGGCCTTCTTCACAGGCTCTGGGCCTTTCTTCTCAGGCTCTAGGCCTTGCTTCTCAGGCTCTGGGCCTTGCTTCATGGATAGAACTTCCAGAGGTGCTGGATGTTCCAGGCGTTCTGGATGGGTATCCCGTCCTGCATCTCCAGGCGCAATGCACCCGGCCTGGAGACATGGACGACCCTGAACAGGCCCTCCCACATGGGCGAAAGCTTGTGCAGCCCTTCTCTAGAGAGGACCCGCCTCAGGACGAGGTCGCCCACCTCGAGCGTCCTAGAGCGGATGTTGCGGCAGTGGTATCTCTGCAGCACTTGTTGGTACCTTGCCGCCCTCAACGCGGCTTCGCGACGGCGTTCCTCCCCCAGCACAAGATCCATCCCCCTCATGGCGTCCTGCTGTGTTTCATCGAACGCTAGGACCCATACCGAGCGATGCTTGACCTTGTGAGGAAGGACTGCTTCAGCTCCATAGACGAGGAAGAATGGAGTCTCGCCCGTTGGCTTGGTGGCGGTGGTTCAAATGGACCACAGCCCGGACTAGAGCTCGTCGTGCCAGCCCCTGCCGCAGGCCTCCGGCTTCTTCTTGAAGATCCTGGCCTTGAGGTCCGTCAGGACCTCCGCGTTAGCAGGCTCGGCCTGACCGTTACTCCTGGGGTGGGCCACCGAAGCATAGCAGATCTGCTTTCCAAGGTTAGCACAAAAGGTTTTGAAGAGGTTGCAAGTAAACTGCGAACCGTTATCTGTGATGATGCGGTTGGGGACCCCGAAGCGGCTCTGTAGATTTCAGGTTCCGGCAGACCCTTAAGGTTCAAACACCGGGGTGCGCGCAGAGATTACGCCTTCTACCTCTCCATCTCACAAAGATCTAGACTACTAAAAGAACTGCACAAGAGACACAAGGTTTATACTGGTTCGGGCCACCGTTGTGGTGTAATACCCTACTCCAGTATGTGGTGGGTGGATTGCCTCTTGGGGCTGATGATGATGAGCAATACAAAGAAGAACAGCCTCGCGAGGGTCTGTTCTTGGATGGGGCGATGAACTGCTGGGAGCAGTTCAGCCACTTTTCTCTTTCTCTCTCTCTCTCACTGCCTTACTCTTACTCGCCCGCCCTTGCTATGTGGGTGGCTGGTTCTATTTATAGAGGCCCTGGTCCTCTTCCCAAATATCGAGCGGGAAGGGAGCCAACAATGGCGGGCTAATTTGAAGGGAGCAAGTATCAACTATCTTGGGCTCCACGGTGACCTCCATCTCGTAGTCCTCCTGGTCTTGGTCTCATTGCACCGAAATGGCAACCTTTTCCTGATGCCTCGGTACTCCGCGGCTGCGCTTGCCCCCTTTGCACCAAAGAGGAAAGGAGGACGCTGCGCGGGCTGGCACCCACCTGGAGCCCTGAGTCGTCATGGCTCGCGTCACGGGCACCTCGCGAGGTACCCCGCCTTGATCTCTCCGTCTCCTCGCGAGCCAGCCTGACGAGGCCATGCCGGAGGATGGTCCGCGTCGTCCGCCCCGCGAGGCTTGCCCCTCGCGAGGGTCTTGAGTCTTGTGTTGATGAAGATGGGCCATGCTGGGCCCCCTTTTGAGCCACGCCGCAGGCCACAGGCAGGCAAGTCTGGGGACCCCCGTTCCCAGAACACCGACAGTAGCCCCCGGGCCCAAGGCACGCCCGGACTTGGCCGTGCCGAGAGGCGAAAGGGTAAGGGCGAAGCGCCGCGGGCCCTAACAGCCTGCGGCCTTGGGCGCCGCATGGCGGTTGATTGGACGTGGGCGACACTGTTCCCCCACGCCCCCTTATTCTGCGCCCTGCTAGGCGGACTTGTAGTTGTACACAGCCGCTCCCCTTCCTGATGCTCGAGCGTCCCCTGTTCTTCCTCCCTTCAAACGCTAGCTCCTGCTTCCAATCCAATCTTGAATCTTCCCCCTCCTTCCCATCGCCATGGCTCCGACGAAGAGGGAGAGGGAAGAAACCCATGCCTTCGTCTTGTGTGCCACCATCGGTGGCCCCCGCCGCCGGCCGGTCGACCATACTCGATCGAGAGTGCCTGGGCAAGGTAAGCTTGGCTCTGGCCACCATCTTCAATGAGTGCGAGAGGACGACAGCCTGGCCCGCGCACCACTTCTCCATCGATAGGATAGCTACCGAGGTCCCATTCTTTGACGACGCCCTGTGGGCGGGTCTGGTTCCCCCCTTTTCCGATTTCTTCAATGTCGTGCTCCCCCATTATCAGATCCACATGATGCACCTAAGTCCTGAGTCCATCACCCTCCTTTCGGTCTTCACCTTCGTTTGCGAAGCCATGGTGGGCATCCCTCCTTCGGTTGCCTTGCTGCGCCACTTATTCTCGCTGCATCTCGTCGACCCTACCCAATGCTGGGCGTGCATGAGCTTCGCTACCGAGCCTGAGACTGTGGCCTCTGGGATTGACTTCAAGCTCCCCCTGCCCGCAGTTGGGTTCCGCGAGCGGTGGCTATATGTGGACGTAGGGGTGCCCAGCCCCCTACTGTCGGAGCCGACCTTGCCTGTTGTCCCCAATTCGGGTTGGGGCCAGGAGACGCTCGAGAGCCCCCGGCTCATCTTCGTCTGGAGCCGCTTCGCGCTCTTGAGGAAGCTCGGCGTGACAGCGCCCAAGGTGGTGAAGGAGTTTCTGTTATGCTGTGTTGCTCCCCTTCAACGCCACTCTCGCCGGATGTGGGCCTTCCATGGGTGCGAGGATAGCATGAGGCTCTAGGAAGAGGACCTGGCTCCTGAGGTGCTAAAGTCGGCGCTCTTGACCTTGGCCGGGGACCCCCACCCCGGCAGCGTCCGGCAGGGAGGGGCCTTGCTGTATCTCTACCAGAGCAGGGTCGACTTCGTGAAGCAGATGCCCGTCTTTGACGAGTGGGGGCTGCGCCCCGCCGGCCTCCAGGGACCTCGTGAGAATCCAGTGGTGGTGACTGCCCTTCCAATCGGCCAAGGCAACTCCTCCTCAAGTGGCGGATCAGGGAGGCGGGAGGCGCCGGAGGCCGAGGGGGCTCCCGATGAGGTGACAGCGCCGGGTGATGCTCTCGAGGGGACAGCTCCTGGGACCCGTGCCGCTGAGGCTGAGGGTGGCAAGCAGACGCTCCCAGCGCCCGGGGCTGAGGCCTCGGAGGCCCCAGTCGCGTCTTCTGGCGAGGTGATGGGTGGCACGTGCCAGGCAGGCGCCCCTGACGCGGATCGCTCCGATGCTCCGTCTTCGTCGCAGGTTGATCCTTGCGCTCTTCTCTTGGGCCGCTTCCGCGTGGACTTTGAGGCCCTCCGGAGGAAAAGGGAGGCCCTGGGTGATGACTTCCCTTGTCGCGTGCTGAAGCGCAGGAAGTACTTCGCCACTAACGAGTGAGTCTTCTCCCTTTCTGGCTCCTGATCCTGTTGTTGCTTTCACTAATCCTTGCTCCGCAGGCCCCTTTCGGCCGAGCTCGCGGAAGTAGCCGAGGTGCCGCCTCCTTTGGCTTTGCCCCCTCTACCGTCCTCAAGTGCTCCGAGCAGCTCTGCCCTTGTGGTGATGGCGATTGAAGGGGTGGACCATCCCGAGGTGCACCACGGCCCTTCATTCCCCTCGATTTTCCTTCGCGGGCCCTCTCGGGGCATAGCCAGCCTGCCGTGGGCTTCTCGTCTGGTCGCGGGCTGCGACTGGTTGAGGCGCCCCCTACGCCCTTCATCTGGAGACGCGCTGGCTCCAGGCTGGGCTTCTGGTGCGGCGCGCCCGGCCGTCACGAGGGTGGCTTCCCCCAGCCCCCTGCTCGGAGGGGGAACGATGATTCGTGGCCCCGGCGCGTGCTTGGGGCAGATGATGGTGTGGAAGATGTGCTCGAGCGCGCCCAGGAGCGCCACGCTCGCCGCCAAGGGTTCCTTCGAAGGGTGACTGACGCGGTGAACCTGCTTGGGGAGGAACTTGCTGACGAAGACGCGTGCCTGGAGGCCGAGGGCCTGCGCCTGGCTGCAGGGAGGCGCGAGCTGGAGGCCGCCATCACCCTCGCGCGCCGTCAGCGTGATCTTGACGATGAAGAGGCGAAGGCGTCGCTAGAGGCCTCTCGGGTGGCCCGATCCCAGGCTACCGAGGAGGCCCGGAGAGCTGACTGACGGCGAGAGGCGGCGGAGGAGCGGGCTTGGGAGCTCCTGGCCTGGTGCCACTCACTGGAGGAGCAAGTGGAGCTGCGCGAGTCGGCCCTTGCGTCGATGCGGGTGGCCTCTAGCGACCCAGCTGAGCTCCAGAAGCGTGAAGAAGCGTTGACACTGGAAACTGTCGAACGCACCCGCGAGTACGAGCGGCTGGAGACGAGAGAGCGCTTGGTGACGCAGGCGGAGGACGATGTCGCCGCACGGGAAGCTCGTGTCCTGGAAGAGGTCGGACGTCGGGTGGCGATGGCGCGCCAAGACCTTGAGCGCGAGTTCGAGGGGAGGCTGGAGTTGATCCGCGTCGAAGTTTAAGGGAGGACCGCAGCCTTGAGGGTCAAGCGGGAGGAGGCGACGCGGCTGGCCGACGCCTCCCGGGCCGCCCTTGAGGTAGTGCAAGGGGAGTTAGCCGCATCCCAGGCCGAGATGCTCCGTCTTCGCCAGCGGGTGGAGGAGGCTGAGGGCATCGCGCGCCAGAACACGGATGAGATATGTCAGCGGCAGGTCCTGGAGCACGTGCATGGCCCCATGCTCGCCACGCTCCGGGAGAGAGCTAGCGCAGCCTTGGGCAACATCTGTGAGGCGGCGGTTGGCGAGCCGCAGACAGCCAACTATGCTGGCAACCTTCAGTTCTTCACTGCCGTGGTGACGCAGCTGGAGGCGCGGTCGGCCAGGGCCGACAGGTTGGTGGAAGATAGGAGCCACGCCCTGCTCGGGCGTGCCTTTTCCCGTGTCTTCAGTCATCTCCTAAACATGGATTCCCACTTTGATTTTGACGCCGTCATCGCCCCAGTTCCCCAGGCCATCTGAGGCGATCTGGCGCACTGGGTGGAAGACAACGTGGACGCCCTCGTCAGGGCCTTCGCTTCGGACGATGACGACATGATCGTGGCTGCTGACGAGGGCGGTGCGGTGAACGACCCTGACGCCGCTGGTGGCGACGCAGACAACGATGGCGAGTACGGCGGCGCCAGCGACGACTCAGGAGGTGCTTCCGAGGACGCATTGGGGGATTGGTCCGACTGAGTGTGTATCGCTCCTGTCTTTTTTACCCTGCATGAATAGAACTCAGGTTTTTGACCTGATGGCCGTGAGAGCATTTTGGGAGGGGAAGCCCCTCATGTAAAACCTGTGCTCATCGTATTGGTAGTTGTCATATTGCACGAGCGCCCGCGCCTGGTGGTTGGCTGGTTTACCTTTGTTTCGCGCAAGCCCCGAAGCAGCCCGTGGAAGGGCGTGACGTCTTGGGTGTTCTTTACTTGAATCCGTAGGATATGAGAGTGTTGTCGGCGGGGAGCTTCACAGGCGTTGGCCTTTTTCACAGGCTCCGGGCCTTTTCCCAAATGCGATGGCTTCACAGGCATTTGCCTTCTTCACAGGCTCTGGGCCTTTTCCTAAACGCGACAGCTTCACAGGCATTTGCCTTCTTCACAGGCTTTGGGCCTTTTCCAAAACGTAATAGCTTCACAGGCACTCGCCTTGCTTCACAGGCTCTGGGCCTTTTCCAAAACGCAATAGCTTCACAGGCACTCACCTTGCTTCACAGGCTCTGGGCCTTTTCCAAACGCGATAGCTTCACAGGCACTCGCCTTGCTTCACAGGCTCTGGGCCTTTTCCAAACGCGGTAGCTTCACAAGCACTCGCCTTGCTTCATAGGCTCTGGGCCTTTTCCAAACGCGATAGCTTCACAGGCACTTGCCTTGCTTCACAGGCTCTGGGCCTTTTCCAAATGCGATAGCTTCACAGGCACTCGCCTTGCTTCACAGGCTCTGGGCCTTTTCCCAACAGGACAACCTCCGCAGGCACCCGAAAATCCTCCCGAGGGGGAGCAACAGCGGCAGTTTGGGTTGCGCACGAGCCAGGCCTGACCCGACTCGCGAGGGGCTCGCGAGGGGAGGCAGCTGTGGTGAAGCGGTAACCAGAACGCGAGAAATGGCTCGAACGAGAATAATCACCCCTTCCCCGAACACACGCAAATCTCAAATTCGAATCCAACTTAAATCCAGCGGGGGAAAAGATACAGCCAAAGGGAAAGGCAATGAAAGCAGACAAAAGGCCGCGTTCGGCACCTAATCTAGTCTTGGACGTCTTCTCACCAGCGCGGAGCTAAGTGCTGTCCACTGGGCGTGGGAGGGAGCCCCAAGGCCTGAGGCCGGTACCCCTGAGACTCCGGGGCGTGTACAGCCCCACTCATTATTACGTGAGAGTGTCACAGGGCGGCGAGCTTCATAGGCACCGGGCCTTCTTCATAGGTACTGGCCTTGCTTCATATCGCCAGATGAGGGCCCCGCCTTGCGCCACACTCTAGTGCCATCAGCAACGACCGGAACCCAAGATGCCGCCCGATGGGGTAGAGTGGTCCCCAGCGGTTCCCCCGACGACCACGGGTCCTCCGCCAGGGGCAGGCCCTGAGGCACCTCCCCAGCAGAGGGCCTACCTCCTGAGAACACCTTGCTCCGAACGCCGTGGTGGTGATGTCGGATCTCGGCCCCTCTCCTGCAGCCCCCTGCGCCCTCCTCCCGAGGAGTAGGAGACTGTGGGAGCGGGGTAGCTGCTTGCTGCGGCGACCTGCACCTCCTGCGATCCATGGTTAGCATATACCTACTCCTGAAGAATTAGCGGTGCCCGATAATCATTGCCTCCACCGTGGCCAGTGGGACTGTTCTGGGGCTCCTGGAAAGGCTCGGCTTCTAGTGCCTCGTCCCCCCATCTTGGGCTGAGGAGCGAGCCTTGTCCGTTCTCGTGGGGGTGTCCTTGGTCCATCATGAGGGGCACGTATTCCTCCGGTGCTGCCATCCCCAATGCCATGCGTAATGCCCCGCATGCCACGCGGTCCCGCCTGTCTCGCCCACTGCGGGGTGGCAGCGCGGCCGCCCACTGGGGCCGCGGGTCGCGTTGAGTCCTTCTTCTTCGCGGGCCGGGGGCAGGGGCAGCGCCGCCGCCGGTCCGGTGCTGATAGCTTCGCTGGCGTCGGAGTAGCCTTGGAGCCCGCAGGCACGCGCAGAGCCCCCGCCGGGTCGCCCTGGGCTTGAGATGGGAGCTGGGTGGAGAAGGGGTGAGCCCCCGAGGCGGCGAAGCCCGGCAGCTCCGCCACTCGCTCCAGCAGCACGTCGTGGCCGCCCTCCAGCAGTCTGCATCGCAGCAGCTCTCGGGCCACCATGAGCGCGGCCCTCGAGTTCGTCTGCTCCCAGCGGGTGTACGGTGTCGTGGTCGCAGCGTGATTGGAGGCCCTTGCTGCCGACCGTGCCTGCCGCGGTGTAAGAGTTGTTGAAGTTTGTCTGCATCGCCCGCGGCCCGCAGCGCCCTGCGGACCGCGAGCTGTCTGGGGCACGGGGTCGCCCGAGGCGAGCGGTTCCGCGCGGGCGGGCCACGCAGCCCATGGGTCAGGGTTGCCCTCTTGGTCGCCGGGTATGGATATGACAAAGCGACGGGGCACGGAGCGGTGGAAGACGAATTCTGGTGCACCCCTACCTGGCGCGCCAAATGTCAGATTTCGGGTTCCGGCAGACCCTTAAGGTTCGAACACTGGGGTGCGCGCGGAGATTACGCCTTCTAGCTCTCCGTCTCGCAAAGATCTAGACTACTGAAAGAACTGCACAAGAGACACAAGGTTTATACTGGTTTGGGCCACCGTTGTGGTGTAATACCCTACTCTAGTGTGTGGTGGGTGGATTGCCTCTTGGGGCTGATGATGATGAGCAATACAAAGAAGAACAGCCTCGCGAGGGTCTGTTCTTGGATGGGGCGATGAACTGCTGGGAGGAGTTCAGCCACCTTTCTCTTTCTCTCTCTCTCTCACTGCCTTACTCTTACTCGCCTGCCCTTGCTATGTGGGTGGCTGGTTCTATTTATAGAGGCCCTGGTCCTCTTCCCAAATATCGAGCGGGAAGGGAGCCAACAATGGTGGGCTAATTTGAAGGGGGACAACAAGTATCAACTATCCTGACAAAAGCAATCTTCGCCTGCGCAAAGCTCTGGTGATGACGCCGTCTTGGGCTCCACGGTGACCTCCATCTCGTAGTCCTCCTGGTCTTGGTCTCGTTGCACCGAAATGCCAACCTTTGCCTGATGCCTCGGTACCCCACGGCTGTGCTTGCCCCCTTTGCACCAAAGAGGAAAGGAGGATGCTGTGCGGGCTGGCACCCGCCTGGCGCCCTGAGTCGTCATGGCTCGCGTCACGGGCACCTCGCAAGGTACCCACCTTGATCTCTCTGCCTCCTCGCGAGCCAGCCTGATGAGGCCGTGCCGGAGGATGGTCCGCGTCATCCGCCCCACGAGGCTTGGCCCCTCGCGAGGGTCTTGAGTCTTGTGTTGATGAAGATGGGCCGTGCTGGGCCCCCTTTTGAGCCACGCTATAGGCCGCACGCAGGCAAGTCTGGGGACCCCCGTTCCCAGAACGCCGACAGGCTCACAAGGCCCTTGATGAACTTGACAGCAGAGCCGGCTGGGATGGTATGGACGGCTTCCACTTCCGCCCACTAGGTGAATTTGTCGATGGCGACGTAGAGATAGCGGCAGCCCCTGGCGCCCGGGGGAACGGGCTTAGGATGTCCAGCCCCCAGACCACAAATGGCCATGTGAGCGGGATGGTTTGGAGGCCCTGAGTAGGCTGATGGATTTGCTTGGCATGGAATTGGCAAGCTTCACAGGACTTCACCAGCTCGGCCGCGCCGTTGAGTGATGTAGGCCAATAGAACCCACTGTGGAACACCTAGCCGACGAGGGTCCGTGACGACGAGTGGTGTCCGCAGTCACCACCGTGTATGTCAATCAGCAACTCCCTTCCCTGATCGCTGGAGATGCAGCACAACATGACATCGTTCGGTCGTTTCCTGTATAACTCGTTGTCTTGGATACAGTATGCCATGGCTTGCCGGGCCACGCGCTCTGCGTCCTCTTCCTTTTCCGGCAGCATCCCGTGCATCAGGTACTGTTTGAATTCCTTGATCTAGCACTCCTCCTGGGACTCGAGCGCCAAGAGTAGCCGAGCTCCTAAGGTCGGGCCACAGGCTGGGGCTCCCGTGGCCGGGGGCTGTGGGAGCTCCTCCCGAGGCTGAGTCATGCTTGAAAGAGGTGGCGTAGCTGATGGCTTGAAGAGCCGCTCTTCGAAGATGCCGGGCTCCTGCGGTTGCCGCTTGGATGCTCTCCCGGTGATGTCATCGACTTCCTTGTTGGTGCCCCGGGGCACGTGCTGCAGCTCCAGGCCCGAGAAATGCTTTTCCATCTTGCGCACCTCCGCGAGGTAGGCCTCCATGTGCTCGTCCTTCGGATTGTACACCTTGTTGGAGAAGTTGACGAGGAGCTGTGAGTCGCCTTTGACGGTGAAGCGCTTCACCCCTAGAGCCGCCGTAGCCCTCGGGCCAGCTATGAGGCCTCCGTATTCTGCGATGTTGTTGGAGACCTTCTCGCCGTGCTGAAAACAGAGTTGCACGGCGTAGTAGAGCTTGTCCTGAGTGGGCGAGATGAGAACTGCTCCAGGCCCTGCGCCCCGGTGCGCGAAGGCGCCATCAAAATACATGACCCAACCGTCTGGTGCCTCGCTTCCTAGGGAGGTGGACCGGTCTTCTCCTTCCTCAAGAGTCGGGGCATCTGTCCATTCTGCCACAAAATCAGTGAGCGCGGCTCCCTTGATGACCCCGATAGTGTTGAACTCCAACTGGAATGCTTGCAACTCGATGTTCCACTCAGCGATCCTTCCAGCTGAGTTAGGGCTCCTGAGCACCCTCTCCAATGGGTAGGCTGAGACGACCTTGATGGGCTGACCCTGGAAGTAGTGCCGCAGCTTGCACGAGGCCACCAAGAGTGCGAGCAGGAGTTTTTGCGGCATGGGGTAGCGCGCCCTCGCGTCCCGCAGTACAGTGCTGACGAAGTACACCGGGTGCTCCACGAGGGCTGGCACACTATCGAGGCTCGGGTCCCGCGGAGATTGTGGCATATACTGAGGTGGTGGGTTTCCTGAGACCTGACCATCCTCAGGAGCTTCTGTGATGTTGGCCTACTGAGCATGGTCTTCCGCCGCTGATGGCTTCGCTGCACCTTCTTGACCCTGCGCTGCACCAGCTCTGGCTTGGCGCGGCACACCCTTGTCTTAGCGCTCCTCCCGAACAGCCACCAGCGCCCCGCTGGCGGAGTGCGGGGTGGCGGCAAGGAAGAGCACCAGAGGCTCGAGAGGCCGCGGTGCCACCATCACTAGGGGGCTGGTGAGGTATTTCTTGAGGTCTTGGAAGGCCCGGTCGGCCTCCGGGGTCCACTCGAACGGGCCCTTGTTCTTCATGAGCTTAAAGAAGGGTAAGGCGCGCTCTCCTAGCTTGGAGATGAAATGTACTAACATGGTCACCCGTCCTGCTAGCTTCTGCATCTCCTTGAGGGTCTGTGGTGGGCTCATATTTTCGATGGCCTTGATCTTCTCCGGGTTCTCCTCGATCCCTCTGAGGGATACGAGGAACCCCAGTAGCTTGCCGGAGGGGACGCCAAACACGCACTTCTTGAAGGAAATATGCCCTAGAGGCAATAATAAAGTTATTATTTATTTCCTTATATCATGATAAATGTTTATTATTCATGCTAGAATTGTATTAACCGGAAACATAATACATGTGTGAATAGATAGACAAACAGAGTGTCACTAGTATGCCTCTACTTGACTAGCTCGTTGATCAAAGATGGTTAAGTTTCCTAGCCATTGACATGGGTTGTCATTTGATTAACAGGATCACATTATTGGGCGAATGATGTGATTGACATGACCCGTTCCGTTAGCTTAGCACACGATCATTTAGTATGTTGCTATTGCTTTCTTCATGACTTATACATGTTCCTATGACTATGAGATTATGCAACTCCCGTTTACCGGTGGAACACTTTGTGTGCTACCAAACGTCACAACGTAACTGGGTGATTATAAAGGTGCTCTACAGGTGTCTCCGAAGGTACTTGTTGGGTTGGCGTATTTCAAGATTAGGATTTGTCACTCCGATTGTCGGAGAGGTATCTCTGGGCCCTCTCGGTAATGCACATCACTTAAGCCTTTCAAGCATTGCAACTAATGAATTAGTTGCGGGATGATGTATTATGGAACGAGTAAAGAGATTTGACGGTAACTAAATTGAACTAGGTATTGAGATACCGACGATCGAATCTCGGGCAAGTAACATACCAATGACAAAGGGAACAACGTATGTTGTTATGCGGTTTGACCGATAAAGATCTTCGTAGAAT
Organism: Triticum dicoccoides; assembly: GCF_002162155.2. Taxonomy (NCBI): domain Eukaryota; kingdom Viridiplantae; phylum Streptophyta; class Magnoliopsida; order Poales; family Poaceae; genus Triticum; species Triticum dicoccoides. The sequence continues at coordinate 149,070,756 of NC_041388.1, forward strand.
ATGTAGGAGCCAATATGAGCATCCAGGTTCCGCTATTGGTTATTAACCGGAGACGTTTCTCGGTCATGTCTACATAGTTCTTGAACCCGCAGGGTCCGCATGCTTAACGTTACGATGACAATTATATTATGAGTTTATATGTTTTGATGTACTGAAGGTTGTTCGGAGTCCTGGATGTGATCACAGACATGACGAGGAGTCTCGAAATGGTCGAGACATGAATATTGATATATTGGAAGCCTATGTTTGGATATTGGAAGTATTCCAGGTGAAATAGTGATTTTACCGGAGTACCGAAGGGGTTACCGGAACCCCCCGGAGGCTATTGGGCCTTATGGGCCCAAGTGGAGGAAGAGGAGAGGCGGCCAAGGGGCAGCCACGCGCCCCTCCCCCCAGTCCGAATTGGACAAGGAGGGGGGCGGGGCTCCCATTTCCATTCCCCTCTCTCCTCTTTCCCCCCAAGTCCTAATCCAACTAGGAAAAAGGAGGGTAGTCCTACTCCCGGTGGGAGTAGGGCTCCTCCGGCGCGCCCTCTCCCCTGGCAGGCCGCACCCCCCTTGCTCCTTTATATACGGGGGCAGGGGGCACCCTAGAGACACAACAATTGATCATTGATCTCTTAGCCGTGTGCGGTGCCCCCCTCCACCATAGTCCACCTCGACAATACTATAGCGGTGCTTAGGCAAAGCCCTGCGTCGGTAGAACATCAACATCGTCACCACGCCGTCGTGCTGACAAAACTCTCCCTCAACACTCGGCTGGATCGGAGTTCGAGGGACATCATCGGGCTGAACGTGTGCTGAACTCGGAGGTGCCATACGTTCGGTACTTGATCGGTCGGGTCGTGAAGACGTGCGACTACATCAACCGCGTTGTGCTAACGCTTCTGCTTTCGGTCTACGAGGGTACGTGGACAACACTCTCCCTTCTCATTGCTATGCATCACCATGATCTCGCGTGTGCGTAGGATTTTTTTTGAAATTACTACGGTCGGTGTCAAAACTGGCGGATCTCGGGTAGGGGGTCCCGAACTGTGCGTCTAAGGCGGATGGTAACAGGAGGCAAGGGACACAATGTTTTACGTAGGTTCGGGCCCTCTTGATGGAGATAAAACCCTATGTCCTGCTTCATTTATTCTTGATGATATGAGTAGTACAAGAGTTGATCTACCACGAGATCGGAGAGGCTAAACCCTAGAAGCTAGCCTATGGTATGATTGTATGTTGTCCTACGGACTAAAACCCTACGGTTTATATAGACATCGGAGGGGGCTAGGGTTACACAAGGTTGGTTACAAAGGAGGAGATATGCATATCCGTATTGCCTAGCTTGCCTTCCACGCCAAGAAGAGTCCCATCCGGACACGAGACGAAGTCTTCAATCTTGTATCCTCGTAGTCCAACAGTCCGGCCAAAGGATCTAGTCCGGCTATCCGGAGACCCCCTAATCCAGGACTCCCTCAGTAGCCCCTGAACCAGGCTTCAATGACGATGAGTCCGGCGCGCAGTTATTGTCTTCGGCATTGCAAGGCGGGTTCCTCCTCCCAATACACCACATAATGAGTTTGAATACAAAGATAGTGTCTGACCCTACAAAATAAGTTCCACGTACCACCGTAGAGAGAATAATATTTCCACAAATCTAATCTGCTGACACGTTTTGGCAGCATGACATCATGCCATGGCCTGGTAATCTTTCGAATCGTTTTTCTTTAACCAGCCCCACACATAACGCGAGGCGGTTCCTTCACACGTCTTGTCAAAGCAGATATCGTGTTCCCCTTATTACGGGATTCTCATCAATACGGACGTGGGTAACCCAACCGCGCCATCAATTATGACGCTTGGGGGATAAGCGAGTTTTACCAGGCTAGTGGGGGCGCATAGTTTCGTCCGCCCTTATAAAGGGATAAGGTTTAACCTTCTTCTACCCATGCCTTCTTCCTCCTTGCTCATCCATCCTCGCGCACTCGAGCTCCAATGCCCAAGTCCACATCCTTCTCCTCAACCTTCTCCAAACATGTCCGGAGCGGGAGGCAAGTTGATGGCTTCCTCCATTACGGAGGGACACATCAAAAAGCTACGCGGAGCTGGATACTTAGCCGCGGATGTCGCGCATCGGCTGCCAGCTGTGGGGCAGATCGCCCCTACCCCGTAACCTCACGAGAGGGTAGTTTTCCTCCATCACTTCCTCTGCGGACTGGGGTTTCCCCTCCATCCGTTCGTCCGCGGCCTTATGTTCTACTACGGGCTGGACTTTCATGATCTGGCCCCGAATTTCATCCTCAACATTTCAGCGTTCATTGTCGTGTGCGAGGCTTTCCTCCGCATCCGGCCCCACTTTGGTCTGTGGCTGAAGACCTTCAATATCAAGCCGCAGGTGGTGGGCGGCCAACAAGCGGAATGCGGCGGAGCCATGGTGGGCAAGATGCCCAATGTTATATGGCTCGAGGGCTCCTTCGTGGAGACCATAAAGGGGTGGCAATCGGCGTGGTTCTACATCACCGAGCCGCACAACACCAACTGGGTGGCGGCCCCCGAGTTTCGATCCGAATTCCCTACGCGGCTCACTTCCTGGAAAGAGAAGGGCCTGTCCCGGGGTTCATCGGTGGAGCTGGACGGACTCCAGAAATGTATGCAGAATATGATAAGCAAGAAGCTTAAGCTTGTCAACATAGTCCAGGTTATGCTCTTCCGTCGGAGCCTCCCGTGTCAACAACGGGATTTCAACTTATGGGAGTCGACCCGGCCCAGCACCAGACTCTAAGCGAGCTCTTCGACACGACGCACAAGGACGTCTGGAGGGTGCTGTTCAAGGGCGCAGAGATCCCTCCTTCTCTTACCGAGGAGCGCGGGCTAAGCGCGAAGCGCCCTGCGAATTCGGTGAGTTCTATACATCTAGTAGGATATTTATTTCCCATAGCTTAACCACGTGTGGGGTCTGAGCTCCATGCCTTTGACAGGACTGGGTGGAGACGTCGAGGCAGATTAACTGTCCGACCCCTCTGCCTGAAGATAATGTGGACGCTCTCCTGACGGAGATGCTGACTCCAGCTCCTTACAAGGTGCCGGAGAAGACCAAGAAGAAGGCCAAGGGAACCCGAAAGAGTTCCCGGCGCCAGGTGGTATCGGACTCATCGTTCGATGACTCTGCGACGCACTCCTCCCATGAAGACGAGGTGGAAGATGAAGATGCTCCCCCTCCAGTCGGGGGAGACAAGAAAAGGAAGGCCGCCCCAACCGGGGGGGGGGGGCGAAGGGTCCAAGAAGGGAAGGACTCTCTTTCCGGACTGCTCCACCACCGCCGCCGATAGCAAAGATGAGTGGCTGCTCAGGGCCAAGCCCCTGGCGAAGTAGTGAGAATTTGGATACCAGAGTAACTTATAGCATACCTTTGTCGCACTGCTTCTCCTAACGCCGAATATGATTATGCAGACCGCCCCGAGCCCGTATCGATGTATCCTCGTCGGACGGCTCCTTGGACTCGTCGGATATGGATAGCGATCCACTTCCGACCGCCTCCTCCCCTTGCCCTACGGAAAATGCCGAGTATTGTCTCAAGAGGCACCGGGTGGAGGGGAGATAGTCCCTGTGGCGCCTCAAGGCGACCTTTCGGACTGCAGGAGCAAAGGGAGTAAGGCTCCCGAGGGCTCCGAGTTCGGCCCTCAGCCGAACACCGCGCCGGAACCTCCAGTGGTTCCGGACTCGGGCAGGCGGCCTCCTTCCAAAAGGGGCAAGACGCCCGTACCTGTGACCTCTGTCCATCCAGAGGCACCGAACAACCTACTGGGAGCGCTTCGCGGTGCTTCCCTCGACGAAGAGCACCGCACTATTATGAGTGTGGTGATCAAGAAGGTTCAGTCCGCCAAGAGCGGACTGACTCAAGCCTGTGCCAGCCTTCTAACAGGCTTTGAGGTAAGTGTTTAAAATATAGGAAAAATATTACCGCATAGACAGTAGCCCCTGATGCTCTGTTTGGTGTTCCCAAGGAAAAGCCAAATAGAGGATCAAATAATATCTGCATGAGTCTAATATAAATATGTCTATATGCGTATGCAGGCTTCGCTGCTGACCTCTTCCGCACTGACTGCGGAGGTCGCCGCACTGAAGCAGGACCTCGAGGGGTCCGAGAAAGAGCTCGGCCTTGCCAAGAGGCAGCTTGAAGAGAACAAAGGTAAGTAATACCTTGTATATATATATATATATATATATATATATATATATATATATATATATATATATATATATACAAAAAAGATGCGATTGCAAAATGACAGGATCATATTGAATGTGCCAGGGGCCACGACCGAAGTGGCGACCCTGAAGCAAGCGCTGTCCGAGGCCGAAAACAAAGCGGCCAAGGAGCGCACCAAGCAGGAAAGGCAAGAGGAACGGGTGGGCGAGGTGCAGTAAGAGCTCCAGGCTCTCATGAAGAAACACGAGGCTTTGGAGCTTGACTCGAAGAAACGAGAGTCCGAGCTTGCCGCGGCCCTCGAGAGTGCAAAGAATGCAAACGCTGAAGCCCAAAAGTCCCTCCAGGATATTGAGGCGATGAGGAAGATAGCGGTGGGTAAGGCATCCAACATGCAAAGCAAGCATGTGAGAGTAAATTACTTATTACTAAGCCGAATCCGGAGCTCTCCAGGAGCATTCGCAGATTTGCCCCGCAGCGTGTCGGATGCCGCAAAGTTTTACCAGGCCGAGGAGGGAAGCTCAATGGAGAAGCTGTTCTGGTCTCAGTATACTGGGACCGAACACCCCATGCCTCTGAGCGGCCAGCTGAAGCAACTGGTCGAGCTGCACAAGGTGGCCGAACAGGCCATGAAGGGCTTTATAGTCCGGATGTGGCCTGGCGACACCCTTCCCAACAGCTACTTCGGCCTGGTGAGGTGGCTTGTGGATGCCTGCCCACGGCTCGAAGTCATCAAGCGGTCCGTCTGCATCGAAGGTGCACGCCGAGCTTTCGCCCGTGCGAAGGTGCACTGGGCCAAGATGAACGCCGTGAAGCTAGTGAAGGAGGGGCCGCCGCAGGGCAAGGAGCATCGCCATCCCAAGATGTATTATGAGGGTGTCCTGAAGGGTGCCCGTCTTGTAGCGGACGAGTGTGCGAAAGATGTAATATTTGAATAAACTTGGTCGTGTGATCCTGTATTATGAAAACTTGTTCATATGCGCTATGCAACGCTTGTTTGAATTTAAAATATTACCTTCTGTTCGGTTGTTTATCAAATCTGAGAGATGGCTAGTCGTCGGCTTCTTCCCCCATGCCACGAGTGCTGGGGTGTTCGGGATAAACCTGAGCACTCTTGTTCCCATTTTTGGGTCCTTCGAGGGAGGTGCTCAGCACAACGAGTGAGGCAATCGGACTATAATGCTTTATCACTCTCACTTAGCCATAGAATTCTATAATTTTAAATTTCAGCGAAGCCCCTAGTATTCGGAAGGCCGAATTCGGGGCGCTATACACGCCTTAAGCCGGACAGAGCCGACTCCTCGCTCTAAGCGGCATAAGTCTTTAGGGACTCGAAACCTCTCGAACAGCGACCAGTCTCTCGCCTTATCATGACAGTCAATTTTAGCTTTCTCTACTAAGGTGCTTAGCCCAGTAGAACCGGAGCACAATCGTAGTAGTTCTCCCGGTGCTACATTAGCCGATATAGCGGAATGTAAGGTACCAAAACATGGGAGCCGGGCAAACCCAACTATTGACCCAAGACATGATTCGGAGCTAATGCATATAATGCTATAAGTTAGGGGTGCCGCACTGTCGAAAGTGTTCGGACTTCTCACGCCGTATTATGGGGAGCCCCTAGTGTATTGGCTGTACCAGAGTGTATGGGTGCTGGATGCCATGAATGAATA
>NC_041388.1:149076840-149101786 GCF_002162155.2 Triticum dicoccoides
TATATATATAAAGAAGAATGCAATAATAGTCTTAGTGCTATGCATTGTTTATTCAAAAAGGTGCGTTAAAGCAGAATGATACAAGTAGTGCGATAGGCAAAAAGTAGGACTATTTGACATGTCCCCTCCAAGGGAAAGCTGAGGAATGGTATTAAAGCAAGTATTTCACTCGTTATCGTAATCCACCTTGGAGTTCCATGGTGTGATGTAGCTTTCTGCCTCCTTGGTTGTTGTATCGTGTGTCCGGCAAACATACTACCGGACGGTGTTTCCAGAGAGTAAAGTCCTGAAAGAGAGAAAAAATAATAAGGCGGGAAGCCCCTAGTGCGGTTGAGCCGCGTCTTGGGGCGTGCCGTAGTCGTGCCCCCCTCCCCACCTGTGCCCATGGTATTTTCAATGCGTAATTATGTACGCGGGGCACGGATTTAGCCATTTGGCTGGGACTGGGGTGGGGGCCGCATTGCTATGTGAGCTCGAAACGTGCCAGGCGGTCTTGTTGCCGATTACTCTGGGCGCGCTTGAAGGTGTCCGGGTCTTGAATCGCCGAACTGGTAGATTGCCTTAAGAGGCTGCTTTGCGCTTCTGCTACGAGGGCCGCAGTGTGCTCCTCCGTGCGGAGAGAGCGCTCTGTGTTTCCATTGACTGTGATGACCCCCCGAGGTCCTGGCATCTTGAGCTTGAGATATGCATAGTGTGGTACCACATTGAATCTTGAAATGCGATTCGCCCGAGCAGTGCATGATAGCCACTGCGGAATGGGACTGTATCGAAGATTAACTCCTCGCTTCGGAAGTTATCCGGGGATCCGAAGACCACTTCCAGTGTGACTGAGCCTGTGCAATGGGCCTCTACACCTGGTATGACGCCTTTGAAGGTCGTTTTTTGGGTTTGATCCTTGAGGGGTCTATGCCCATTTTGCGCACTTTGTCCTGATAAAGCAGGTTCAGGCTGCTGCCGCCATCCATAAGGACTCGAGTGAGGTGAAATCCATCAATGATTGGGTCTAGGACCAGTGCGGCGAATCCGCCATGACGGATGCTAGTGGGGTGGTTCCTACGATCGAAGGTGATCAGGCAGGAGGACCATGGGTTGAACTTTGGGGCGACTGGCTCCAACACATATTCGTCCCAGAGCGCACGCTTCCGCTCCCTCCTGGGGATGTGGGTTGCGTATATCATGTTCACCGTCCGCACTTGTGGGGGGAACCTCTTCTGTCCTCCAGTGTTCGGCTGCCAGGGCTCATCCTCATCATCGCTATGTGACCCCTTATCTTTGTTTTCGGCATTTAACTTGTCAGCCTGCTTGAACACCCAACAATCCCTGTTGGTGTGGTTGGCTGGCTTGTCGGGGGTGCCGTGTATTTGACACGAGCGATTGAGTATACGGTCCAAACTGAACGGGCCTGGAGTGCTTATTTTGAATGGCTTTTTCCGTTGACCGGGTTTAGAGCCTTTGAATCCGGCATTGACTGCCGTATCCTCCGTATTGTCGTTGTTGATGCGACACTTATGTTTGTTGCGACGTGACCTGCCCTTGCCGTCCTTGGTATCCGAAGTACCATGGTTCTTTGATATGTTATTGCTGCGAGCCAGCCAGCTGTCCTCCCCGCACAAAAGCAGGTCATGAGTGTCGTGAGGGCTGCCATAGATTTCAGCTTTTCCTGGCCAAGGTGCCGGGCGAGCCACTTGGCGCGGATGTTGTGCTTAAAAGCTGCTAGGGCCTCTGCATCCGGACAATCGAAGATTTGATTTTTCTTTGTTAGGAACCGTGTCCAGAATTGCTTGGACGATTCCTCTGGCTGCTGAATTATGTGACTCAAGTCATCGGCTTCTGGTGGTCGCACATAAGTGCCCTGGAAGTTATCGAGGAATGCGGCTTCCAGATCTTCCCAACAACCAATGGATTCTGCTGGCAGGCTGTTGAGCCAATGCCGAGCTGGTCCTTTGAGTTTGAGTAGGAGGTATTTGATGGCGTGTAGATCGTCGCCGCGGGCCATGTGGATGTGCAGGAGGAAGTCCTCGATCCATACCGCGGGATCTGTTGTGTCGTCGTATGATTCAATATTTACATGTTTGAAACCCTTTGGGTTCTGGTGATCCATTACTTCGTCTGTGAAGCATAGGGGGTGTGCGGCGCCTCTGTACTGGGCTATATCGCAATGCAGCTCAAATGAGTCTTGTCCGCTGTGTTCGGCCCGGCCGGATTTACTTTTACTGTATCCGGCATGACGGTTATCGTATCGCATAGTGGCACGCCCTCTTGATCCGTAGATCGATCTTGCGTGTTTTGCTTTGTCCTCCAATATGTGTTGCAGGTCTGGCGTATTTCCCCATGCCCTGACATTTTTATTTGAGTGGCGTCGGGGTGCGGGCTGAGCTTTTGGCTGAAGTGCCTCTCTGTCGCGGCCACGAGGTGGCCGATCAGCCGCGTCATACGCTGGAGATGTAGGTTTTGGTGCTTCCTCCTCCATTCGGGGTAGCAACCTGCACTTTGGGTAACTCTTGGAGGGGCGTTCGAGTTTATATTCCTCGGCCGCAAGGACTTCAGTCCATCTGTCAGCTAGCAAATCTTGATCAGCTTGAAGCTCCTGCTGCTTTTTCTTAAGGCTATTTGCTGTGGCTATAAGTCGGCGCTTGAAGTGCTCTTGTTCGACGTGATCCTCAGGCACGACGAATTTGTCATCGTCGAGGCTTGCCTCGTCTTCGGAGGGAGGCATGTAATTATCATCCTCCGCCTCTCCATCTGCCGCTCTCTCGGGAGGGCTAGCTTCTCCATCCTCCTACTCTAAATCTTGCTAGAGGGGATTGTTGTTGTCTTCGGCACTGTTCGGAGTGCTATTATCTCCGGTGCTGGTATCACCACTTTTGCCTTGGAGGGACTTAGAGCGGCGCTGCTGACGTCGGCGCTTTGGTTGCTTCTTGGAAGGGTCATCGTTCATTGTCCTGTTGCCATTGCCTTCTTTGGGTGTGTCCACCATATATATATCATATGATGAGGCGGCTGTCTAGTGCCCTATGGGAAGTGGTTCTTGTTCGCCTCCTGCATCGTCGTCCATGTCATCGATGTCTTCGGAGTCAAAGTCGAGCATGTCGGTTAAATCATTGACAGTGGCTACTAAGTGGGTGGTGGGTGGTGGCGAATTTCTTCATCATCTGCATCCCAATCCTGCCGGACGTAGTTCGGCCAGGACTCTCCTGACAAGGAGAGAGACCTTAATGAGTTCAGTATGTCGTTGAAGGGCGAGTGCTGAAAGATATCCGCGGAGGTAAACTCCATGATCGGCGCCCAATCGGATTCGATAGGCACGGGCGCAGGCGGTTCGGAGTACGTGGCCGGGGAAGAATCCAATAGTTCGGCATCACGGCTCCCGTGAAGGGTAAGGTCGATCCTCAGCTCGATCGCCGCTGAGAGTTCGGCCTCTGTGGCGGGGTCTATCCACCCGTCAATGGATGGCGCGATTAGCTCCGAATTGAGGGTCGGAGTAGTTGCCGGTGCAATCTCCTGAAAACTGTCCGATGGTATAGCTAAATCATGCTCATCAAGTCCGTGTGGCGCACTCGGCAGGGGCTCGAATACGTCGAAGATCAAGTCTCTGCGGATATTGGCCATGTAGTTTAAGCTTCCAAACCTGACCTGATGGCCAGGGGCATAACTTTCGATCTGCTCCAGATGGCCAAGTGAGTTGGCCCGCAGTGCGAAGCCGCCAAATACAAAAATTTGTCCGGGGAGAAAAGTCTCACCCTGGACGGCATCGCTACCGATGATTGAAGGAGCCATCAAACCTAATGGCCATGACACAGAGGATCTCTTAATGAAAGCACCAATGTCGGTGTCAAAACCGGCGGATCTCGGGTAGGGGGTCCCGAACTGTGCGTCTAAGGCGGATGGTAACAGGAGGAAGGGGACACAATGTTTTACCCAAGTTCGGGCCCTCTTGATGGAGGTAAAACCCTACGTCCTACTTGATTTATTCTTGATGATATAAGTAGTACAAGAGTTGATCTACCACGAGATCGAAGAGGCTAAACCCTAGAAGCTAGCCTATGGTATGATTGTATGTTGTCCTGCGGACTAAAACCCTCCGGTTTATATAGATACCAGAGGGGGCTAGGGTTACACAAGGTCGGTTACAAAGGAGGATATATCCACATCCGTATTGCCTAGATTGCCTTCCACGCCAAGTAGAGTCCCATCCGGACACGACACGAAGTCTTCAATCTTGTATCTTCATAGTCCAACAGTCCGGCCAAAGGATATAGTTCGGCTGTCCGAAGACCCCCTAATCCAGGACTCCCTCAACTACGTTCCCCAACACTTCTCTGGGTTAAGCCTCAAGTTCACTTGGTGCAAGCTCTCGAAGGTCTCCTCCAAGTCTTGAATCAATGTCCTTGCCTCGCGAGATTTGACCACTATGTCATCAACGTAGGCCTCTGTGTTTCTGCCGAGCTGCCGCCCCAAGGCGATTTGCATCAACCATTGAAAGGTTGCGCCCGCGTTGCGCAGCCCGAAGGGCATGCATGTGTAGCAGTACACCCCGCATGGTGTCAGGAAGGCTGCCTTCTCCACATCCTCCACCGCCATCTTGATTTGGTGGTATCCTGAGAATCCATCCAGGAAACATAGCAAGTCGCACTCGGTGGTGGAGTCAATGATTTGATCGATGCGCGGAAGCGGGAACAGATCCTGGGGGCACGCTTTGTTAAGGTTGGTGAAGTCGACGCACATCCTTTCCTTCCCGCCTTTCTTCGGTACTACGACAGGGTTCGCCAGCCATTCAGGGTATCAAACTTCTCGGATGGTACCTACCGCCTCCAGCTTGCATGTATCTTGGAGGATGAAGGCCTACTTCTCAGTGGACTGTTGTCTTGCTCGCTGCTTCACGGGGCGTACGTTGGGGCACACCCTTAGATGATGCTGGATCACCTCTCTCGGGACCCCTACCAGCCGATTGGGCTCCCATGCGAATATCTCCTTGTTCGGGCGCAAAAACCTCACCAAAGCTTCTTCTTGTCCCGGGTCAAGGTCGGTTCCTATGGTGAAGGTGGCTCTTGAAGACCCATCCTCGTTGACCGGCACCTGCTTGGTCTCTGCCTTGTCTTGAGTGAACAGGTGCTTCTTCTTGGTGGGCGCAGTCTCCTTGGCCTCGGGCGTACCGGCGCCAGCTGGCTGTGCTGCTGCCGCGGTCTTGAAGGCGAGCCTGAGTGCTGCCACGGCCTCCTCAGTGTCCCCCTTGATGGTGAGGATGCCCTTGCTCCCTAGCATCTTCATGAGGTTGAAGGCTGGGTGAGTCGCCGTCGTGAACTAAGCGAGAGCCGGGTACCCGAGGATGGCATTGTACGGGAGACCGATGCGGGCGATGTCAAAGTCCACCAGCTCGGTGCGATAGTTGTCTCGCGTGCCAAAGGTGACAGGGAGGCGGATCTGCCCCAGAGAGTGGGCAGCTCCACCACCTACTCCTGTGAAGGGCTTGCTGAGGCCGAGCCGTTCGAGCGGCACATGAAGAAGGCTGAAGGCTTCTATGGAGAGCAAGTTGAGTCCGGCGCTGCCGTCGATGAGGGTCTTGGTAACGGCCACATTGCAGATGGTGGGTGTGCAGAGCATCGGGAGCATCCCGGAGCCGATGGTGGAGTCGGGGTGGTCTTCCGAGCCGAAGGTGAGGTCGGCCTCCGGCGAAGCCCAACCCGGCGGAGCCCCCGGGCGCTTGGAGGCTGCCCCAATCTGACGGAAGAAAGGCTTGATGTGGCGATCTGAAGGCGGTGCTTGGGAGCCACCCAGCAGTGCCGCAACTGCGTGGTGCTCCGTCGCCGCGTAGCGCATGGTGAAGAGGTTGCGGAGTTCCCCCCAGGATGCCACCCTGGATCCCGAGAGGTTGAGCAGCCAGGCGTGCGGCTCGCCGGCGAGGGTAATGGGGAACTAGTTCGCCATGATCTTGTCGTCGTCTCCGGCTTCAAGGATGGCCTCCTTGTACGCTAGCACGTACGGCACCGAGTCTGCCGCGCCATCGTAACGCGGCGGCATCTCCGGCTTGAACTTGGCCGGCCACTGCACTCGCCTCAGGGCGGGGGCCAGGGCTCGGTACCCAGACTCCCTGCTTCTGGTATTGGCCGCAGAGGTGGGTGGCGGGGCACCTGCCATGGAAGCGTAGTGCGGCGGTACGGGGCGCAGGTTGGTGGAGAGGAACCCCGACGCACCCCTACCTGGCGCGCCAAATGTCGGATGTGGGGTTTCGGCAAACCCTTAAGGTTCGAACACTGGGGTGGGTGTGAAGTCTTTCCTTCCTACCGATCTACGCCCTAGCTCGCTAAGATCTCGCCGACGAACTCGACGAACTCGCAACACAGAAAGACACAAGGTTTATACTGGTTCGGACCACCGTTGTGGTGTAATACCCTACTCTAGTGTGGTGGTGGTGGATTGCCTCTGGGGCTGATGATGAACAGTACAAGGGAAGAACCGCCTCCTGAGGTTGAGGTGTTCTTGTGAGTAGGCTCTCGATCGGGTTGGATCAAGCTAAAATGAGATGCCCCTACTCTGGAGGCTAGCTCTACTTATATAGGCCATGGTCCTCTTCCCAAATATCGAGTGGGAAGGGAGCCAACAACGGTGGGCAAATTTGAAGGGGGACAGCTAGTACAAGTTAACCTGACAAAAGCGGTCTTCGCATGCAAAAGGCTATGGCGGTGACGCCGTCTTGGGCAACATGATGACCCATGTCTTGCCGTCCTCCTGGTCTTGGTCTCGTTGCACCAATATAGCAACCTTTTCCTCATGCCTCGGTACTCTTTGTCTGTGCTGTCCTCCTTAGCACCAAAGAGGAAATAAGGACGCTGTGCGCGCTGGCGCCCTCCTGGTGTCGTGCGTCATGGCTAACGTCACGAGGGCCTCGTGAGGTTTGCCCTGCCTTGATATCTCCGCTCCTCGTGAGCCTTCTTGGCTAGGCTACTCCAAAGGAGGTCTTGCATCGTCCCCCTTGCGAGGCTTGGACTCTTGCGAGGGTCTTGGACGCCTTGTTGATGAAGATGGGTCGTACGGCCTGCTGGGTCAGCCACAGCGCGGGCCACAGGCAGGCAAGTCTGGGGACCCCCGTTCCCAGAACGCCGACAATCTCCTAGAACATTGAGGAGAACATGGTATTGAGAATCAAAGAGAGAGAAGAAGCCATAGATGGGATCTCATGGGTACATAGGGTTGTGGCGGTGGAAAAGTGGTTTCGTGGCTCCCCTAGAAGTTTTCGGGGTATATGAGAATATATAGGAGGAAGGTCTAGGCCAGGGGGTCACCGAGGGGCCCACAAAGGGCGGGGGGCGCGCCCGACCCCCCTGGGCGGGCCCTCCACCCTTGTGGCCGCCTCGTGGCTCTTCTGACATGCACTCCAAGTCTCCTGGGTGTCTTCTGGTCCAAGAAAAATCATCGTGAAAGTTTTATTCCGTTTGGTATTCCTTTTCTACAAAGCTCTAAAACAAGGAAAAACCATAAACTAGCACTGGGCTCTAGGTTAATAGGTTAGTCCCAAAAATCATATCAAATAGCGTATTAATGCATATAAAACATCCAAAACAGATAATACAATAGCATGGAACAATAAAAAATTATAGATACGTTGGATACGTATCAACCAACTATGCTCATAATCAAAGCATTAAACGAGTTAACCTTTGAACATATATATCATTTTTGACATGCCAGTAATCTTAAAAAACATTTACCTTGCATCTCGTCGAACTGCTTGTTAATGCGGTCGATTTCTTCATCGGCCACCCGAAGCTTCCGATTGAGTTCGGACACTTCGGCGGCTTGGGCGGTCGTTGCCAACAGGGAAGCCTGTTGCAACAACAGAGTAGTATGTTAAATATACTGAATACTATGCGGATCCTCCGCAGGTTTCTTTCAAACCGGACAGAGCCTCATGGGCTACTATCTGTATACAGGTATATTCCTCTATATGAAACAAAAATGTTTAAGACATTATGTCGCATACATCAAAGCCTGTCAGTAGGTTGGTGAAGGCTTCGTTCAGTCCTCTTTTCGGAGACTGAACCTTTTCCACCATCGCACCCATCAAGATGTGGTGCTCCTCCTTGATGGAAGCACGTCGCAATGCTTCTGTTAGAGCATTCGGTGCCTCCGGATTAGCGGAGGTCGCCGATGAAGCTGATGCTCCTCCCCCCTCTTTTGAAGGGGGCTGCTCACCTGATCTCGGAGCTACATTGTTCTCCGAAATGGTGTCTGGCTGGGGCCTGGATTGTTGGGGGTCCCCATAGTCGGTTGTCGTAGGGGTTGCTTCCCCTATGTCTTCGACAGCCTCGTCCACCCCTCGGCAACCAGGAGAGGTCCTTCAGGATAACACCTCGGGGTCATCCATGGTGTTAGGCGAGGGGGCTCGTGGCAGCGTCTCACTCTCTGCCATCTCGGACGGCAGGGAGTTCCCCTCTGATAATGGAGTGTTCGAAAGCTCGCATGGAGGGCTGAAAGGCACACAGCAAAATGGCTAATATAATAGAAGGGGAGAACTGAAGATAGACAATTAGTATCTGAATACTTAAGATTCGGCCAGGGGCTTCAGCCTGGGAGGGTTTTTGGGGAACAGTTCAGCATCTGAGTCCGAACTGTGTTGGAGGATCACCTCAGGGATGGATCCAGCAAATAACCATAGGGGGGCAGGGGCTTGAACAAGAGTCTATTGGCATCGTTTCAGATCGTCTAACACATAATTGCATAGCATAGTAAATATAACTGGTATGCAAATTACGACCACTTCTATGCAATATGAATAAAATTACATATTTATTAATTTGAATTTGATTGTACAACCTTTTTTTCTCTCAAATTTGAATTTGATTGTACAACCTTTGTGTGTAGTACTTTATAGTAAAGAGAGAAGGAAGGGTAAAGAGCTCTCATACAACCTCGCCATTGGAGGTTTCAACAATTTTTTCAGAAGTAAATATGGCTACTAGTCCCAATTGGATTATTCTCGATTAATCTATTCATCTTGATGTCTACGTAAGCATATAATTAGACAATTGAATATTTGATCATTGATTTCTTATAATTGCAGTTTCTAGTTCAACAGTATTGAAGCCACACATTCAATCAATCAAACAAATTAAAGATTAAGAGAAGAAGTAGGGAATCTAGACTAACAGTAACCGTATATGCACCTCTTGATACTGGATGCTTGATGAAATCTGCTGCGACTACTCTAGGCCGGCCAGCCGGCCGGCGGCATGTGTATGTCGCAACTCGCCGTCCGCAAGTGCCGAGTAAGAGCTCAACGCGGGCGGGCGGGCGGAAGATCGGAGATGGATCAATCTGTTTGGCGGCTGTGACTAAATATAGGGAAACGCTGTTGTGACTTTGTAGTACCGGGCGTGGCTGCATAACGATCAGCAAGGGATAAATGACTTGACGAGGCCCATATAGCTGGCTAATTTTTCTATTTATGCAACTGGGCCCATAAGCCTTTAACAACAGCCGACGGCTTATATAGGGGGGCGACGCTACACATTCATATGGTTTCAGCACGTACATGGGTAATGGCTACACCGAAAACCTGATTGTTAGGGGGGGTCTCGCCCCCCCTCGTCCCCCTGGAATCGTCCCTGGATCACCTTCCCGCCCCACCTTGGGCACCTCCCCCTTCGGGTTCAGAAGCTGCCCTCTTCTTCTTCCTCCCTTTACGAGGGGAGTGGCTTTCGACCTCCTCCTCCTCTTCTTCTTCCTCGTCTCCCTTGTGGGAGGAGAGGGCTTTGGTATCTCCATACACTGTGTCTGAATGGCCCTTGTGCCAGGGGCTGCCCTTGGCCTCCTTGCCCTTTTTCTTCTGGGCCTTCTTCTCTGGCGCCTGGTATGGCACCGGGACCAGCATCTCCGTTAGCTAGGAGGTGGCCGGGTTCTTCGATAGCGGAGCCGGAGAGTTGATCCGCTCTACCTTCGCCGTCCATCCCTGTACGGAAAACGAATAATATGATCCTCATCACATCTGAAGTGTTAGCCAAATAAGTCTTCGAAAGAGTTATGTTACCGCTGAGGCCGGGTTCTCGCTGTCGAGCCCGATGTCCTCGGTCTTCATCGGCCAACTCTTTTGGGCCTTGAAAAGCTGCTTCCATATGTCTTTGTGCGTGGTTCCGTAGAAGCGCTTCAAGGTTTGTGGTTCTTATGGATTGAACACCCACATGGGGGTGGCCCGGAGTTGGCAGGGAAGGACACGGCGAAAGAGCATCACCTGGATCACGTTTGTGAGACTAGTGTTTTTGCCCAACACGTTGGAGATGCGCTTCTGCAGCATCACCTTCGGTTGGGACCCCCAATCAAGGTCCTTGGCGGTCCATGAGGTGAGTCTCGTGGGGGGTCCACATCTGAAGCCAGGCGTGGCCGCTCACTTGGTGTCGCAGGGTTTGGTGATGTAGAACCACTCCTGCTGCCACACCTTGACTGTCTCCACATAAGCCCCCTTGGGCCAGAAGGCGTTGGGAAGCCTACTCACCATAGCCCCGCCGCAGTCTGCGTGTTGTCCATTGATGACCCATAAGTATAGGGGATCTATCGTAGTCCTTTCGATAAGTAAGAGTGTCGAACCCAACGAGGAGCAGAAGGAAATGATAAGCAGTTTTCATTAAGGTATTCTGTGCAAGCACTGAAATTATCGGTAACGGATAGTTTTCTGATAAGGTAATTTGTAACGGGTAACAAGTAACAAAAGTAAACAAGGTGCAGCAAGGTGGCCCAATCCTTTTTGTAGCAAAGGGCAAGCCTGGACAAACTCTTATATAAAGGAAAGCGCTCCCGAGGACACATGGGAATTATCGTCAAGCTAGTTTTCATCACGCTCATATGGTTCGCGTTCGGTACTTTGATGATCTGATATGTGGGTGGACCGGTGCTTGGGTACTTCCCTTCCTTCGACAAGCATCCCACTTATGATTAACCCCTCTTCCAAGCATCCACAACTACAAAAGAAGTATTAAGGTAAACCTAACCATAGCATGAAACATATGGATCCAAACCAGCCCCTTACGAAGCAATGCACAAACTAGGGTTTAAGCTTCTGTCACTCTAGCAACCCATCATCTACTTATTACTTCTCAATGCCTTCCCCTAGGCCCAAATAATGGTGAAGTATCATGTAGTCGACGTTCACATGACACCACTAGAGGAAAGACAACATGCATCTCATCAAAATATCGAACGAATGCCCAATTCACATGACTACTTATAACAAGACGTGTCCCATGTCCTTAGGAACAAATGTAACTACTCACAAATCATATTCATGTTCATAATCAGAGGGGTATTAATATGCATAAAGGATCTGAATATATGATCTTCCACCAAATAAACCAACTAGCATCAACTACAAGGAGTAATCAACACTACTAACAACCCACAAGTACCAATCTGAGGTTTTGGGACAAAGATTGGATACAATAGATGAACTATGGTTTGAGATGAGATGGTGCTGGTGAAGATGTCTATGGAGATTGACCCCCTCCCGATGAGAGGATCGATGGTGATGATGATGGTGATTATTTCCCCCTCCCGGAGGGATGTTACCCAGCAGAACAGCTCTGCCGGAGCCCTAGATTGGTTCCGCCAAGGTTTCGCCTCGTGGTGGCGGTGTTTCGTCCCAAGAGCTTGCTTATGATTTTTTCCAAGGCGAAAGACTCCATATAGCCAAAGATGGGAACCGGAGGCCTGCCAGGGGGCCCACGAGGCAGGGGGCGCGCCCAGGGGGTAGGGCGGCCCCCCCACCCTCGAGGATGGTGGGTTCCCCCCCTCTGGAGCCTCCTTCGCCCAATATTTTTATATATTCAAAAAATGACTCCCCTGGAGTTTCAGGACTTTTGGAGTTGTGCAGAATAGGTCTCTAATATTTGCTCCTTTTCCAGCCCAGAATTCCAGCTGCCGGCATTCTTCTTCTTCGTGCAAACCTTGTAAAATAAGAGAGAATAGGCGTAAGTATTGTGACATAATGTGTAATAGAAGCTCATAATGCAATAAATAAGATGCAAAATGGACGTATCATCCATCGACCGCCTTCTGCTTCAGATTGAAGACCTTGAGCCATAGGCTGAAGTGGGGGGATGCGGAGTAGAGCCTCGCACACGACGATGAATGCCGATATGTGGAGGAAGGAATTTGGGGCTAGATCATGGAAATCTAGCCCGTAATAGAACATGAGTGAAAGTACGTTATATCTACTAGAGGGGGGTGAATAGGCGATTTTTACAAATACTTCACTAAGGAATTTCAAACTGAGGAAATTTCTAAGTCACGAACAACTAGCAGCGGAATAAGTACTCAGAAGTAAGCATAACAAAGCAGTAGCACAGTCAACATGGCGAAATGAAGACAAACTGACTGAAGAAAAGGATTGAGCAAATTGAGAAGGCCTACAGTCAAAGTCTTCAAATGGTAATGATCAAGTACTTCTACACATAAATGAAGAAAAGGAAGAGTTGAGGAAATAGAACTAGTTAGCTCGGTGAAGACAATAATTTGGTAGAGCATTTCCAACTATTGTGACAGTCGTACGTCTAGTTGGAGGGCCTATGTATTTAAACCTGAGGACACATAGTCCCGGACACACTGTCCTCACCGTATTCTCCTTGAGCTAAGGTCACACAGACCTCTCCCAATCACTCGTGGTAAGTCTTCAGGTGACTTCGAAACCTTCACAAACTTGGTCACTCGGTGATCCACAATTTCCTCTTGGATGCTCTAGACCATGATGCCTAACCGTCTGGAAGATGCACAGTCCTTAAAGGTAACAAGTGTCGGTTCCACACAGGAATAATCTCTTCAGTGATGCTCAATCAGTTTGGGTTTGTAGCTGTTTGGTTTGGGGTTTTGGGTTTTTCCTCACTTGATGATTTTCGCTCAAAGTCCTCGGAGGATGGCATGCTCTCAATGACAAGTGTCAGTTTCTCGCACAGCAGTCGACTAGCTAGTGGTTGTAGGGGCGGCTATTTATAGCCTAGGGAGCAGCCCGACATGATAAGACATAAATGCCCTTCAACAATATGACCTTTAGGTGGGTAAGATATTTTGGGACAGCTGGCGCATAGCACAACAACGGTCGGAAATTTGAGGTTCAAATTCCTCAGGGCTATCGTGTTCCTCACTTGTAGGCCATCCGCACTGGCGAATTCCTAACTCCTTAGTCAGAACAAATTCCTCAGAGACCAGAAGACCTTCGTCTTTGTCACTAAAGAAATTGACTGAACTGTATGAGATTTCCAATGGCTTCACTCGAAAGGATTGTTAGGTGTGGGATTTTGAGATGAGCATCAATTGGAAACTTTTCCTTAGTTTTATCTTGACCCCCTTTAACAGTACGTGGTTCCTGTCACTCAAGAAAGAGAAAAATGAAACTATGAAAACAGAAGCCTTCGACCTTGATATTCCTTGCATGAATATCAAGTATTCAGGATCACACAAATTTCTTCACTTTCAAAGTCTTCAGAAAGCCAAAGTCTTCAGTTGAAGACATTCATTTTTAGGGGTCGACTTTCTCTATAAATATCAAATTCCTCATAGACTTATAGACCTATGTACACTCACAAACTCATTAGTCCCTTAACCTATAAGTCTTCAATACACCAAAATCACTAAGGGGCACTAGATGCACTTACAATAAGGCCTCAGACGAAGGGATGGAGGGGAAACCCTAACCCTCGGAGGAAATGAGGAATGAATACGATCCTCTCATTGGGATCCGGAGTGGGGATGACCTAATCTTTGTCAGGGAGCCTGTGCACGATATCCACAGACAGATAGCTCGCTCTTCGGAGCTCCTTGATGTCCTTCTCGGTGACGGAGGAGGTCTCCCACTTGCCCTTGGAATAGGATCCAGCCATGGCTAGGGAGGTTGGTGGCGGTGGGAAAGATCGAAGTTTCGGGCGCTGGAGCTCAGAGGTGGGAAGATTGGAGCTAGAAGAAGGCGTGGGAAAAAGAGAAGGGATTTTTTACCCTCTTATAGGCGATGAAATACCAAACGCCCCCCCTCAAGCCGTAAAACTTGCCTGTTCCCAAAGAGATCGTGCGAATGGCACAATTGGATTACCCAAAACCGTATTGATGAGAATCCCGCAATGGGCGGGCACGATATCTGTTTTGACAAGACGGGCCAGTGGAGGCTATGCCTCGAAACGCGAAATGGCAGGCGTGAAAACAGTTCGAATGTTAAAGAGACAAATGTGACGCTTCACCGAAAAAGTTTTCAGTAGAGGACACTGTTTTATTTTGGTATCTTGCCTTTGCGGCTAAGGGTTGCATTAATTATACAGAGCCGGATACAGTTCCTTTGTGCAGGGAATTATCCTAAAATGTTTAACAGAAGGAACCCGCCTTGCAATGCTAAAGACAATCTGTGTAGCGAACACATCGTCATCGAAGATTGGTTCAGGGGCTACTGAGGGAGTCCTGGATTAGGGGGTCCTTGGGTGTCCGAACTATTTGATATGGGTCAAACTAATGCGCCGTGAAAATAAAAGCAGAAGATTTTCCCCCGTGTCCGGGTAGGACTCCTATATGTGTGGAAGGCATGTTTGGTTTCCGGATATGTTATTTCCTTCCCTTACAAACCGACTTTGTACAACCCTTGGCCTCTCCGGTGTGTATATAAACCGGAGGGGTTAGTCCCTAGAGACCATCAGAATTCTCATATATAGGCTATACAGCTAGGGTTTAGCCATTATGATCTCGAGGTAGATCAACTCTTGTGACCCCTATACTCATTGAATACAATCAAGCGGGACGTAGGGTTTTACCTCCTTTAAGAGGGCCCGAACCTGGGTAAACATTGTGTCCCCATCATCCCTTGTTACCATTGATTCTCAGGCGCACAATTCGGGACCCCCTACCCGAGATCTGCCAGTTTTGACACCGGCAGGGGAGGCTATTTATAGCCTAGGAGCAGCCCAACATGATAAGACATAAATGCCCTTCATTGATATGACCGTTAGGTGGATATGATATTTTGGGACAGCTGGCGATAGTACGGTAACGGTCGGAAATTTGAGCTCTCAAATTCCCCAGGGCTATCATGTTCCTCACTTGTAGACAATCCGCACTGGTGAATTCCTAACTCCTCAATCAGAACAAATTCCTCAGAGACCAGAAGATCTTCGTCTCTATCACTAAAGAAATTGACTGAACTGTATGATATTTCCAAAGGCTTCACTCGGAGGATTGGGTAGGTGTAGGATTTGAGATGAACATCACTTGGAAAGTGTTTCCTTAGTTTTACCTCGACCCCCTTTAACAGTACGATGTTTCCTATGAATCAAGAAAGAGAAAATGACACTACGAAAACAAAAGTCTTCACGCTTCATAATCCTCACAACAATATCAAAGTCTTCAAGGTCACACCAATTTCCTCATTTTCAAAGTCTTCAAGAAAACCAAAGTCTTCAACTCAAGACATTCATTTTTAGGGGTCGACTTTCTTTGTAAATATCAAACTCCTCATAGACTTATAGAACCTGTGTACACTCACAAACACATTAGCCCCTTAACCTATAAGTCCTCAATACACCAAAATCACTAAGGGGCACACTTACAATCTCCCCCTTTTTGGTGATTGATGACAAATATGTTAAGTTTTCAACGGGGTTAAACATATGAAGTGTAAATAGTGATATTGAGGAATTTGATTGCATGATATAGAAGAACTCCCCCTGAAGATGGGCATATTTGAGGAATTTTCTTAGGATTGCAAATGCACATTATACAGTAATATCATGGAGATCTCCCCCTATATGTTGTAATTCATACACGCATGTAACAGATGATATGAAGAATTTGAAATGCATGATGACATATGGTGTCTGACGAAATTCATCATGCGTGCATTAAGGTACTTGAGAAAATAAGCATGTAGAAAGCAGTTCAAAAAGTGCCAGACCTCCATTGGACTTAAGTTTACAACTCATTAGAGCAAACACCTCAAAAGAGAAAGAGTTATAAATTAACAAAAAAATGACCATATATAAGAGAACCGCTTGAAGACTAACTCAAATTTCTCCCCCTTTGTCATCGAATGACCAAAAGGGACGAAAAATGAGGACTAAGGCCCCTGAAGAATATCATCATGATGTCGATGGAGGAGCGCCAACTTTGTTGGGGTCGTCTGTTGAAGTAGGGCCTGCCACAGTGTCGTTCAAATCTTTAGCTTCATCCATCTCGCGCGATGAAGAATATGAACTTGTAACCAGCTGAGGAACTTTGACCTTCTTGAATTTCTTCGAAGGACGCTGAGACCAGTCAAAGTCATGTTGAAATCCCATCTGCTTGAGGTCTTCATCACCGTAGACTTGAGACAATATGGCCCAAGTGTGATTGAAGATTCCATGCACATAGTAGTGATTCTTCTTTACAGTGTTTTGAGTGACGGCCATGTTCTGAAGAATTGAGCCAAACTGATGCTTGACTCACATGTGATTGCAATCGACCTTCTGATGAAGACTTAGGAGAAGCTCACGATTAGTCATCACTCGTGGAGCAGTGGCTTGAGGAATAGGCTTTGAAGCTTTTGCGGTAGAGTCTTCGGTTGCAGAGTCATCATTGGTGAAATAAGATGCAACTTTGTGAAATTGACCATCCAATGGACGAGTGCCTTCATCAATAACAACAGCTTTGCCTTTCTCATCAGCTGAGGAAATAGTCCTTTTGAGGACTTCGACAGGAGGCAAATCACTGAGATGATTCTAACAATCTTCCTTGTAATGAATTGAAGACTTTGATCTGATGAACTTCATGATCCAGGGAGCATAAGGCTTCAACTCAAAAGGTGACAGAGCAGCATTAGCCAAAGTCCTCATGAAGAAATCATGGTAGTTGATGGGAATGCCATGTATGATGTTGAACAGCAGATTCTTGATGATGCAAACAACCTCTTCTTCTTCAAAGTTGTGGCCTTTATTTGGACTGAGGGTTTTGGTCAGAATGCGGTAGATTGTACTTGGCACATATAGCAATTCCTTCACAAGGAATGAGGTTCTCGGAGCTTGGCCTGGCTTCAAAGGCTTCATGAGCACTTGCATCAGATGGTGAGAGAGTTCAGGTTTGTCGGATTCGGGGTTCCGGCAAACCCTTGAGGTTCGAACTCTAGGGTGCACACGAAGATCTCTCTCTTCCTAGCTTACTCTCGCAATGATCTCAAGGCCTAGCTCGCCGAACCCAAGGAACAAGAGACACGAGTGGTTATACTAGTTCGGGCCACCGTTGTGGTGTAATACCCTACTCCAGTGTGGTGTGGTGGATTGCCTCATGGGATGAGGATGGATTAGTACAGTGGATGAACAGCATCCCGAGGAGAGGTATTCTTGAGCTCGATGAGCTGGTGTGTCTGAGGATGGTCCGCATGATTCGTCCCTCACTATGGTGGTGGCTAGCCCTATTTATAGAGGCCCTGGTCCTCTTCCCAAATGTTAGGTGGGAAGGGATCCCACAACGGCCAATTTTGAAGGGAGACAACTAGTAGAAGTTATCCTGACAAAAGGTGGTCTTTGCCTGCCAAAGGCTCTGGTGGTGATGCGGCTGTGGGCTCCGCAGTGACCTCCATCCTACCGTCCTGCTGGTCTTGGTCTTGTTGCACCGATATGGAAACCTTTGTCTGATGCCTCGGGACTCCTCGCCTACGCCTGCTTCTTTAGCACCAAATAGGAAACTGGCACTCTACACCCGCTGGCGCCCGCCTGGCTTCGGTCATCACGACTCACGTCACGCGAACCTCGCGAGGTTCCCCCCGCTTGATATCTCCGCTCCTCGGGAGCCAGCCTAGTGAGGCTGCCTCCGAGGAGGTCATGTGTCATCCGCCTTGCGAGGCTTGGCCCCTCGCAAGGGTCTTGAGTGGTTGCTGATGAAGATGGGTCGTACCGGGCCGCCGGTAGAGCCACGTCGTGGGCCACAGGCAGGCAAGTCTGGGTACCCCTGTTCCTAGGACGCCGACAAGGTTCTTCATACAGAAGCCTTCCGCCTTCAACAATAGGACTGATTGGAATGGCATGAAGTAATTTTAAGGCCGGAGCTTTGTGGTGCATGTCATCTACATTTCCAGTGAGGTGCAGAGTGGCATACAATTGAAGGATTAGCTCTTCATTCCATTTGCAGATGTCAGCATAGAAGTTCAAGAGCACATCTTCATGAAAAACATTCAGGGTAGGTTGGAAGCACGGGAGGGACTCCATGTCCACATGAGGAATGTGATGGTGCTCAATGAAGGAAATGTGCCCTAGAAGCAATAATAAAGTTGTTATTTATATTTCCTTATATCATGATAAATGTTTATTATTCATGCTAGAATTGTATTAACTAGAAACTTAGTACATGTGTGATTACATAGACAAACAGAGTGTCACTAGTTTGCATCTACTTGACTAGCTCGTTGAATCAATGATGGTTATGTTTCCTAACCATAGACATGAGTTGTCATTTTATTAATGGGATCACATCATTAGAGAATGATGTGATTGACTTGACCCATCCATTAGCTTAGCACGATGATGGTTTGTTTGTTGCTATTTCTTTCTCCATAATCTATACATATTCCTATGACTATGAGATCATGCAACTCCCGAATACCGGAGGAACACTTTGTGTGCTACCAAACATCACAACATAACTGGGTGATTATAAAGGTGCTCTATAGGTGTCTCCGATGGTGTTCGTTGAGTTGGCATAGATCGATATTAGGATTTGTCACTCCGATTGCTGGAGAGGTATCTCTGGGCTGTAACACCCCGGACACACCCGCCGGTTGTCATTACTCCTGGCAGGATCTAGACCAGCCACACAGATCAATACTAGTCTTTTCTGCGCATTTTGTCCTCACTCGTGCGCACCCGGGAGCAACTTCCCAGTCGGTCACCCATCCTGACACTACTCCAAGCTAAGCACGCTTAACTTTGGAGTTCTGTCTGAATGGGCTCCCGGAAAAGAAGGAATTCCTTATTGATATGAGTAGTCTATCATCCCTAATAAGCCAGGCCATCACATACACCCCCACTCAGAGGAACCGACGTCCTCGACGGGCCACAGGAATGTTCCCTCTTGGCACATACGTCTGTGCTTCCAGTCTGGTACATGTGCCATGTCGTGTGCCACGACGGGTCACAAACGTCATGAACAACATGACCGCGCACCTATCCGCAAACATCCGTGTAACCACGAGGGTCGGCTCTGATACCAACTTGTAACGCCCCAGACACACCCGCCGGTGGTAGTTACTCCTGGCGAGATCTAGACTGGCCCCACAGATCAATACTAGTCTTTTCTACGCACTTTGTCCTCACTCGTGCACACCCGAGAGTAACTTCCCGGTTGGTCACCCATCCTGACACTACTCCAAGCTGAGCACGCTTAACTTTGGAGTTCTGTCTGAATGGGCTCCCGGAAAAGAAGGAATTCCTTATTGATATGAGTAGTCTATCATCCCTTATAAGCCACACCATCACATATGCCCTCCCACCCTTTTCCCTTCAAGGACTCGGATTTCTTAATTCGTTATCCATTTTATGGATGTGAAGTCTCTTCATCCTTTTTCTTTAAAGTTTCGATCCGGTGATTTATCGTGAAGATTCTAACGGAGCTTCAAGTTCATCATTTGTTATTCTTTTTCTTCTCCGGTGGTTTCAATTCAAGCCTTGGTATTGAGCATAGTCCTTTCATTTTTCCCAATGCTTTTCTTATGCCGGTGCACCCCTTAATCATTCCCCGCTTGCTATTCTATTGTTCCGGAGTGCTGAAGATATCTCAGAAGATTTGTGTTTTCATTACTAATCCGTTCAAGATATCTCGAGGTTGTTATCTCATTCAAGCCATTTAAATCAACCGGTGCATTATCTCTTCCTAAGCAATCATTTCAACGGTGTTTTCTTTTGAGTGGGCCCTAACCCACAGGTCTTTTTTTTCCAGGATCTTACCTGACTCTTCTTATTTTACCGGATCTTTTCTCAAATCTTTCAAAGTTTGGCGTAAGAATGAATTATCATCAGTCAAATGACTTTCACCAAGATCTTTCAAATTCTTTTCATCGTTGGTTCCACCTTTTCAATTTTAATTCCGGAGTGCCTCAACAATTCTCAGTGGTGGTTCTCGTCATCATTCTCAACATTTGAAGACTGAAGAAGAGTTTTCCTCCATATCTTATCCGTTCTCTCAAGGATCCATGGCTCTAGCTTCGTGTCATCCTCTCATACTTGTTTTCGATTATGAGATATTCTTTTCACCCATCCGGAGTAGTTCAGAGTATTTTCAGTTTGATTCTCCGGAGGCCATCATCTCAGAATTATTCTTTTCATCTTTCAGCTATCATTCTCCAAATCTTACCGGTGCATCATTCAAGTATTCTCTATTCAGCTCGGGATCTCTTCGTTCACTTGTATCTAAATTCTCTCAAGTATCTTCGTTCATTTCATAATTCTTCCCGGTGTTTCTTTATCTTTTCTTCATTCATTTTCAATTCTTACGGTGGTTCATTCAAGATTCCTTTTCTCTTGGTAGCATACCGATTTATTCGCTGTTTTCAACCCTACCAGTGG
Source organism: Triticum dicoccoides (assembly GCF_002162155.2). NCBI lineage: Eukaryota > Viridiplantae > Streptophyta > Magnoliopsida > Poales > Poaceae > Triticum > Triticum dicoccoides. The sequence goes on from NC_041388.1 coordinate 149,097,384, forward strand.
ATCGTTGAAGACCGTCTTAAGTATGACGCTATATCTAGCCTAATCCTTTCTATGAGAATAAGTAGCATGCCAAATCCAATGTGGGTTATCAATTTAATTGGTGAAGGATACGCATAACGTAATTCTTATTCTTGTTTCATCCAAGTGATTAATTCCTTATTCCGGAGGTTCATCAAAATTCTTGATTTCATTTGTTCATCTTTCTTTTCCGGAGTTCCAGGTCTTCCGCATTATATCACCACAGAGATTCATCTAAATCATTGCAAGGATTCACCTTGTGTTTTCAACTTCTCTTTCCTTTTCGTTTGATCATCCTTTCGTTACCGGAGTTCTTCATGGAGGCTCTACATGATGTTTCATAAAGGATTTAATTCATTCTCGAAGTGTTCATTGAGATTCTTTTCAGAGGAGCTCAAGCATTCTTCTTCTTGCATTCCGAAGTGCAATTCTTTCTACCTTGTCTTTTGAGGTGGTGTTATGTCATTGTTGATAATTTCCCATCGTGTCTCATGATTCACAAGTTTTCAAGAGTGACATATCTAAATCCATCATTTTCTCTTCGCTCAAGACATCTTTTCAAACCATCAATTTCTTCATTGAAATTATCTTGGGTTATATTTCACCTAAAACCTTCCCTAAGGAATGTTGCTATTTATGGTGTTTATCGATGATCCAAGTTTCCTCCTATTCTCGCGATGAAAGATGTTTTCATCTCTCCGTCGCTCTCAAGCAAGCAATTGTTTTCGTTTGTGGCAGGTTTTCACCTCATAGTTTTGAGATGTTTTCTATAAGCCCGCAACAAGCTTACTCTTTTCGTTGTTGGTTTTCCAACAACTCCGTTCGACCCTTGTCCTAAGGATGCCTTTTCAAGCTCTTTTCTGGCAGAAGCTGGCATTTTCTTCTCCATTCTTTTTTTCCAATTATATATCTTCTATTCTTCCTCCCGGAGGCTTTGTGATGTTGCTCTCTTCGACCCATCATCTTGTTTTGTCAAGATCATGTTTCTTTCTTTTGCTTATCCATTTAACCGGAGTGTGGTGCCCTCTACTCAAGTTCTTTTCATCCTATCAAGTCTTGCATCTCTTTTCAACCGGAGTGCTGCCCAAATTTGTTCTTCCTTGTTCCGCTTTCCTAACGGAGTGCTTTCAACTTCGTTTGTCTCCGTTGTATTCTTTTCTCCAAGTTGTTCAACCTTTCAAGGTTCTTTGGTCTCACTCGCTCGTCAAAGAAGCAACTTAGTTTTACCTCTTCTCTTTCTCTTCTGTTTTCCCTCCGGTGCCATTCTAGATCTCGGGATGAGATCCTCTCGTAGTGGTGGAGTGTTGTAACGCATCGAGACCGTTGTGCCAGGTGTCCTCCAGTTATTTGCTATTGTTGCATTGTCATGTGTTTGCGTGTCATGCATTTCATATCATGTTATCATGTGCATCGCATTTGCATACATGTTCATCTCATGCATCCGAGCATTTTCCCCATTGTCCGTTTTGCATTCCGGCGCTCCTATGTCCTCTGGTGTCCCTTTCTATCTCTTTTCGTGTGCAGGTGTTAAAAGTTCTCGGATTGGACCGAGACTTGCCAAGCGGCCTTGGTTCACTACCGGTAGACCGCCTGTCAAGTTTCATGCCATTTGGACTTCGTTTGATACTCCAACGGTTAACCAAGGAACCGTAAAGGCCTCGTGTGTGTTGCAGCCCAACACCTCTCCAAAGTGGCCCAAAAACCACCTAAACCTCCTCCATCATCTAGGTCGTTCGATCACGATCGCGTGGCCGAAAACCGCACCTCATTTGGAGTGTCCTAGCTCCCTCTACCTATATATATATATATGTGCACCCCGTCAAAATTCGCAGATGAAACCCTAGCGTCTTCCTCCTTGCGACACCGGACATGTCCAACCGCGCCGGACATGTCCAGCGGCCACCTCACTCCCACGAATCGCATCGCGCCACGTCAGCCTCGCCGCCGCCTCGCCCAACAATGGCACGCCACCTCACCGCCCTCTCTCTCCTCCCACCGCGCCAGGCCCGCGGGGCCCGGATCCGGCCCGCGGGGCCCATCCTGCCGCTGCCAACCGCATGCGCTGCCCGCGCCGGCCGCCCTTCGTGCCGCGGTACTTGCCCCGTCGCCACCGATCCTCCTCGCCGGCCACCGCCCTTCGGCGATGCTCGCCCGCCACCATTGTCGCCCGAGGCTCGCCGGCCGCCTCGCCTCGCTGTCGCACCGCCGCGCCTTCCGCCCGCCGTCGTCTGTCCACTCCTCCGCCGTCCGGCCGTCGCCTCGCCTCCCTCCGGCCCCGCCGCCTCGTCCTCGCGTCGCCGGAGTTCACTCACCGGAGAAGGTCGCGCCTCGCCAGACTTCTCGTCCTCGTCGGAGCTCCGCGTCCGCCGGATCTGGGAGAGATGGATCAGATCCACCAGTCCCCGTACCAAACGCTGCCCCGAGCCCCGGATCCCTCTGTCCCGGGTTCTCCCCGTCCCGTTTCCCGCGAGGTGAAATCTGCTAAGTCCCCAGATCTACTATATTTTTATGCATACTTCATTGCATCATAACTCTGCATCCATGGCTCCGTTTTGGGCGTGTAGCATATCAAATTGTTCGCCTCGACGAGTACTTCATTTCATTCCATTGCACCATGTTCTTTTGAGTTCATCTTGATGCCCTAAATGATGTTGCAAGAGTGCTATGCAATGTTAGTTTCAGATTATTATCAGTATTTGGTCTTTTGTCATTTTTGCCATGATTAATGTGTGCCTCCTATGAACTTGAGCCCTGCATATGTTTTGAAGTATGCCATGCCATCTTTATAGGGGTGTATGCCATGTATTTTTGTGATCTTTGTGGTGACTAGCACAAGCATGCAAAGTATCTCTCGAAATGTTCCTGACAGAATGTTTACGTGTTAAGCATTTTTGCCGAGCTTGTTGTAGTTGATCCATGCATGCTATGTTGTTGTTCTTGCCATGTTTAGCTTCTATGCCATGTCTACTTGCTGGGTGTATGCTTAGTTTATCATGCAATGCCTTGTGGTGAGTGCATCGAGCTCGTAAACATGCCTACTTGATATCTGTTTTGCCATGTTCCAGTTTTCTACTAAGTCTGAATCTGTTAACGATAATTGCTATGTTCACATGGTTGCCATTGTATTTTCTGATCCCTTTTGGCTTATGGTCAGTAAGGGACTTTTGTTGTATGCTTTGAGTAGCTTCATGCCATGCCTTGATTTGCCATGATATGTTTCTGTAGCATGTTGTTATCATGCTCTAAACATTGCTTCCTGATGTTAAATTCCTGTCATCTTGTTAATTTCACCAAGTCTGAAACCTGTTATCTTTTGCTCTTTTGCCATGCTTGTTTCAACCTGCTATTGAGCGATTTAGCCGTAGCTCAGTGTTCATCTTTTGTCAAGCATCTTGAGTGGATCCCTGCCATGACTTTTGTCTCTATGTTAGAGTGCAGTAGCTTGTAGTTCTTGATGCATCTAGATGGCCTCGTGCTGTTAATCGCAGCTTTGTGCCATTATTGTTTTGCTTGCCATTTGCAAACCATGCATCCGATTCCGGTGATCTTTAGATCGATTTCGACCGAAATCAACTCCTCTTTCCAATGGAACTCTTGGATTCCCAAGTTGAGGCCAGGTTCAATCTTTCCTTTCCAAAGCATGCATATGCATTGCATATCACATCCCGCATATCATGCCATGTTTTGCATCATGTTGCTTGCGCATTCCACCGTGGTTGATGGTTGTTCCCTTTGCTTGTGTTTTTGCTTTGGGTAGATCCGGGAGATGAGTTCGTGTTCGAGGTACCCGTTGAGTACGTTTACGAGGGTCAAGCTTTCGTCTTCTCGGAGAACTTTGCAGGCAAGATGACCATACCCTCGAAATCACTTCTATCTTTGCTTGCTAGATGCTCGCTCTTTTGCTATTCCTATGCTATGATACCTACCACTCGCATTATCATGCCTCCCATATTGCCATGTCAAACCTCTAACTCACCTTGTCCTAGCAAACCGTTGTTTGGCTATGTTACCGCTTTGCTCAGCCCTCTTATAGCGTTTCTAGTTGCAGGTGAAGATGGAGTTTGTTCCATGTTGGAACATGGATGTTGGTTGGGATATCACAATATCTCTTATTTAATTAATGCATCTATATATTTGGTAAAGGGTGGAAGGCTCGGCCTTATGCCTGGTGTTTTGTTCCACTCTTGCCACCCTAGTTTCTGTCATACCGGTGTTATGTTCCTTGATTTTGCGTTCCTTACATGGTCGGGTTATAATGGGAACCCCTTGACAGTTCGCCTTGAATAAAACTCCTCCAGCAAGGTCCAACCTTGGTTTTACCATTTGCACTAACAACCTACCACCTTCCCTTGGGTTCTGCAGACTCAGGGGTCATCTTTATTTAA
>NC_041388.1:149102037-149155776 GCF_002162155.2 Triticum dicoccoides
TGTTGGTCCGAACTGAGTAGAATGCGGGGCCACCTCGGGGAAACTTGAGGGTTGGTTTTACTCGTAGGATGTCTCATCCGGTGTTGCCCTGAGAACGAGATATGTGCAGCTCCTATCAGGATTGTTGGCACATCGGGTGGCTTTGCTGGTTTAGTTTTACCATTGTCGAGATGTCTTGTAACCAGGATTCCGAGTCTGATCGGGCCGTCCTGGGAGATGGAATATCCTTCATTGACCGTGAGAGCTTGTGATAGGCTAAGTTGACACCCCTGCAGGGTTTTGAACTTTCCAAAGCCGTGCCCACGGTTATGGGCAGATGGGAATTTGTTAATGTCCGGTTGTAGAAAACCTGAATCTTAACTTATTTAAAATGGATCAACCACGTGTGTAGCCGTGATGGTCTCTTTCCGGTGGAGTCCGGGAAGTGAACACGGTCTCGTGTTATGCTTGAACGTAAGTAGTCTAGGATCACTTCTTGATCATAGATTCTCGACTGTGCTTTGCCTTCTCTTCTCGCTCTCACTTGCGTAAGTTAGCCACCATATATGCTAGTGCTTGCTGCAGCTCCACCTCACATACCTTTTCCCTACCCATAAGCTTAAATAGTCTTGATCGCGAGGGTGTGAGATTGCTGAGTCCCCGTGACTCACAGATACTTCCAAAAGCAGCTTGCAGGTGCCGATGATACCGTGCAGGTGACGCAACCGAGCTCAAGGAGGAGCTCGATGAAGTTCGTGTTTGTTATGTTGTTCTGTTCTCCAGTTGATCAGTAGTGGAGCCCAGTTGGGGAGATCGGGAACTTCGTTGCATTTGGGGTTGTTCTTTATTTTGGTTCCGTAGTCGGACCTTGATTGTACCTGGATGAATGTAATGATATTCATGCTTTTGTGTGACATGGTGAGTGTAAGCCAACTATGTACCTCTTTTCCTTATTCATTACATGGGTTGTGTGAAGATTACCCCACTTGCGAAATTGCTTACAATGCGGTTATGCCTCTAAGTCGTGCTTCGACACGTGGGAGATATAGCCGCATCGCGGGCGTTACATGGGCCCTCTCGGTAATGTACATCACTATAAGCCTTGCAAGCAATGTAGCTAATGAGTTAGTTACAGGATGTAGCATTACGGAACGAGTAAAGAGACTTGCCGGTAACGAGATTGAACTAGGTATTGAGATACCGACGATCAAATCTCAGGCAAGTAACATACCGATGACAAAGGGAACAATGTATAACGTTATGCGGTTTGACCGATAAAGATCTTCGTAGAATATGTGGGAGCCAATATGAGCATCCAGGTTCTGCTATTGGTTATTGACCGGAGACTTGTCTCGGTCATGTCTACATAGTTCTCGAACCCGTAGGGTCTACACGCTTAACGTTCGGTGACGATCGGTATTATGAGTTTATGTGTTCTGATGTACCAAAGGTAATTCGGAGTTCCGGGTGTGATCACGGACATGACGAGGAGTCTCGAAATGGTCGAGACATGAAGATTGACATATTGGACAGCTATATTCGGACACAGGAAGTGTTCCCGGTGATTTACCGCAGTACCGGAGGGTTACCGGAACCCCCCGGGAGAACTAATGGGCCACATGGGCCTTGGTGGAGAGAGAGAGGGCCGGCCAGGGAAGGCTGCGCGCCCCCTCCCCCTCTAGTCTGAATTGGACAAGGGAAGGGGGGTGGCGCCCCCTTTCCTTCTCCCTCTCCTCCTTCCTTTCCCCCTCCTAGTAGGAGTAGGAAACGGGAGTCCTACTCCTAGTAGGAGGAGGACTCCTCCTCTCCTGGCGCGCCCCAAGGGCCGGCCAGCCTCCCCCCTTGCTCCTTTATATACAGGGGCAGGGGCACTCTAGAACACACAAGTTGATTGTTTTCCAGCCGTGTGCGGTGCCCCCCTCCACCATAATCCACTTCGGTCATATTGTAGCGGTGCTTAGGCAAATCCCTGTTCTGATAGCATCATCAACACCGTCATCACGCCGTCATGCTGACGAAGCTCTCCCTCGACACTCTACTGGATCGTGAGTTTGTGGGACGTCACCGAGCTGAACGTGTGCAGATCGCGGAGGTGCCGTACTTTCAGTACTAGGATCGGTCGATCGTGAAGACGTACGACTACATCAACCGTGTTGTCATAACGCTTCCGCTTACAGTCTACGAGGGTACGTAGACTATAATCTCCCCTCTCGTTGCTATGCATCACCATGATCTTGCGTGTGCGTAGGAATTTTTTCGAAATTACTATGTTACCCAACAGTGGCATCCGAGCCAGGGGTATGCGTAGATGTTATATGCACGAGTAGAACACAAAGGAGTTGTGGGCGTGGGTACATACATATTGCTTTCCGTTACTAGTTGATTCTTGATTCGGCGGTATTGTTGGATGAAGCGGCCCAGACCGACATTACTCGTACGCTTACACGAGACTGGTTCTACCAACGTGCTTCGCACATAGGTGGTTGGTGGGTGTTAGTTTCTCCAACTTTAGTTGAATCAGATTCAATGAATAGGTTTCTTTGTGAAGATCAAAAAGCACTATACCGTGTTGTGGTTTTTGATGCGTAGGTAAGAATGGTTCTTGCTCAGCCCGTAGCACCCACGTAAAACTTGCAACAACAAAGTAGAGGATGTCTAACTTGTTTTTGCAGGGCGTGTTGTGATGTGATATGGTCAAGACATGATGCTAAATTTTATTGTGTGAGATGATCATGTTTTGTAACACAGTTATCGGCAACTGGCAGGAGCCATATGGTTGTCGCTTTATTATATGAAATGCAATCGCCATGTAATTGCTTTACTTTATCACTAAGCGGTAGCAATAGTCATAGAAGCAATAGTTGGCGAGATGACAACGATGCTTCGATGGAGATCAAGGTGTCAATCCGGTGACGATGGTGATCATGACGGTGCTTTGGAGATGGAGATCAAAGGCACAAGATGATGATGGCCATATCATATCACTTATATTGATTGCATGTGAGGTTTATCCTTTATGCATCTTTTTTTGCTTAGTTCGGTGGTAGCATTATAAGATGATCTCTCACTAAATTTCAAGGTATAAGTGTTCTCCCTAAGTATGCACCGTTGCTACAATTCATCGTGCCGAGACACCACGTGATGATCGGGTGTGATAAGCTCTACGTTCACATACAACGGGTGCAAGCCAGTTTTGCACACACAGAATACTCGGGTTAAACTTGACGAGCCTAGCATATGCAGATATGGCCTCAGAACAAGGAGACCGAAAGGTCGAGCATGAATCATATAGTAGATATGATCAACATAGGGATGTTCACCATTGAAAACTACTCCATCTCACGTGATGATCGGACATGGTTTAGTTGATGTGGATCACGTTATCACTTAGATGATTAGAGAGATGTATATCTAAGTGGGAGTTCTTAAGTAATTTGATTAATTGAACTTTAATTTATCATGAACTTAGTACCTGATAGTATTTTGCATGTCTATGTTGTTGTAGATAGATGGCCCATGCCGTTGTTCCGTTGAATTTTAATGTGTTCCAAGAGAAAGCTAAGTTGAAAGATGATGGTAGCAACTACACAGACTGGGTCCGTAACTTGAGGATTATCCTCATTGCTGCACAGAAGAATTACGTCCTGGAAGCATCGCTAGATGACAAACCCACTGCAGGAGCAACGCCAGATGTTGTGAACACCTGGCAGAGCAAAGCTGATGACTACTCGATAGTTTAGTGTGCCATGCTTTACGGCTTAGAACAGGGACTTCAACGAAGTTTTGAACGTCATGGAGCATATGAGATGTTCCAGGAGTTGAAGTTAATATTTCAAGCAAATGCCCGTATTGAGAGATATGAAGTCTCCAATAAGTTCTATAGTTGCAAGATGGAGGATAATAGTTCTGTTAGTGAACATATACTCAGAATGTCTGGGTACCACAACCACTTGACACAACTGTGAGTTAATCTTCCTGATGATAGTGTCATTGACAGAGTTCTTCAATCACTGCCACCAAGCTACAAGAGCTTCATGATGAACTATAATATGCAAGGGCTGGATAAGATAATTCCTGAGCTCTTCGCAATGCTAAAGGCTGCGGAGGTAGAAATCAAGAAGGAGAATCAAGTGTTGATGGTCAACAAGACCACCAGTTTCAAGAAAAAGGGTAAATGGAAGAAGGAGAACTTCAAGAAGAACAGCAAGCCAGTTGCTGCTCAAGTGAAGAAACCCAAGTCTGGACCTAAGTCTGAGACTGAGTGCTTCTACTGCAAAGGAACTGGTCACTGGAAGCGGAACTGCCCCAAGTATTTGGTGGATAAGAAGGATGGCAAAGTGAAAGGTATATTTGATATACATGTTATTGATGTGTACCTTACTAATGCTTGCAGTACTGCCTGGTTATTGATACTTGTTCAGTTGCTAGCATTTGCATCTCGAAAGGGGCTACGGATTACACAAAGATTGGCTAAGGACGAGGTGACGATGCGCGTGGGAAATGGTTCCAAAGTCGATGTGATCGCCGTCGGCACGCTACCTCTACATCTACCTTCAGGATTAGTTTTAGACCTAAATAATTGTTATTTGGTGCCAGCGTTGAGCATGAACATTATATCGGGATTTTGTTTGATGTGAGACGGTTATTCATTCAAATCAGAGAATAATGGTTGTTCTATTTATATGAGTAATATCTTTTATGGTCATGCACCCTTGATGAGTGGTCTATTTTTGCTAAATCTTGATAGTAGTGATACACATGTTCATAGTATTGAAGCCAAATGATGCAGAGTTGATAATGATAGTGCAACTTATTTGTGGCACTGCCGTTTAGGTCATATTGGTGTAAAGCGCATGAAGAAACTCCATTCTGATGGACTTCTAGAATCACTTGATTATGAATCACTTGGTACTTGCGAACCATGCCTCATGGGCAAGATGACTAAAACTCCGTTCTCCGGAACAATGGAGCGAGCAATAGAGTTATTGGAAATCATACATACTGATGTATGTGGTCCAATGAACATTGAAGCTCGCGGCGGATATCGTTATTTTCTCACCTTCACAGATGATTTGAGCAGATATGGTTATATATACTTAATGAAACATAAGTCTGAAACATTTGAAAGGTTCAAAGAATTTCAGAGTGAAGTGGAAAATCATCGTAACAAGAAAATCAAGTTTCTACTATCTAGTCGTGGAGGTGAATATTTGAGTTATGAGTTTGGACTTCATTTGAAACAATGCAGAATAGTTTCACAACTCACGCCACCAGGAACACCACAACGTAATTGTGTGTCCGAACATCGTAACCGCACTTTATTAGATATGGTGCGATCTATGATATCTCTCACTGATTTACCGCTATCGTTTTGGGGTTATGCTTTAGAGACGGCTGCATTCACGTTAAATAGGGCACCATCTAAATCCGTTGAGACGACACCTGATGAACTGTGGTTTGGCAAGAAACCCAAGTTGTCGTTTCTTAAAGTTTGGGGCTGCATTGCTTATGTGAAAAAGCTTCAACCTGATAAGCTCGAACCCAAATCGAAGAAATGTGTCTTCATAGGATACCCAAAGGAGACTGTTGGGTACACCTTCTATCACAGATCCGAAGGCAAGATATTCGTTGCTAAGAATGCATCCTTTCTAGAGAAGGAGTTTCTCTCGAAAGAAGTGAGTGGGAGGAAAGTAGAACTTGACGAAGTAATTGTACCATCTTCCTTATTGGAAAGTAGTTCATCACTGAAATCAGTTCCGGTGATTCCTATACCAGTAAGTGAGGAAGCTAATGATGATGATCATGAAACTTCTGATCAAGTTACTACCGAACCTCGTAGGTCAACCAGAGTAAGATCTGTACTAGAGTGGTACAGTAATCCTATTCTGGAAGTCATGTTACTTGACCATGACGGACCTACGAACTATAAGGAAGCGATGATGAGCCCAGATTCTGCAAAATGGCTTGGGGCCATGAAATCTGAGATGGGATCCATGTATGAGAACAAAGTGTGTACTTTGGTTGACTTGCCCGATGATCGGCAAGCCATAGAGAATAAATGGATCTTCAAGAAGAAGACTGACGCTGACAGTAATATTACTGTATACAAAGCTCGACTTGTTGCAAAAGCTCTTTGTGCAAGCCTCTCGGAGTTGGAATATACACTTTGATAGTGTGATCAAAGCATATGGTTTTATACAGACTTTTGGAGAAGCCTGTATTTACAATAAAGTGAGTGGGAGCTCTATAGCATTTCTGATATTATATGTGGATGACATATTGCTGATCGGAAATGATATTGAATTTCTAAATAGCATAAAATGATACTTGAATAAGAATTTTTCAATGAAAGACGTCGGCGAAGCTGCTTATATATTGGGCATCAAGATCTATAGAGATAAATCAAGATGCTTAATTGGACTTCCACAAAGCACATACCTTGATAAAGTTTTGTAGAAGTTCAAAATGGATCAGGCAAAGAAAGGGTTATTGCCTCTGTTACAAGGTGTGAAGTTGAGTCCGACTCAATGTCTGACCACTTCGGAAGATAGAGAGAAAATGAAAGATGTTCCCTATGCTTAAGCCATAGGCTCTATCATTTATGCAATGCTGTGTACTAGACCTGATGTGTGCCTTGCTATCAGTTTAGCAAGGATGTACCAAAGTAATCTAGGAGTCGATCACTGGACAGCGGTCAAGAATATCTCGAAATACCTGAAAAGTACTAAGGATATGTTTCTCGTATATGGAGGTAACAAAGAGCTCGTCGTAAACGGTTACGTTGATGCAAGATTTGACACTGATCCGGATGACTCTAAGTCACAAACTGGATACATATTTTTATTAAATGGTGGAGCAGTCAGTTGGTGTAGTTATGTCGGATGTGGGGTTCCGGCAAACCCTTAAGGTTCGAACACTGGGGTGCGCGCGAAGTCTTTCCCTCCTACCAATCTACGCTCTAGCTCGCTAGGATCTTGCGGACGAACTCGATGAACACACAACACAGGAAGACACGAGGTTTATACTGGTTCGGGCCACCATTGTGGTGTAATACCCTACTCCAGTGTGGTTGTGGATTTCCTCTTGGGCTGATGATGAACAATACAAGGGGAAGAACAGCCTCCTGAGGTTGCGGTGTTCTTGTGCGTATGAACTTGAGGTGTGTAGATTCCCTCAAGCTAAGATCAGATGCCCCTACTATGGTGGTGGCTAGTCCTATTTATAGAGGCCCTGGTCCTCTTCCCAAATATTGAGCGGGAAGGGAGCCAACAATGGCGGGCTAATTTGAAGGGGGACAGCTAGTACAAGCTATCCTGACAAAAGCGGTCTTCGCTTGTGAAAGGCTCTGGTGGTGACGCCGTCTTGGGCTCCACGATGACCTCCATCCTGCAGTACATGGTATTGGTCTTATTGCACCGAAATGGAAACCTTTGCCTGAGGCCTCGGTACTCCGCGGCTGCGCTTGCCTCATTTGCACCAAAGGGGAAACAAGGACGTTGCACGCTGGTGCCCGCTTGGTGTCGATCGTCATGGATCACGTCACGAGAGCCTCCTGAGGTTCGCCTTGCCTTGATATCTCCGCTCCTCGGGAGCCTGCCTGACTAGGCCGCTCGGGAGGAGGTCTTGCGTCGTCTGCCTCGCGAGGGTCTTGGATGCTTTGTTGATGAAGATGGGTCGTACGGCCTACTAGCTCCGCTACGCTGCGGGCCGCAGGCAGGCAAGTCTGGGGACCCCCGTTCCCAGAACGCCGACAGTAGCCCCCAGGCCCAAGGTGCGCACGGGCTTGGCTTCGCGGCAAAGCCTAGGGTCAAGTTCGGAGCACTGCGGGCCCCAGAAGCCTGCAGCCTCGGTCGACGCATGGCGGTTGATTGGACGTGGGCGTCTCCGCTTCCCCATGCTGCCTCGGCAACTACACGACTTGACAGGTCCCTGCAACATGCAAGGAAAACCATCATCATCTGCGATCGTGGGAGACGCCGGTTGGCCTTCTCTTGCTATAAATGATGGGGGCAGAGCCCCCATTGCCCATCTCTTCCTCGCTTGCTCGCTTCTTCTTTGCTTCATTGCTTGAAGTGCCTCCTATGGCGCCACGAAGGAAGTTCTCTGCCGCCGAGAAGGGGAAGGCCCCTCGCGAGGGCCCCGGTTCCCGGGCGCCCAAGTGCGGTCGCGGCCGTCCGTGCAAGCACGCTGCGACCCCGGCTATGGCCTACCATCGAGGCGGCGCCGCGGCACGCGGAGGGGAGCGTCCCAACCATGGCGGTCCAGCTGACGAGGGGAGGCGTGCGATGGTGGCACGGCCTCCCCGCCCGCGCATCCATTCAGCGGAGGTGTGGCTGGAGTTCGTTGTCTGGTCGGAGAATCTGGCCGGCAACTGGCTCAAGCTTCTATGCTTCCTTGTCGATGAACTGCCAGCCCCTGGTCCAGGCGGGCTCTGGTTGCAGGTGGATGGTTGCTGCAGCAAGGCCTCCTGGGTCGCGGTCGAGACTTCCGCCGCGGGCAACATAGCCCTGGTCCGTGGCTGGGCAGGCGGTGCACGCTCCACTTCAAGTATGACGGTGGGTCGACCCTCTATGTGAGGGTGTTCGGGGAAGATGGTCGCCGCGCCGGGTGCTGCCCCGAGACGAATGGCAGTGAGGAGGTGCTCGACCTTGGTAACGGGCGCGACGAGGATGAGGGCGAGCCTACCCTCGGCGGCGACCGCGTATCTTCTAGCTACGGCAGCTCTTCCTCTAGTGACAGCTCCAGCAGCGGTGGCTACGACCAGCCGCCGCGCCCTCTTCGAAGGAGGCAGCGGTTCATCTCGTCACCACGCCTCTGTGAAGCGCGAGGAGGGGTCTGGCTAGGCTCGGGGCGTCACTAAGGGCCTGCCTCCGCGGATTGCTGAAACGCCGCTTTGTTTAGCTTTTTCCCTTTTTCCTGCATCAGAAAATGAAACCAGTATGGGCCCAGAGGGGCGTGTATCGAACTGGGGTTCTTGGTTAATGCAACGTGCGTGTCCGACAATGAAAAGCCGCGTCCGACACCTAATCTAGTCTTCAAGTCTTCTCACCAGCGCGGAGCTAAGTGATGTCCACTAGGCGTGGGAGGATGCCCCAGGGCCTGAGGCCGACGCTCCTGAGACTCCGGGGCATGTACAGCCCCAACTCATTATTACGTGAGAGTGTCATGTGCGGCTATTCTTCACAGGCACCGGGCCTTCTTCACAGGCACCGGGCCTTCTTCACAGGCTCCGGGCCTTCTTCACAGGCTCTGGGCCTTTCTTCACAGGCTCTAGGCCTTGCTTCACAGGCTCTGGGCCTTTCTTCACAGGCTCTGGGCCTTGCTTCACAGGCTCTGGGCCTAGCTTCACAGGCTCTGGGCCTTGCTTCACAGGCATTGGGCCTTGCTTCATGGGTAGAACTTCCGGAGGTGCTGGATGTTCCAGGTGTTTTGGATAGGTGTCCCCTCTTGCATCTCCAGGCGCACGGCGCTAGGCCTGGAGATGTTGACGACCCTAAACGGGCCCTCCCACATGGGTGAAAGCTTGTTCAACCCTTCCCTGGAGAGGACCCACCTCAGGACCAGGTCACCCGTCTCGAGCATCCTGGAGCAAATGTTGCGGCAGTGGTAACGCCGCAACGCTTGCTGGTACCTTGTCGCCCTTAATGCAGCTTCGCGTCGACGTTCCTCCCCCAGCACGAGATCCATCCCCCGCATGGCATCTTGCTATGTTTCGTCGAACGCCAGAACCCATGCGAAGCGATGCTTGACCTCGTGAGGGAGGACTGCTTCAGCTCCGTAGACGAGGAAGAACGGAGTCTCGCCCGTTGGCTTGGTAGCGGTGGTGCGGATGGACCACAGCACGGACTGGAGCTCGTCGTGCCAGCCCTTGCCGCAGGCCTTCAGCTTCTTCTTGAAGGTCCTGGTCTTGAGGCCCCTCGGGACCTCAGCGTTGGCGCGCTCAGCCTGACCATTGCTCCTGGGGTGGGCCACCGAAGCGTAGCAGATCTGCGTTCCAAGGTTAGCACAATAGGTTTTAAAGAGGTTACTAGTAAACTGCGAGCCATTATCTGTGATGATGCGGTTGGGGACCCCGAAGCGGCTCACAAGGCCCTTGATGAACTTGATAGCAGAACCGGCTGGAATGGTTCGGACAGCTTCCACTTTCGCCCGCTTGGTGAACTTGTCGATGGCGACGTAGAGATAATGGTAGCCCCCTGGCGCTCGTGGGAATGGGCCTAGGATGCCTAGCCCCCAGACCGCGAACGGCCATGTGAGAGGGATGGTTTGGAGGTCCTGAGCAGGCTGATGGATTTGCTTGGCGTGGAATTGGCATGCTTCGCAGGACTTCACCAGCTCGGCTGCATCGTTGAGTGTTGTGGGCCAATAGAACCCGCTGTGGAAGGCCTTGCCGACGAGGATCCGTGATGATGAGTGATGTCCACAATCCCCGCCGTGTATGTCAATCAACAGCTCCCTCCCTTGATCGCTGGAGATGCAGCGCAGCGTGACATCGTTCGGCCGTTTCCTGTACAACTCGTCGTCTTGAATGCAGTATGCCGTGGCCTGTCGGGCCACACGCTCTGCGTCTTCTTCCTTCTCCGACAGTGTCCCATGCATCGGGTACTCCTTGAACTCCTTGGTCCAGCACTCCTCCTAGGGCTCGAGCGCCAAGAGTAGCCAAGCTCCCGAGGTTGGGCCGCAAGCTGGGGCTCCCGTGGTCGGGGGCTGTGGGAGCTCCTCCCGAGGCTGAGTCGTGCTTGAAAGAGGTGGCGTAGCTGACGGCTTGAAGAGCCGCTCTTCGAAGACTCCGGGCTCTTGCGGTTGCCGCTTGGATGCTCTCTTGGCGATGTCGTCGGCTTCCTTGTTGGTGCCCCAGGGCACATGCTGCAGCTCCAAGCCTGAGAATTGCTTTTCCATCTTGCGCACCTCCGCAACGTAGGCCTCCATGTGCTCGTCCTTTGGCTCATACACTTTGTTGGAGAAGTTGACGAGGAGCTGCTAGTCGCCCTTGACGGTAAGGCGCCTCACCCCCAGAGCTGCCGCAGCCTTCAGGCCGGCTATGAGGCCTTCGTACTCTGCGATATTGTTGGAGACCTTCTCGCCATGCTGGAAGCAGAGTTGCACGGCGTAGTAAAGCTTGTCCAGAGTGGGCGAGATGAGCACTGCTCCAGCCCCCGCGCCTTGGTGCCAAAGGCGCCATCAAAATACATGACCCATCCGTCTAGTGCCTCACTTCCGTGGGAGGTGGACCGGTCTTCTCCTTCCTCAAGAGTCGGGGCATCTGTCCATTCTGCCACAAAATTGGCGAGCGCGGCTCCCTTGATGACCCTGGTGGTGCTGAACTCCAGCTGGAATGCTTGCAACTCGATGTTCCATTCGGCGACCCTTCCGGCCAAGTTTGGGCTCCTGAGTACCATCTCCAGTGGGTAATATGAGACGACATTGATGGGGTGCCCCTGGAAGTAGTGTCGCAACTTGCGCAAGGCCACTAAGAGTGCGAGCAGGAGCTTTTGCGGCATGGGGTAGCATGCCCTTGTGTCCTGTAGTACGGTGCTGACGAAGTACACCGGGTGGTCGACGAGGGCTGGCACACTGTTGAGGCTCGGGTCTTGTGGAGATTGTGGCGTATCCTGAGGTGGAGGGTTTCCTGAGACTTGGCCATCCTCAGGAGTTTCCGCGACGTTGCCCTGCCGAGCTTGATCTTCCGTTGCTGATGGCTCTGGTGTGCCTTCCTGACCCTGCGCTGCATCCGCTCTGGCTTGGCGCGGCACATTCTTGTCTTTGCACTCCTCCTGAACCGCCACCAGCGCCGCGCTGGCAGAGTATGGGGTGGCAGCGAGGTAGAGTACCAGAGGCTCAAGAGGCCGCGGCGCCACCATCACCGGGGGGCTGGTGAGGTATTTCTTGAGGTCTTGGAAGGCCCGGTTGGCCTTCGAGGTCCACTTGAAGGGGCCTTTCTTCTTCATGAGCTTAAAGAAGAGTAAGGCGCACTTGCCTAGCTTAGAGATGAAACGCCCTAATGTGGTCACCCGTCCTGCCAGCTTTTGCATCTCCTTGAGGGTCTGTGGTGGGCTCATGCCTTCGACGTCCTTGATCTTCTTCGGGTTCGCCTCGATCCCTTTGTGGGATACGAGAAACCCCAACAGCTTGCCAGAGGGGACGCCAAACACGCACTTCTCCAGGTTAAGCCTCAAGTTTACCCGGCGCAAACTCTCAAAGGTCTCCTCAAAGTTTTGAATCAACGCCCTCGCCTCGCGAGATTTCAGCACTATGTCATCAACGTGGGCCTCTGTGTTCCTACCGAGCTGCCGCCCCAAGGCGATGTGCATCAGCCGCTGAAAGGTTGCGCCCGCGTTGCAAAGGCCGAAAGACATGCAGGTGTAGCAGTACACCCCACATGGTGTCAAGAAGGCCGTCTTCTCCACATCCTCCACCGCCATCTTGATCTGATGGTATCCAGAGAACGCATCCAGGAAACACAACAAATCGCACTCGGCGGTGGAGTCGACAATTTGATCGATGCGCGGAAGGGGGAACGGATCTTGGGGGCAGGCTTTGTTGAGGTTGGTAAAGTCAATGCACATCCGTTCCTTCCCACCTTTCTTTGATACTATGACGGGGTTCGCCAGCCATTCGGGGTATCGAACTTCTCGGATGGTACATGCCGCCTCCAGCTTGCATGTCTCTTGGACGATGAAGGCCTGCTTCTCAGTGGACTACCGTCTTGCTCGCTGCTTCATGGGGCGTACATTGGGGCACACCTTTAGATGATGCTGGATTTCCTCTCGCGGGACCCCTACTAGCTGATCGGGCTTCCACGCGAATATCTCCTTGTTCACGCGCAAAAACCTCACCAAAGCTTCTTCTTGTCCCGGGTCAAGGCCAGTTCCTATCGTGAAGGTGGCTCCTGAAGACCCGTGCTCGTTGACCGGCACCTGCTTGGCCTCTGCCTTGTCTTGGGTGAACAACTGCCTCTTCTTGGTGGGCGTGGTCTCCTTGGCCTCGGGCGCACTGGCGCCGGCTGGCTATGCCGCTGCCACGGTCTTGAAGGTGAGCCTGAGTGCCGTCACGGCCTCCTTAGTGTCCCCCTTGATGGTGAGGACGCCCTTGCTTCCTGGCATCTTCATGAGGTTGTAGGCCGGGTGAGTCGCCGCCATGAACTGAGCGAGAGCTGGGTACCCGAGGATGGCATTATATGGGAGACCGATGCGGGTGATGTCAAAGTCCACCAGCTCGGTGTGATGGTTGTCTCGCGTGCCAAAGGTGACAGGGAGGCGGATCTGCCCCAGAGAGTGGGCAGCTCCACCACCCACTCCCATGAAGGGCTTGCTGAGGTCGAGCCGCTCGAGCGGCACATGAAGAAGGCTGAAGGCTTCTACGGAGAGCAAGTTAAAGCCGGCGCTGCCGTTGGCGAGGGTCTTGGTAATGGCCACGTTGCAGATGGTGGGCATGCAGAGCATCGGGATCATCCCGGAGCCAGTGGTGGAGTTTCGGCAAATGTCGTATGTGGGGTTCCGACAAACCCTTAAGGTTCGAACACTGGGGTGTGCGCGAAGTCTTTCCCTCCTACCGATCTACGCTCTAGCTCGCTAAGATCTTGCGGACGAACTCGATGAACACACAACACAGGAAGACACGGGGTTTATACTGGTTCGGGCCACCGTTGTGGTGTAATACTCTACTCCAGTGTGGTGGTGGATTGCCTCTTGGGTTGATGATGAACAATACAAGGGGAAGAACAGCCTCCTGAGGTTGAGGTGTTCTTGTGCATATGAACTTGAGGTGTGTAGATTCCCTCGAGCTAAGATCAGATGCCCCTACTATGGTGGTGGCTAGTCCTATTTATAAAGGCCCTGGTCCTCTTCCCAAATATTGAGTGGGAAGGGAGCCAACAATGGCAGGCTAATTTGAAGGGGGACAGCTAGTACAAGCTATCCTGACAAAAGCGGTCTTCGCCCGTGAAAGGCTCTGGTGGTGACGCCGTCTTGGGCTCCACGATGACCTCCGTCTTGTAGTCCATGGTCTTGGTCTTGTTGCACCGAAATGGAAACCTTTGCCTGAGGCCTCGGTACTCCGCGAATGCGCTTGCCTCCTTTGCACCAATGGGGAAACAAGGACGCTGCGCGCGCTGGCGCCCGCCTATTGTCGATCATCATGGCTCACGTCATGAGAGCCTCGTGAGGTTCGCCTCGCCTTGATGTCTCTGCTCCTCGCGAGCCTGTCTGACTAGGTTGCTCAGGAGGAGGACTTGCGTCGTCCGCCTCGCGAGGCTTGGACCCTCGCGAGGGTCTTGGATGCTTTGTTGATGAAGATGGGTCGTACGGCCTACTGGCTCCGCTACGCCGCGGGCCGCAGGCAGGCAAGTCTGGGGACCCCCGTTCCCAGAACACCGACAAGTTCCAAGCAGAGCGTCATGGCGGAATCTACGTGTGAAGAGGAATACATAGCTGCTTCGGAAGCAACAAATGAAGGAGTCTAGATGAAGGAGTTCATATCCGATCTTGGTGTCATACCTAGTGCATCGGGTTCAATGAAAATCTTTTGTGACAATACTGATGCAATTGCCTTGGCAATGGAATCCAGATTTCACAAGAGAACCAAGGACATCAAGAGACGCTTCAATTCCATCCACAATCAAGTCAAGGAGGGAGACATTGAGATTTGCAAGATACATACGGATCTGGATGTTGCAGACCCATTGACTAAGCCTCTCTCATGAGCAAAACATGATCAGCACCAAGACTCCATGGGTGTTAGAATCATTACAATGTAATCTAGATTATTGACTCTAGTGCAAGTGGGAGACTGAAGGAAATATTCCCTAGAGGCAATAATAAAGTTGTTATTTATATTTCCTTATATCATGATAAATGTTTATTATTCATGCTATAATTGTATTAACCGGAAACTTAGTACATGTGTGAATACATAGACAAACAGAGTGTCACTAGCTTGCCTCTACTTGACTAGCTCATTGAATCAATGATGGTTATGTTTCCTAACCATAGACATGAGTTGTCAGTTTATTAATGGGATCACATCATTAGAGAATGATGTGATTGACTTGACCCATCCGTTAGCTTAGCACGATGATCGTTTAGTTTGTTTCTATTGCTTTCTCCATAACTTATACATGTTCCTATGACTATGAGATCATGCAGCTCCCAAATACCGGAGGAACACTTTGTGGGCTACCAAACGTCACAGCGTAACTGGGTGATTATAAAGGTGCTCTAGAGGTGTCTCTGATGGTGTTCATTGAGTTGGCATAGATCGAGATTAGGATTTGTCACTCCGATTGTCGGAGAGGTATCTTTGGGCCCTCTCAGTAATGTACATCACTATAAGCCTTGCAAGCAATGTAGCTAATGAGTTTGTTACAGGATGTAGCATTACGAAACGAGTAAAGAGACTTGCCGGTAATGAGATTGAACAAGGTATTGAGATACCGACGATCAAATCTCGGGCAAGTAACATACCGATGACAAAGGGAACAACGTATACCGTTATGCGGTTTGACCGATAAAGATCTTCGTAGAATATGTGGGAGCTAATATGAACATCCAGGTTCCGCTATTGGTTATTGACCGGAGACATGTGTCAGTCATGTCTACATAGTTCTCGAACCCGTAGGGTCCGGACGCTTAACGTTCGGTGACGATTGGTATTATGAGTCTATGTGTTTTGATGTACCAAAGGTAGTTCAGAGTTCCGGATGTGATCACGGACATGATGAGGAGTCTCAAAATGGTTGAGACATAAAGATTGATATATTGGATGGCTATACTCGGACACCGGAAGTGTTCCAGGTAATTTCGGTGAAAACCGGAGTACCTGAGGGTTACCGGACCCCCCCCCCTGGAGAACTAGTGGGCCACATGGGCCTTAGTGGAGAGAGAGAGGGCTGGCTAGGGCAGGCCGCGCGCCCCATCCCCCTCTGGTCCGAATTGGACTAGGGAAGGGGGCGGCGCCCCCCTTTCCTTCTCCCTCTCCTCCTTCCTTTCCCCCTCCTAGTAGGAGTAGGAAAGGGGAGTCCTACTCCTACTAGGCGGAGGACTCCTCCTCTCCTGGCGCGCCCCAAGGGGCGGCCGACCTCCCCCTTGCTCCTTTATATACGGGGGCAGGGGCACCCTAGAACACACAAGTTGATTGTTTTCCAGCCTTGTGCGATGCCTCCCTCCACCATAATCCACCTCGGTCATATCGTAGCGGTGCTTAGGCGAAGCCCTATTTTGATAGCATCATCATCACCGTCATCACGCCGTCGTGCTGATGAAGCTCTCCCTCGACACTCTGCTGGATCATGAGTTCGTGGGACGTTACCGAGCTGAACGTGTGCAGATCGCGGAGGTGCCATACTTTCAGTACTAGGATCGGTCGATCATGAAGACGTACGACTACATCAACCGCATTGTCATAATGCTTCCGCTTATGGTCTATGAGGGTACGTAGACTATACTTTCCCCTCCCGTTGCTATGCATCACCATGATCTTTCGTGTGCGTATGATTTTTTTTGAAATTACTACATTACCCAACACTCAAATACCTTGTCCTTATAAAATAAGAGTGATGAATAGAAGTTCATTTGGCTGGCAGTCCAGAACCGCTTGCGTCAAAGTCTTGCTGGGTCATAAGGATTGAAATTCGTGAAGAAATGGTGCTCATCGAAGAAATCATCAGCCCTAAACTTTGGCCTTTTAGCATGGGGGTTTTGTTGCTTGGGCTGAAGATTAACAGTTGAAGACTTCATAGCCTCTTTCTTCAAAATCTTTGGAGTTGCTGCCTGAGGAATTGAATCTTTAGGTTCTTCAACAGTGGTTGGTTTCTCCATTTCTTCAGTTGTCACAGTTGGAACTTCTTCAGGGATGGAAAGAAGTGATGTTGATGTCCTTCAGATCTCGTTTGAATTTCATCAATTTGCACAAGGGGCTGAGGATTTTGATGTAGAGGTGTGGTCAATAGTGAATTGGGATGAAGTCTTTCCCAATAGTCATCATTCAGCACTGGAGTTGTAGAACCAATGTCCACATCTTCTTCTTCTTCCATTTCCTCAATGCCTGCCTCTTTAGCTGTGAACTGAGGCATGGGCAATGATACCAGTGGTGTTGAAGGGATATCTTCCACTTCAATTTCTTCATCCAACTACTCTGAAGAAGCACCAGAAGGATTCTCTTCATCTGTGTCATCTGGTATGACATATTCTTCACCAAAATGAACAATTCCTTTGATGGCACTATCAAAATCAGAACAACATCAATTGGGTTGTTGAAAGAACTCGTCAAAGTCCTCACTTTCTTAGGAGCTGAGGACACTGCAGTCGTTGATGCTTTCCTCTTCTTCACAGCTGCCTTCTCCGCAGCCTTGGTTTTCTTCACTTTGATGCAGAAGGAAGGTTGATATTCTTCATCTGTGATGTCTTTGCAAGAGGAGCAGATGAAGTTGGTTTAGTGTCTTGAGGCACGACTGATGCAGTTGCCCTGTCTTGTTTAGTTTCTTCAGGCACAACAGCAGATTCTTTAGCTGGCCTAGGTTATTCTTCAAGCGCAACATTGGAGGTTGCCCTGGCAGTTTCTTCAGGACCTGGAATTTCTTCAGTAGCCTTGGTACTTTCAGTGTCATCAGCAGCCTAATTTTTATCAGTTGTGCTAGCATTTTCTTCAGTAGGCTGAGCAGATGCTTCAGCCTAAGGAATTTCATGTTGTGATGGAGCTGCAACCTTAGTTTGAGGTTATTAGCAAGCTCGCCAAATCTAACTTTGGCACCCAGCCAGTCGGCATGATATGTGTCAAATTCATCACTGAGATCCTTGATCTCCTTTTGCAAGTTTACATGTTCTTCAAGAGTCATATTCACAATGTTGTTCTTCAGAAAATGCTCCTTTTGTACTAAGCTTTCTTAACCTGCCTGGCCTTCTGAAAGTTCCATTTCTCTTCGCCTATGAAGGTATTTAGCATGTGACTTTGACAAGGAGGGAGGTTCAAGTCGGGCAGTGGAGTGTTGGGGTCTTTGTGCCATAGAGCAATGAAGTCTAGGATCTTCCTTGGATCCAGCATGAGAGGCACAACACTGCCTTTGGCTCTAGCGGCCCTTTCTTGCATGTCCCTGATGATTTCAGCAAGTTCTTCATCATCAGCTTCATCGTCATCAAACGAAACTTGACAAGCAACTTGCTTTTTATGAGGACTTGGCCTCGAGCCACGTCCAATAGTGGCCTTTTTCTTCACTAGTGTTGGACCTATTGAGGACTGTGGTGGAGCTGAGGAAGTTGCAGATGTTCTTGAAGCAATAGAAAATCCCGCAGTCCGTTGGCACATGGCAACATGCATAGGTGTTGAGGACTTGGCAGCAGCAGTTGAGGATTTGGCAACAGAGGGATTGGAGCTGCCCTTGAAGAGGTAGCCTGAGGAATTTGTTGTGAGGGCTTTGTATTTGGTCATGAGGGCATTGTTGTTGAGGAACTCGGCTTCACAGCTGATTTCTTCAACAAAGCCTTCGTAGGCTTGCCAGCAGAGGCCTCAGAAACAGAAGCAGCAGAATCTTCATTGAATTTGTTCACTGCTTCTTTTGCTACTTTAGCCAACTTGGCTTGTCACTTGGCCCATTCTTTGGGAAATTCCTCACCATGTCTGATGCTTGAGGTATCAACTTCTTGGCCTGGAGCCAATGGAGGTCTTGGACATGGAGGGTCAACAGCGAATTTCTTCATGTACTTTGGAGTATCATAACGATATTCCCTCCATTCCTTAGCCCATCTTCTCTCAATTCTCTGTATGCGCACCTTGTGCTCATTCTTAGTCTCTTTTCCATGAGTAGCTTCATCAGGAGTACGGTACCCTGCATAGATATCTTCAGGGATCATGATGTTTCTGAGGAAGCATGCAATTTATCTTCGAGGAACACTGCAAATGAGTTAAGTTGATGAGAACCTAGTGATTCAGCAGCAGACATTTTGTACCTGTGAACAGAGTATAGGTGCGAAGAATTTGGAGAGGTCATATGCGTTCTCAGAAATTTTTCAAAAGTATCAAGTTTGAGGAATTTGACCATGGGTGTCTTGAGGAATTTCACTAAGCGTTCTTGACTTAGGTTCCGGAGTTGTATAGATTTGACCACACAATTGAGGAATCTTGCAGAAAAACATAGCTTAGAGAAACAAATCAAGGTACTAATGCAGCTTGGTGTTTAAGGAGTGGGAAGTTGAAGAATAAACAACTTTTAAAGATTTTGTGGAAATTATGAGAATCAAAGTAGGGCAGTAAAATTAGATTTTATTTACCCTAGACGAAGAACACAACAAACTAGGAGTGTAGTTGGATAAGTTCGTCTGTTCAGATCTCCCACGCACTAACTTGGCGCCGGGAGACAGCTATGGCAGCGGCGGAGTGAAGATTTCCGCGGTGGGCACAAGTACGATAGCGACGAGGTTGAGGCAGTGAAGCTCTTCCTCACTGGCGATGATGGAGTGTAGCGGCGGCGTTATGTCTGATAGCTCAAGCAAATTGAGGTCGAGCATAGTAAATGAAGTATGAGAAAGGGAGGGGGTATTTATAGCCACGGTGAAAAACTGCCCATCCGAAGAATTTGCATGAACGTGCCCCTGACCCTTGCCATCCTAGCGACATGTGTCACCCACGTACGGGGAGGTGGAGATCGTGGTAGATCATGGGTGACTATTTTAATCTAATGTGGGATGCGGAACGGTTTGAGCGGCAAAAGCCAAAAATTCAGATATGAAAATTTTAATGTTTTGTTCGCAAATTCTTCAGCTATCAAGGACACAGTGAAGATTTTGAACGGGTTTCAAATAGAATGCAGATGAAGAATTTGTGAACAGACTAGGTTGAGTTTAGGATAGAGGGGGGAACGGGTCCAATCACATTCACTTACAAGAAAATCAACTTGAAGAATTAGCAATACTTGAATGCTGTTGAGGACATGAAAACTCAAATATATATATATATATATATATATATATATATATATATATATATATATATATATATATATATATATATATATATGCAATGAAGAACACCAGTCGAAAAAGTTGAAGAAACTGCAAAGTTTAAGAATTTGAGCAATTGAGGAATTTGAAAATTTGAAGAATTTGCAAAATGAAGAAAAACTCACTTTTGAATATTTTCAACTTTAGTTGGTGGCGTGACCCACCGTATAAGAACGATGATTTCAGACGCCGCATACAATTGTCGTAGGGCTCTGAGAATCAAATTATTCATTAATTTCTTCACACTTGGAGGGTTAGTCTTCATTGATTGTAGAAAAACATTACTTCATGTGTTGCACATCTAAGTCATCAATATTGCATAAGTGTTAGGATGTGTGTCCTTTCAAAGAACATTCGAAGATTCTAAGATATTTAGCTCACACCGCAACTTGCTAAATCTCTTCTCATCCAAGGGCTTTGTGAAGATCCGCTAGCTGTTCTTCAGTCTTCACGTGTTTGATGGAGGTGTCACCCTTCAACACATGGTCACGAAGAAAATGATGATGAATTTGGATGTGCTTAGTCTTCGAGTGTTGAACTGGGTTATGAGCAATCTTGATGGCACTCTCATTGTCACAGTAGAGAGGCACATTCTTCATGTTGATGCCATAGTCCTTGAGGGTTTGCTTCATCCATAGAAATTGAGCGCAGCAAAAACCATCAGCAATGTACTCAGCTTCAACAGTAGAGAGTGATACGCAGTTTTGCTTCTTCGAGGGCCAACATACCAAGGAAAGTTCAAGGAAATGGCATGTGCCTGATGTTGACTTGCGATACACTCGATCACTAGCATAGTTAGAGTCAGAATATCTAATGAGATCAAAAGCCAAGCTCTTGGGATACCATAATCCAAGTGTTGGAGTGTGAGCTAGGTATTTAAGAATATGTTTCACAGCCTTATGGTGTGATTCCTTTGGTGTAGCTTGAAAACGGGCACACATGCAAACACTAAGCATAATATCTGGCCTAGATGCACATAGATACAATAAAGATCCAATCATGGGGTGGTATACCTTTTTATCGAAGTATTTACCATTTTCATTGGTGCATAGATGGCCATTTGTGGGCATAGGGATTTTGACGCCTTTGCAATCTTGCATGCTGAATTTCCTCAGCACATCCTTGAGGTATTTCTCTTGACATATGAAGATGCCGTTGCGTTGTTGACAAATTTGAAGACCTAAGAATAATTTCAATTCTCCCATCATAGACATTTGATATTCCTCACTCGTCATATAGGCAAATTCATAGTTGTAACATTGGTTAGTACAGCCAAAGATAATATTATCAACATAAATTTGGCATACGAATAATTCATCATCATAGGTTTTGTTGAAAAGAGTTGGGTCAAGTGAACTGGGTTTCAGGCCTTTCTTCATGAGGAATTCCTTCAATGCATCATACCACACCCGAGGGGCCTGCTTGAGGCCATAGAGGGCCTTATTGAGTCTAAAGAATTTGTCAGGATGCTTAGGATCTTCAAATCTGGTGGTTGAGCAACATATACTTCTTCCTCAAGCTTACCATTGAGGAATGCATTTTTCACATCCATTTGATATAAGATGATATTATGATGGTTAGCATAATCAAGCAATATGTGAATAGCCTCAAGTCTAGCAACGGGTGCAAAAGTTTCATCGAAATCAATTCCTTCAACCTGTGTGTAGCCTTGAGCTTAATGGATTCCTTAGGAGACATTTCATCTAGCATAGGAGGTAGGTGCTCTCTTTGTGAGCCGTTAGTGTCATCGAAGCGCACATCTACAGTTTCAACAACCTTATGGTGAAAGGTGTTTAAGACTCTGTAGGTGTGCGAGTCCTTTCCGTAACCAAGCATAAAACCTTCATGTGCTTTCGGTGCAAATTTAGAATTGTGATGAGGATCTCTAATCTAGCATTTAGCACCGAAGATTTTGAAATAACTCACATTGGTTTTCTTGTTAGTGAGGAGTTCATATATGGTATTCTTGGAGAATTTGTGAAGATATACCCTATTGATGATGTGGCACGCAGTGTGAATTGCCTCAGACAAGAAGTGACGAGGCATCTTGTATTCATCAAGCATAGTGCAAACCATCTCAACAAGCGTCATGTTCTTGCGCTCCACGACGCCATTCTGCTGATGAGTGTATGGGGCAGACAACTCATGAATAATACCAAGTTCATCAAGATAGTCATCAAGACCAGTATTCTTGAACTCGGTCCCATTCTCACTCCTAATGTGCTTGATCTTCACACTGAAATTCGTCAATACCCTTGAGGAAAATCGTTTGAAGACTTCCTGCACTTCAGTTTTGTAAGTGATGATATGCACCCAGGTGTAACAAGAATAGTCATCAACAATAACAAAGCCATATAGAGATGCTGCATTTGTTAGTGTGGCATAATGAGTAGGTCCAAAGAGATCCATGTGAAGCAATTCAAAAGGATGAGTGGTAGTCATGATAGTCTTTGAGGGACGCTTGGATTTGGTCATCTTTCCAGCCTCACAAGCCCCGCAAAGATTGTCTTTGAGGAATTTGACACCCTCGATGCCAATGACGTGCTTCTTCAAGAGAAAGTATGTAAGTTCCTCATGCCAGCATGACCTAGTCGTCGATGCCATAACCAGTCTTCTGAAGCTTTTGCAAGTAGACATGTGACAGGCTGTGGTCCTGGAGAGAAATAAAAAATATACAAGTCTCCTCTCCTAAAGCCTTCGAAGACATTGGAATTGTCAGATTCCATGGGCACAATGCAACGATATTTGCCAAAGATGACAACCATATCAAGATCACAAAGCATTGAGACAGACATGAGGTTGAATCCCAAGGACTCGACAAGCATGACTTTGTACATGTGTCTATCCTTTGAGATCGCAACCCTACCTAGACCCAATACCTTGCTTTTGCCTTTGTCAGCATAGGTGATATGCTTCAGATGCGATGGAGATAAAGTAGTGTCCATCAATAAGTTATTGTCACCATTCATGTGATTTGTACATCCACTGTCGAGGACCCATGCAATAGCTTTGGGTTGATCATCCTGCAGATGAGTAAGTACACATTACGAACTCATATACTTCATCAGTGAAGAATATGCCATCAAATTCATCAGATTGAACTTCATCAAGTAGTTCAACAGATATAGCAGTATGAGGATGTGAGAAATGAGTATTTTGTTTCTTCACGATTAGCTTGTGTCCTGTCAAGCATTCTCAGGTCTCCAGCAAATTCTTCAGACGTTCAAGTTCGTTTGGAGACCTGACCCTACACACAAGATTAGTTCTTTTTCTTCACTACCCACATCTGGAGGGGTGGCAAAGAGTTCATTATTCTGCGAGCTCCATAAGAGAAAGGTGGCATAGAAGCCAGTGCACTTCTTTTTCACAGAAGAAGGGTTAGAATATGCATATGAATAAGCAGAGAAATTCTTCAAGGACTTGTGAACATAATGATTTGAACAATAATGCACATAGTCATAGCTCTTAGGTGTTCCCTGCGAAACAGAAGCTTTAGCACGATAATGATCATATGAGGATTCGGATCAATTTGAGGAATTTGATCCATATGAGGAATTTGGTCCATATGAAGACTTGGATCCATATGAGGACTTTGGTCCATATAAACAATTTGATCAGGGGTTCCTATTCTTCATAGGTGGTGTCATGAGGACATTCACCTGAAGACTTTCAAAGCATCTTTTGGGAACCCAGATTTTCTTCATAGGGGGATTGTTCCTGCAGTTAGTTCCATCATATCTAGCAAATACTTCACCATTCTGATTTTTGTACAGTTTATAGTTGGAGTTAAATGAGTCATCAGATGAATATGAAGATTCACATGTAAAGCCTGATAAAGTGGATGGATCTAAGGGAGGTCCTTTCACAGCAACCCATGAGGTTTTGGGATACTGCTCAGGTTTCCAGTAGGTCCCATCAGCATTGAGTTTCCTCTCAAAGGCAATACCCTCTTTCCTAGGGTTCATATTGAGGATCTGCTTTTTAAGCACATCACAAAGAGCCTGGGGCCCTTCGAGGCTTTTGTACATGCCTGTCACATACAATTCCTTCAACCCTGCATTGTTAGTGATACTTGTGGTATCCTCAGATGAGGGATTTGTGACCACAGAGATAATTGAGGAATTTGCAGAAATAGAAGCATTTGAACATTCAGGTGAAGAATTAGCAGATTCACGTTCAATGCATTTCAAACATGGTGGAATGAATTCATCCTGAGTGGAACTAATCAGTTGAGCAAGCAATGAATCATTTTCCTTCTAAAGATCTTCATAACTCACCCTTAGCTTCTCAAGATCTTGCTTTCTTTGAATAAATTCATAAGAAAGCTTCTCATGATCAGCTAAGAGAGTGTTATGATGACTCTGAAGGTTATCAAACTTAGTCTGTAGTTGCTGAAGATTATCAGTTTGAGTTCGATCCATTTCCTCACCCAACAGGTCATCGCTTTTGTCCAGCAGATTTTGAACCTTTTCAAAAGCCTTTTGTTGTTTGACGGCAATCTTAGCAAGTTTGGAATAACTAGGTTTGAGATTTTCATCAGATCCATCCTCACTTAATTTAGAGGAGGGATATTTGAGTACCTTGGCACCTTTTTCCATGAAGCAATAGGTGGGAGAAAAGTCATCGACACCGTCGTCAACGGTGTTAGGGAAGTCATTTTCCTCAGTGCTGAAGATGGACTTGGTGACGAAAGCAGTAGCAAGGGCTAGGCTCGCCACACCAGATTCTGACTCCTCGGATTCCTCCTCTTCCTCATTTTCCTTAGATTCAGCTTCAGAGTCCATTTCCTTGCCAATGAATGCCCAAGCCTTTTTGGAACTGCTATTCTTGTGAGACGAAGACTTTGAAGATTTAGACGATGAGGACTTTGAACATTTGTTCTTCTTCTTTGAGTCGTCTGAACTATCATCCTTGAACTTCTTCTTCTTCTTTGATTCCTTCGCCCACTGAGGACAATCGGTTATGTAGTGACCAGTTTTCCTGCATTTGTGGCAAGTTCTCTTCTTGTAATCACGGGATGAGGAATCTGATCTCATGTCATCACCTCTCGAAGATTTTCCAAAGTGATCACATCTTGAGAACTTTTGGAATTTTCTCATGAGCATTGTTAGCTCCTGACTTAGTTCTTCAGGATCACCAATGCTGTTGTCGGAATCTTCCCCTTCAGACGAGGAGATTGCCTTGGCATTTAGTGCGTGTGATCTTCCATAGCTTGGCCCGTAGAGGTCTCTCTTTTTAGCTAGTTGGAATTCATGAGTGTTCAGTCTCTCAAGTATATCAGCAGGATCAAGTGACTTGTAGTCCCACGTTCTTGAATCATCAGTGCTAGAGTGTCGAATGAGGAATCAAGAGATCTCAGGAACTTCTTCACCACCTCATGGTCGGTGATGTCAGTGGCACCAAGTGCTTGAAGCACATTTGAGATGTTAGTGAGGTGATCGAAGGTTTGCAGAACATTTTCATTGTCGAGTCTTTTGGAGCGGTTGAAGAGATTGCGAAGAACATCAACTCGAGAGTCACGTTGAGTTGAGACTCCTTCGTTGACCTTGGACAGCTATCCGAGATAAGCTTTGTTGTCTCCAAAGCACTCACTCTATCGTACTGTCCTTTACTCAGATGGCCACATATGATATTCTTCGCTTCAGAGTCGAGTTGCTTGAATCTCTTCACATCAGCATCGTTCACGGAAGGAGTTATGGAGGGAACGCCATTTTCCACAACGTACCAGAGGTCGTTGTCAATTGCCTCAAGATGCATGCGCATCTTATTCTTCCAGTAGGGGTCGTCCGTCCCATCAAAGGTAGGACACCCATCTGAGACTTTGATCATGCCTGCAGTCGACATAACTAAAAATCCAAGTGGTTAAACCAAAATCACACAGAACAAGGGAGTACCTCACTCTGATACCAATTGAAAGTGCGTTATATAGACTAGAGGGGTGTGAATAGGCAATTTTTACAAATTCATCACTGAGGAAATTAAACTTGAGGAATTTTCTAAGCAATGAACTACAAGTAGCAGCATAATTACTCAGGTGCATGAATAACAAAGCAGTAGCATAGTTATCATGATCAAATGAAACATACACAGAGCACATGTAGTGTGTAAACAGGATAAGCGGGCTGAAGACAAAGTGACTGAAGATTTAGGATTGAGGAAATAGAGAAAGTCTTCAGTCAAAGTCTTCAAACAGTAACGATCAATTTCATCAACACATGAATGAGGAAATGAAAGGGTTGAGGAAATAGAACTAGTAGCTTGGTGAAGACGATGATTTGGTAGACCAGCTCCAACTACTGTGACAGTTGCATGTCTGGTTGGAGCGGCTAGGTACTTAAAGCTAAGGACACATAGTCCTGGACACACAGTCCTCACCGTATTCTCCTTGAGCAAAGATCACATAGACCTCTCCCAATCACTGTGGTAAGTCTTCAGGTGACTTCCAAACCTTCACAGACTCGGTCACTCGGCGATCCACAACTCCTCTTGGATGCTCTAGACCATGACGCCTAACAGTTTGGAGGATGGACGGTCCTCACAGGTAACAAGAGTCGGTTCCACACAGGAACAATCTCTTCAGTGATGCTCAATCACTTTGGGTTGTAGGAGTTTAGATTTGGGTTTCCCTCACAGATGATTTTCGCTCAAAGTCCTTGGAGGATGGGATGCTCTCAATGACAAGTGTGAGTTTCTCTCGGAGCAGCCAACTAGCTAGTAGTTGTTGAAGGAAATATGCCCTAGAGGCAATAATAAAGTTATTATATATTTCCTTATATCATGATAAATGTTTATTATTCATGCTAGAATTGTATTAACCGGAAACATAATACATGTGTGAATACATAGACAAACAGAGTGTCACTAGTATGCCTCTACTTGACTAGCTCGTTGATTAAAGATGGTTATGTTTCCTAACCATAGACATGAGTTGTCATTTGATTAATGGGATCACATCATTAGGAGAATGATGTGATTGACATGACCCATTCCATTAGCTTAGCACCCGATCGTTTAGTATGTTGCTATTGCTTTCTTCATGACTTATACATGTTCCTATGACTATGAGATTATGCAACTCCCGTTTACCGGAGGAACACTTTGTGTGCTACCAAACGTCACAACATAACCGGGTGATTATAAAGGTGCTCTACAGGTGTCTCCAAAGGTACATGTTGGGTTGGCGTATTTCGAGATTAGGATTTGTCACTCCGATTGTCGGAGAGCTATCTCTGGGCCCTCTTGGTAATGCACATCACTTAAGCCTTGCAAGCAATGCAACTAATGAGTTAGTTGCAAGATGATGTATTACGGAGCAAGTAAAGAGACTTGTCGGTAACAAGATTGAACTAGGTATTAAGATACCGACGATCGAATCTCGGGCGAGTAGCATACCGATGACAAAGGGAACAACGTATGTTGTTATGCGGTCTGACCGATAAAGATCTTCGTAGAATATGTGGGAGCCAATATGAGCATCCAGGTTCCGCTATTGGTTATTGACCGGAGACGTGTCTCGGTCATGTCTACAATGTTCTCGAACCCGTAGGGTCCGCACGCTTAACGTTACAATGACAGTTTCATTATGAGTTTATATGTTTTGATGTACCGAAGGTTGTTCGGAGTCCCGGATATGATCATGGACATGACGAGGAGTCTTGAAATGGTCGAGACATAAAGATTGATATATTGGACGACTATATTCGGACACCGGAAGTGTTCCGGGTGATTCCGGAGAAACCCGGAGTGCCGGAGGGTTACCGGAACCCCCCCCGGGAGAAGTAATGGGCCTTATGGGCCTTAGTAGAGAGAGAGAGAGGGGCGGCCAGGGTGGGCCGCGCGCCCCCTCCCCCTCTGGTCCGAATTGGACTAGGAGAGGGGGGGCGGCGCCCCCCTTTCCTTCTCCCTCTCCCCCTTCCTTTCCCCCTCCTAGTAGGAGTAGGAAAGAGGGGAGTCCTACTCCTACTAGGAGGAGGACTCCTCCTCCTGGCGTGCCCTGCAAGGGCCGGCCGGCCTCCCCCCTTGCTCCTTTATATACGGGGGTAGGGGAGCACCTCTAGACACAACAATTGATCATTGATCTCTTAGCCGTGTGCGGTGCCCCCCTCCACCATAGTCCACCTCGATAATACTGTAGCGGTGCTTAGGCGAAGCCCTGCGACGGTAGAACATCAAGATCATCACCACGCCGTCGTGCTGACGGAACTCATCCCCGACACTTTGCAGGATTGGAGTCCGGGGATCGTCATCGAGCTGAACGTGTGCAAAAACTCGGAGGTGCCGTAGTTTCGGTGCTTGATCGGTCGGGCCATGAAGACGTACGACTACATCAACCGCATTGTTATAATGCTTCCGCTTCCGTTCTACGAGGGTACATAGACAACACTCTCCCCTCTCGTTGCTATGCATCACCATGATCTTGCGTGTGCGTAGGAATTTTTTTGAAATTGCTACGTTCCCCAACAGTGGTATTAGAGCCTAGGTTTTATGTGTTGATGTTATATGCACGAGTAGAACACAAGTGACTTGTGGGCGATATAAGTCATACTTCTTACCAGCATGTCATACTTTGGTTCAGCGGTATTGTTGGATGAAGCGGCCCGGACCGACATTACGCATACGCATACGCGAGACTGGTTCTACCGACGTGCTTTGCACACAGGTGGCTGGCGGGTGTCAGTTTCTCCAACTTTAGTTGAACCGAGTGTGGCTATGCCCGGTCCTTGCGAAGGTTAAAACAGCACCAACTTGACAAACTATCGTTGTGGTTTTGATTCATACATAAGAACAGTTCTGGCTAAGCCCGTAGCAGCCACGTAAAACTTGCAACAACAAAGTAGAGGACATCTAACTTGTTTTTGCAGGGCATGTTGTGATGTGATATGGTCAAGACGTGATGAGATATAATTTGTTGTATAAGATGATCATGTTTTGTTGAAGTTATCGGCAACTGGCAGAAGCCTTATGGTTGTCTCTTTATTGCATAAGATGCAAGCGCCAAATAATTGCTTTACTTTATCGCTATGCGATAGCAATAGTTGGCGAGACGACCATGTGACGACACATTGATATAGATCAAGATGATGGAGATCATGGTGTCATGCCAGTGACGATAGAAATCATGACGATGTTTTGGAGATGGAGATCAAAGGCACAAGGTGATGATGGCCATATCATGTCACATATTTTGATTGCATGTGATGTTTTTCTTTTATGCATCTTATCTTGCTTTAATTGACGGTAGCATTATAAGATGATCTCTCACTAAATTTCAAGATAAAAGTGTTCTCCCTAAGTATGCACCGTTGCCAAAGTTTGTCGTGCCCAGACACCACGTGATGATCGGGTGTGATAAGCTCTACGTCCATCTACAACGGGTGCAAGCCAGTTTTGCACACGCAGAATACTCAGGTTAAACTTGACGAGCCTAGCATATGCAGATATGGCCTCGGAACACTGAGACCGAAAGGTCGAGCGTGAATCATATAGTAGATATGATCAACATAATGATGTTCACCATTGAAAGCTACTCCATTTCACGTGATGATCGGTTATGGTTTAGTTGATTTGGATCATGTGATCACTTAGATGATTAGAGGGATGTCTATCTAAGTGGGAGTTCTTAAGTAATATGATTAATTGAACTTTAATTTATCATGAACTTAGTCCTGGTAGTATTAGCATATCTATGTTGTAGATCAATAGCTCGCGTTTAGCTCCCCGTTTTATTTTTTGATATGTTCCTAGAGAAAACTAAGTTGAAAGATGTTAGTAGCAATGATGCGGATTGGATCCGTGATCTGAGGTTTATCGTCATTGCTGCACAGAAGAATTATGTCTTTGATGCACCGCTAGGTGACAAACCTATTGCAGGAGCAGATGCAGATGTTATGACATTTGGCTAGCTCAATATGATGACTACTTGATAGTTTAGTGCACCATGCTTAAACGGCTTAGAATCGGGACTTCAAAGACGTTTTGAATGTCATGGACCATATGAGATGTTCCAGGAGTTGAAGTTAATATTTCAAGCAAATACCCGAGTTGAGAGAAATGAAGTCTCCAACAAGTTCTATAGCTAAAAGATGGAGGAGAATAGCTCAAGCAGTGAGCATGTGCTCAGATTTTCTGGGTACTACAATCGCTTGAATCAAGTGGGAGTTAATCTTCCAGATAAAATAGTGATTAACAGAATTCTCTAGTCACCATCACCAAGTTAGTAGAACTTCGTGATGAACTATAATATGCAAGGGATAACGGAAACGATTCCAAGCTCTTCGTGATGCTGAAATCAACGAAGGTAGAAATCAAGAAAAGCATAAAGTGTTGATGGTAAACAAAACCACTAGTTTCAAGTAAAGGGACAAAGGGAAGAAAGGGGAACTTTAAGAAGAACGGTAAGCAAGTTGCTGCTCAAGTAAAAAACCCAAGTCTGGACCTAAGCCTGAAACTGAGTGCTTCTACTACAAAGGGACTGGTCACTGGAAGAGGAACTACCCCAAGTAATTGGCAGATAAGAAGGATGGCAAAGTGAACATAGGTATATTTGATATACATGTTATTGATGTGTACTTTACTAGTGTTTATAGCAACCCCTCAGTATTTGATACTAGTTCAGTTGCTAAGAGTGGTAACTCGAAATGGGAGTTGCAGAATGAACAGAGACTAGTTAAGGGTGAAGTGACGATGTGTGTTGGAAGTGGTTCCAAGATTGATATGATCATCATCGCACACTCCCTATACTTTCGGGATTAGTGTTGAACCTAAATAAGTGTTATTTGGTGTTTGCGTTGAGCATAAATATGATTGGATCATGTTTATTACAATACGGCTATTCATGTAAGTTAGAGAATAATTGTTGTTCTGTTTACATGAATAAAACCTTCTATGGTCATACACCCAATGAAAATGATTTGTTGGATCTCGATCGTGGTGATACACATACTCATAATATTGAAGCCAAAAGATGCAAAGTTAATAATGATAGTGCAACTTATTTGTGGCACTGCCGTTTAGGTCATATTGGTATAAAGCGCATGAAGAAAATCCATGCTGATGAGTTTTTGGAATCACTTGATTATGAATCAGTTGATGCTTGCGAACCATGCCGCATGGGCAAGATGACTAAGACTTCGTTCTCCTGAACAATGGAGCGAGCAACAGATTTGTTGGAAATCATACATACTGATGTATGTGGTCTGATGAATATTAAGGCTCGTGGCAGGTATCATTATTTTCTGATCTTCACAGATGATTTGAGCAGATATGAGTATATCTACTTGATGAAACACAAGTCTGAAATATTTGAAAAGTTCAAAGAATTTCAGAGTGAAGTGGAGAATCATCATAACAAAAATAAAAGTTTCTACGATATGATCGCAGAAGTAAAATATTTGAGTTACGAGTTTGTCCTTCAGTTAAAACAATGTGAAATAGTTTCACTACTCACGCCACCTGGAACACCACAGTGTAATGGTGTGTCCGAACGTCATAACCATACTTTATTATATATGGTGCGATCTATGATGTCTCTTACCGATCTACCACTATCGTTTTGGGGTTATGCATTAGAGACAGCTGCATTCACGTTAAATAGGACACCATCTAAATCCGTTGAGACGACACCGTATGAACTATGGTTTGACAAGAAACCTAAGCTGTCGTTTCTTAAAGTTTGAGGTTGCAATGCTTATGTGAAAAAGTTTCAACCTGATAAGCTCTAACCCAAATCGGAGAAGTGCATCTTCATAGGATACCCAAAAGAAAATGTTGGGTACACCTTCTATCACAGATCCGAAGGCAATATATTCGTTGCTTTAATGGATCCTTTCTAGAAAAGGAGTTTCTCTCGAAAGAAGTGAGTGGGAGGAAAGTAGAACTTGATGAGGTAACTGTACATGATCCTTTATTGGAAAGTAGTTCATCACAGAAATCTGTTCCTATGACTACTACACCGATTAGTGAGGAAGCTAATGATGATGATCATGAAACATCAGATCAAGTTACTACCGAACCTCGTAGGTAAACCAGAGCGAGATCTGCACCAGAGTGGTATGGTAATCCTGTTCTGGAGGTCATGTTACTTGACCATGACGAGCCTATGAACTATGAGGAAGCGATGATGAGCCCAAATTCCACGAAATGGCTTGAGGCCATGAAATCTGAGATGAGATCCATGTATGAGAACAAAGTATGGACTTTGATTGACTTGCCCAATGATTGGTGAGCCATTGATATTAAATGGATCTTCAAGAGGAAGACGGACGCTGATAGTAGTGTTACTATCTACAAAGCTAGAATTGTTGCAAAAAGGTTTTCGACAACTTCAAGGTGTTGACTACGATGAGAGTTTCTCACTCGTATCTATGCTTAAGTCTGTTCGAATCATGTTAGCAATTGCCGCATTTTATGAAATCTGGCAAATGGATAAACAAAAGTGCAATCCTTAATGGATTTATTAAAGAAGAGTTGTATATGATGCAACCAGAAGGTTTTGTCAATCCTAAAGGTACTAACAAAATATGCAAGCTCCAGCGATCCATCTATGGACTGGTGCAAGCATCTCGGAGTTGGAATATACACTTTGATAAGTTGATCAAGCATATAGTTTTATACAGACTTGCGGTGAAGCCTGTATTTACAAGAAAGTGAGTGGGAGCACTACAACATTTCTCATAAGTATATGTGAAAGACATATTGTTGATCATAGATAATGTAGAATTATTCTGCAAAGCATAAAGGAATATTTGAAAGGAGTTTTTCAATGAAAGACCTCGGTGAAGCTGCTTACATATTGAGCATCAAGATCTATAGAGATAGATCAAGATGCTTGATAAGTTTTTTCAATGAGTACATACCTTGACAAGATTTTGAAGTAATTCAAAATAGAACAGTCAAAGAAGAAGTTATTGCCTATGTTACAAGGTGTGAAGTTGAGTAAGACTCAAAACCCGACCATGGCAGAAGATAGAGAGAGAATGAAAGTCATTCCCTATGCCTCAGCCATAGGTTCTATAAAGTATGCCATGCTGTGTACCAGACCTATTGTATACCTTGTCCTGAGTTTGACAAAGGAGTACAATAGTGATCTAGGAGTAGATCACTGAATATTGGTCAAAATTATCCTTAGTGGAATAAGGATATGTTTCTCGATTATGGAAGTGACAAAAGGTTCGTCATAAAGGGTTACGTCAATGCAAATTTTGACACGGATCCAGATGACTCTAAATCTCAATCTAGATACATATTGAAAGTGGGAGCAATTAGCTAGAGTAGCTCTGTGCAGAGCATTGTCGACATAGAAATTTGCAAAATACTTACGGATCTGAATGTGGCAGACCCATTGACTAAAATTCTCTCACAAGCAAAACATGATCACGCCTCAGTACTCTTTGGGTGTTAATCACATAGCGATGTGAACTAGATTATTGACTCTAGTAAACCCTTTGGGTATTGGTCACATGTCGATGTGAACTATGGGTGTTAATCACATGGTGATGTAAACTATTGGTGTTAAATCACATGGTGATGTGAACTAGATTATTGTAACATCCCAAATTTTCAATTTGGAATGTTATACATTAGATCATCATGCATATCATATTTTATTTGGCATTTGGTTTAGATCCTAGAAAATTCTAAGCAACTCAAGGACCCACGGAGAGAGTTGGGGATTTCGTTATTTACATATTTGAGTTTTCTCAAATTATGTAAACAGGATCATTTGATTTTATTTATTTTATCATCAATTATTTCTATTACAAAAATATGAGAGCGGGAATAAAATGACTTTCCCAAAATATAGAAATATTGAGGATTTAATAAAAAAATCAAATAAGATTTATTTCGGAGTTTTTCGGTATTTTCATTTGAATTTAGGAAAAATGCGTGTTTTTCAAAGTTGTAGTTTGGGCCCAGATAAATGTTCACTTTATCGGGCTTCATTTTAGAAACCCGACAAAATTTATTTCGTGATTTTTGGAGTCCATTTAGTATTTCTTTTTCTATTTCTTCCGAGCGGAACTATAAAAAAAATTCTGTTCGTCGTTTTTCTTTTTCGTCGGATTTTCCGCGGTTATTTTCTGATCGCGATTTCTGATCCGATTTTCGTTTTAGTATAACTTTTCGCTTGTTTATCGGAATCAGGCGATTCAAGCGCCTGGAGTTTCGTCTCGAAACCCTCTTTCCGAATAATCAACTTAAACATGTTTTTGTTACTGCAAAATTTGCCCTAGATCCAGATTACTAGAACGAAGTTGTTTTCTTTCGCCGTTTGATTTCTTTTGCTTCGTTCGATTTGATTCTTTTTGCAAACCAGGGTTCTTAAGTTGAACTTTCTGGTTAGATCTTCTATTTGAGTTTTACCTGTGCATTAGATGAGTACTTATTGTGTACTTATTGTTTGTCTGCGATAGAATACCCAGAGTGCGCCGCCTGTTACTTCGAATCTCCAGGTTTCGCGGATCATCAGCAAGGCAAGTAACACTTTGATCATACCTTTTCTACAACCCAGTTTTATTGCATTATATCAATCCTCAAACATTGCATGATTAGGATCTAATTAAATTGTGGGATGGGAAGTAGATGAGGTAGTACCTATTACTAGTTTATTATCAAACCTTTGGGAGTTACTTCTACGTTTGCTTATTATGCCATGCTATGCTAGTAGACGTGGATTGGATGAGTGATATCCATGACAGATGTGAGATTGTTAATTAATGGTTTATCTAAGGTGGCAACCTAACACACATCTGGGTGGATTGAGGCACCTGGGGTTTCCAGGACTTGCCTGTTTTCTTTGGACCGCCACCCAGGCTCAAAGGGATCATGAGATTATTCATACTAGAAACTTCCGTGTGTAGCCACAAGCCATTATGGGCTCTGGCATAGTTGACTAAGTTGTGCGAACTCTTACAGTGGTAGACTAGCAGATGTAGGGGATGTAGGTGGTACGGTCTACCCGATCGTAAGGTGCTAGCGCTTCTAAAAGACTATGTCTCGGTCATCCGTTTCTCAAACACCCTGTAGTGCGAGAAACCAAACGGAGGCGATCGAGTCTTGTGGGGAAAAGTGCGCAAACCTCTGCACAGCGTAACAAACTAATCATGGTTAGCCGTGTCTCCGGTTATGGACATCTTGAGTATCTAGTACCTGGATTTTCATGTGAATCTCAACATGTTACTCTAAATTAATTTTGATGGGTTTTAATGATGTTACTTAATTGGGATTGAGAATGTTGTCAACCATTTCTCAATGTTTAACAACCACCATGATAGTAATTAAATTTATTCCTTTGAAGTAGGGAAAAATTGGCTTTACGCAAAAACTGTAACCATAGAGCTTTCCACCAGCCAAATATGCATATAGTATAGTTGTTGCATTCCATTATTCTCTATGTGTTATCTTGCCAGCATATTCCATGTGCTGACCCGTTTTCGGGCTGCAACGTTAATGTTGCAGACTTTTCAGACGACGATTAAGGAGTTTTTAGGTCGTGGTTCTATACTCAGTGATGCCGTTGGAGTTGATGGACTCACTTATCTTCCAAGCCTTCCGCTGTTATCGTTATCAGCTGGCCTTAAGCCATATTTATTGTAATAGTTCTCTTTTGAGACACTCGATGTAATAAGTGTGTGATTGCTACTCTGCTATAAATCCTCCGAGTACTGTGTGGTGTCAGCATTACTGATCCAGGGATGACACCGGAGCACAGAGATCAGACTGTTTGAGGTCTGGTCGCTACAGAGATGGTATCAGAGCACACGCTGACTATAGGACACGACCACTAAGCTAAAGACCTAGATCACTACTCACTCTCTTCTCTTCTGACTTCTCATCTTTTCTACTCTTTAGGATGGCGGATGCAAGGAACAAGTTCACACAACCGGACGAAGATACACCCTTGGGACGCCACTTGAAGGAAGTCACTAGATACCTGAACATAGGAGTACCCAGCTTCACGGGAACCTACAACGCCACTTTACCTGAAGAAGAGCGCTGGATGATTCAAGTTGAAGTTCCAGGAAGGACGTTCATGCCAGTCACTGAGCCCATAGAGTTTTCTTTTGATGCACCACTTGGAGTCTAGGAAAGAGCATGGCAGCTCACATCGCCATGGGACGCATTGGAGAAGTCTACCGCAAGGATCTTAAAGATACTATCTACCAGATTTGTGGGCGCCGAGATGAACACTGGGAGATGATCAGCACCAGGAAAGATAGATCAATTGCAGCTTTTATTCAGGAGTTAAACCAGCACATTCAACGACAGGAGAATCAGATGTGCGCCGACATGATAGATCTGAAGAAGGCTAAAACTAGAATCAAGGAACTGGAGGAAGAACTCAAGGCTACACGCGAAGATTATGAAGAAGAAATTGAAGTATTGGTGGATAAGAATGCCGACCTAACTATGAAGATTGGCATATTTATGGGAGGCCCGACACCAGTAGATGAAGACGAAGAACCCAAGGAGATTAGCCCGGAAGACTACATCATCATCGACGGCACCGACTCGGAACAAGATAGTAGAGATGATGACTATGTGGATGAAGCAGGAGCAGATATCATGGAGTCTACAACCGTAGAATATTTCTAGTAGACCACCTCATCAGTAGTAGTAGTCCACCATGTAAATATAGTAGTCCAAGCACTTTTGCGATAGCTAGATCAATTGTATGCCTTTGTTTGATTGATTGAAGTGAATTGTGTGCTTTTGCCTCATGTGCATATGGGTAGTGTTTTCCCTTTAGACCCCCTCTATTCTTATATCTCATCTTTTCTAAAACCTCAGATGCCTCCGAGACGTGACCCCGGATTTGCCTTTCCACCGGAGCTCACTCAGTTGATCCAGCAGCAGAACACCTTGATGCAGTTGCTAGTTCAGAATCAGAATCAAGGGAACAACAACAACAACCCACCACCACCACCTGTTGACCACTTAGCCCGTTTTCTTAGGCTAAATCCGCCGGTGTTTTCTAGTAGCACCGAGCCGATAGTAGCAGATGATTGGCTCCACAAGATAGCTAGGGAGTTGACCACAGCAGGATGCACAGATGTGGAGAAGGTTAAGTTTCCCGCACATCAGTTAGAAGGATCCGCAGCATCTTGGTGGGAGAATTTCACAGCCACCTTCCCAGTCGACACTGTCACATGGGACCAGTTTCAGCAGGCTTTTCGTACTGCCCATGTTTCAGCAGGAGCAATGGCCATGAAGAAGCGTGAGTTTCGTAACTTGCGCCAAGGAGGACAGACAGTTGGCCAGTATGTGGAGGAGTTTAGTAAGCTAGCACGTTATGCCCCAGATGACGTTGCTACGGATGCAGCTAAGCAGGAGAAATTCCTGGAAGGACTGAATGATGAATTGAGTATGCAGTTGATGGTAGCCACCTTCAACAACTACCAGGAGTTGGTAGATCGTGCTCTTATGATTGAAGGGAAGCAGCAGCAAATTGAGAACCGCAAGAGGAAGTATGGACAAGGAAAGTATAATTCAGGAGCTCAGCAGAAGCCACGTTTTACCCCTAGGCCAGGAGGACATTTTCAGCATACCCATGGAGTAGGTAGCTCGCACAATCACAATGGAACCAAGAATGGTAATGGGAATGGAGGAAGCAACGGACAGAACCGCAACACCCCATCCACCCCAGCCAAGAAGGACTTGAGCCACGTCACTTGCTATAAGTGTTCGAAGCCAGGACATTATGCAAATGAATGTTCTGAAGGCCAAAACGGCAATGGAAGTTCTGGAAAGAAGCCGAACCCTTTCAACAGGGGACAGG
This sequence comes from Triticum dicoccoides, assembly GCF_002162155.2. Taxonomy (NCBI): domain Eukaryota; kingdom Viridiplantae; phylum Streptophyta; class Magnoliopsida; order Poales; family Poaceae; genus Triticum; species Triticum dicoccoides. Next base: position 149,139,781 of record NC_041388.1, read on the forward strand.
TGAACCACGTTAATGTGGAGGAGGTTGAAGCTCAGCCCGATGCAGTAGTAGGTAAGTTTTTGGTTAAGTCATTTACTGCACTCGTTCTTTTTGATACTGGTGCATCGCATTCATACATATCAAGGGGATTTGTGGATAAGTATAACCTACCAATCCAAGCCCTTAGGTCACCCATGTTAGTAACCTCGCCAGGAGCAGAGTATGTGGCAAGTCTATGGTGTGATCGGTTACCATTAAGGATTGGTAACTATGTTTTTCCCTCAGACTTAATAGTATTGGATTCTCAAGGATTGGATGTGATATTAGACATGGATTGGTTATCAAAGTATGAAGGGAATACTGAGTGTGCTAGTAAGTCAATTTTGCTTACCACGCCAGAAGGGAGAAGGATCAAGTATGTATCTCAGCATGTACCAAAGAGGACACAAGTAAATTGCCTAACAGGAGTTGTGCAGGAGGAAGTACCAGTGGTAAAGGATTTTCCTGATGTATTTCCCGAAGAGTTGCCAGGCATGCCACCGGATAGAGACATTGAGTTTTTGATTGAGCTTTTGCCAGGCACTGGGCCAATATTGAAGAGACCATATAGGATGCCAGCAAAATATTTGGTGGAAATTAAGAAGCAGATTAAGGAGTTACTGGATAAGGGATATATTTGCCCAAGTTCTTCGCCTTGGGGATCACCAGTACTTCTAGTAGAGAAGAAGGATGGATCGTTAAGGATGGTTGTTGACTATCGAGGATTGAATGAAGTAACAATCAAGAACAAGTACCCGCTACCAATGATCAACGATCTGTTTGATCGGTTGCAAGGAGCTAAAGTGTTTTCCAAGATCGATTTGTGATCAGGGTACCATCAGTTGAAGATTCGAGAACAGGATATTCCGAAGACAGCTTTTACCACCAGGTATGGGCTGTATGAGTATACCGTTATGTCATTTGGACTGACTAACGCGCCTGCCTATTTTATGAACATGATGAACAAAGTGTTTATGGAGTTTTTGGATAAGTTCGTCCTAGTGTTCATTGATGATATCCTAGTATATTCGAAGAATGAAGAGGAGCATAAGGAGCATTTGCGTTTGGTACTTGGAAAGCTCAGAGAACATTAATTATATGCCAAGTTCAGCAAATGTGAATTTTGGTTGTAGGAAGTAGGATTCCTCGGGAATGTTATATCTGGAGAAGGTATAGCAGTAGATCCCGCTAAAGTTGAAACCGTGACCAAGTGGGAAGCACCAACAACAGTTGGAGAGATCCGGAGTTTTCTTGGACTCGCAGGATACTACCGAAGGTTTATTGAGAATTTCTCAAGGATTGCGAAGCCTATGACGGAGTTGTTGAAGAAGGATACTAAGTTCAAATGGACTGATGAGTGTGAGGCAAGTTTTCAGGAATTGAAGAAACGTTTGGTTACCTCACCAGTGTTGATTTTGCCAGATCAAACCAAGTATTATGAGGTGTATTGCGACGCTTCATGTCGAGGACTTGGAGCAGTGCTTATGCAGGAAGGGAGAGTTGTTTCGTATGCTTCACGACAACTGAAGCCTCACGAATTGAATTATGCTACGCATGATTTGGAGTTAGCAGCCATAGTGCATGCATTGAAGACATGGAGACATTTCCTCATTGGGAATCATTGTGAGGTGTACACGGATCATAAGAGTTTGAAGTACATTTTCACACAGAAGGAGTTGAACCTCAGACAAAGGAGATGGTTGGAGCTTATCAAGGATTATGATATGAAATTACATTACCATCCCGGAAAATCTAATGTAGTATCTGATGCGTTAAGCCGTAAGAGCCATGTCAATAGGTTAATGACGGGAGAAATACCCAAGGAGTTAGCAGAAAATCTTCGTGAGCTATGTTTGGAGATAGTTCCGAGAGGCTATGTAGCAACGTTGGAAATTCAGTCAACTTTGATGGACAGAATCAGAGAAGCTCAGAAAACTGACAAAGAGACCGCTATAAAGGAGAAACTGAGCAAAGGAAAAGCTAAAGGATTTCGCGAGGATGAGCACGACACCCTATGGTTTGAAGACCGTGTTTACGTGCCCAATAACCCGGAAATCAGGAAGTTGATTCTGCAAGAGGCACATGATTCACCGTATTCGATTCACCCAGGAAATACCAAGATGTATTTGGATTTGAAGGATATTTTCTGGTGGACCGGAATGAAAAAGGATATTGTAGAGTATGTAGCAGTTTGTGACGTATGTCAGAGAGTAAAGGCAGAGCATCAGAAGCCAGCAGGATTGTTGCAACCATTGCCGATACCCGAATGGAAGTGGGATAAGCTAGGCATGGATTTTATCACGGGATTACCAAGGACTCGTTCAGGCTATGACTCGATTTGGGTCGTAGTTGATCGATTGACGAAGGTAGCTCATTTTATCCCAGTAAAGACCACTTACACCAGTGCTAAGTTGGCAAAGATATACATGACCAGGATCGTATGTTTGCATGGAGTTCCGAGGAGCATCGTATCAGATAGAGGAACCCAGTTTACCTCAAAGTTCTGGAAGCAGTTGCATGAGACTTTGGGTACTAGGCTAGAATTTAGTACATCTTTTCATCCGCAGACAGATGGACAGACTGAGAGAGTCAATCAGATTTTGGAGGATATGCTGAGAGTTTGTGCGCTAGATTATGGATCTAGTTGGGACGATAATTTGCCATATGCAGAGTTCTCTTACAATAATAGCTATCAGACCAGTTTGAAGATGGCCCCTTTCGAGGCTTTGTATGGAAGGAGGTGCAGGACACCGTTGTCATGGGACGAAGTTGGAGACCGCCAGTTGTTTGGACCAGATCTGATTAAAGAGTCTGAACAGAAGGTGAAGTTGATTCGCGATAGGCTCAAGGTAGCCCAGTCCAGGCAGAAGAGCTGCGCAGATTCTAAACGCAAGGAGACAGTTTACGAAGTCAGAGATAGAGCTTATCTTAGAGTATCCCCACTTCGAGGGATTAAGCGCTTTGGAGTTAAGGGGAAGTTAGCGCCACGATTTGTAGGACCATATCGAGTTTTGGAGCGTATGGGAGAAGTGGCTTACAAGTTGGAATTGCCAGAAGGATTAACAGGAGTGCATGATGTGTTCCACGTTTCTCAGTTGAAGAAGTGTCACGCGGATATGGCTGACATACCTTTGAGAGACACAGTACCATTAGAAGCAATTCAGTTGGATAACAATTTGACCTATGAGGAGAAACCAGTCAAGATTCTCGAGTTTGCCAGCCGAGTTACTCGTAGCAAGGTTATCAAGTTCTGCAAAGTTCAGTGGAGCCACCACACGGAGGATGAAGCCACCTGGGAGCGAGAGGAAGATTTGCTCAAAGACCACCCTCACCTATTTTCTAGCCAACCCGAATCTCGAGGGCGAGATTCATCTAAAGGGGGGTAGGTTTGTAACATCCCAAATTTTCAATTTGGAATGTTATACATTAGATCATCATGCATATCATATTTTATTTTTCTTTTGGTTTTGATCCTAGAAAATCCTAAGCAACTCAAGGACCCACGGAGAGAGTTGGGGATTTCGTTATTTACATATTTGAGTTTTCTCAAATTATGTAAACAGGATCATTTGATTTTATTTATTTTATCATCAATTATTTCTATTACAAAAATATGAGAGCAGGAATAAAATGACTTTCCCAAAATATAGAAATATTGAGGATTTAATAAAAAAATAAAAAAAGATTTATTTCAGAGTTTTCGATATTTTTATTTGAATTTAGGAAAAATGCGCGTTTCTCAAAGTTGTAGTTTGGGCCCAGATAAATGTTCACTTTATCGGGCTTGATTTTAGAAACCCGGCAAAATTTATTCCGTGATTTTTGGAGTCCGTTATTATTTATTTTTATTTTTCTTCCGAGCGGAATTATAAAAAAAATCTGTTCGTGGTTTTTCTTTTTCGTCGGATTTTCCGCGGTTATTTTCTGATCGCGATTTCTGATCCGATTTTCGTTTTAGTATAACTTTTCGCTCGTTTATCGGACCAGGCGATTCAAGCGCCTTGAGTTTCGTCTCGAAACCCTCTTTCCGAATAATCAACTTAAACATGTTTTTGTTACTGTAAAATTTGCCCTAGATCCAGATTACTAGAACGAAGTTGTTTTCTTTCGCCGTTTGATTTCTTTTGCTTCGTTCGATTTGATTCTTTTTGCAAACCAGGGTTCTTAAGTTGAACTTTCTGGTTAGATCTTCTATTTGAGTTTTACCTGTGCATTAGATGAGTACTTATTGTATGCTTGTTGTTTGTCTGCGATAGAATACCCAGAGTGCGCCGCCTGTTACTTCGAATCTCTAGGTTTCGCGGATCATCAACAAGGCAAGTAACACTTTGATCATACCTTTTCTACAACCCAGTTTTATTGCATTAGATCAATCCTCACACATTGCATGATTAGGATCTAACTAAATTGTGGGATGGGAAGTAGATGAGGTAGTACCTATTACTAGTTTATTATCAAACCTTTGGGAGTTACTTCTACGTTTGCTTATTATGCCATGCTATGCTAGTAGACGTGGATTGGGTGAGTGATATCCATGACAGATGTGAGATTGTTAATTAATGGTTTATCTAAGGTGGCAACCTAACACACATCCGGGTGGATTGAGGCACTTGGGGTTTCCAGGACTTGCCTGTTTTCTTTGGACCGCCACCCAGGCTCAAAGGGATCATGAGATTATTCATACTAGAAACTTCCGTGTGCAGCCACAAGCCATTATGGGCTCTGGCATAGTTGACTAAGTTGTGCGAACTCTTACAGTGGTAGACTAGCAGATGTAGGGGATGTAGGTGGTACGGTCTACCCGATCGTAAGGTGCTAGCGCTTCTGAAAGACTATGTCTCGGTCATCCGTTTCTCAAACACCCTGTAGTGCGAGAAACCAAACGGAGGCGATCGAGTCTTGTGGGGAAAAGTGCGCAAACCTCTGCAGAGTGTAACAAACTAATCATGGTTAGCCGTGTCCCCGGTTATGGACATCTTGAGTATCTAGTACCTGGATTTTCATGTGAATCTCAACATGTTACTCTAAATTAATTTTGATGGGTTTTAATGATGTTACTTAATTGGGATTGAGAATGCTATCAACCATTCTCAATGTTTAACAACCACCATGATAGTAATTAAATTTATTCCTTTGAAGTAGGGAAAAATTGGCTTTACGCAAAAACTGTAACCATAGAGCTTTCCACCAGCCAAATATGCATATAGTATAGTTGTTGCATTCCATTATTCTCTATGTGTTATCTTGCCAGCATATTCCATGTGCTGACCCATTTTCGGGCTGCAACGTTAATGTTGCAGACTTTTCAGACGACGATTAAGGAGTTTTTAGGTTGTGGTTCTATACTCAGTGATGCCGTTGGAGTTGATGGACTCACTTATCTTCCAAGCCTTCCGCTGTTATCGTTATCAGCTGGCCTTAAGCCATATTTATTGTAATAGTTCTCTTTTGAGACACTCGATGTAATAAGTGTGTGATTGCTACTCTGCTATAAATCCTCCGAGTACTGTGTGGTGTCAGCATTACTGATCCAGGGATGACACCGGAGCACAGAGATCAGACTGTTTGAGGTCTGGTCGCTACAATTATTGACTCTAGTGCAAGTGGGAGACTGAAGGAAATATGCCCTAGAGGCAATAATAAAGTTATTATATATTTCCCTATATCATGATAAATGTTTATTATTCATGCTAGAATTGTATTAACCTGAAACATAATACATGTGTGAATACATAGACAAACAGAGTGTCACAAGTATGCCTCTACTTGACTAGCTCGTTGACTAAAGATGGTTATGTTTCCTAACCATAGACATGAGTTGTCATTTGATTAACGGGATCACATAATTAGGAGAATGATGTGATTGACATGACCCATTCCATTAGCTTAGCACTCGGTCGTTTAGTATGTTGCTATTGCTTTCTTCATGACTTATACATGTTCCTATGACTATGAGATTATGCAACTCCCGTTTACCGGAGGAACACTTTGTGTGCTACCAAACGTCACAACATAACTGGGTGATTATAAAGGTGCTCTACAGGTGTCTCCAAAGGTACATGTTATAAGATCCCAAAATTCTAAATTTTGGAATGTTATAAACAAATAGATAGATTTGATTGATTCGTTGATTGATTTTTTGAAAGTGAGTGAAATTCGAAACTTTTTGAAAGTTAAATGAGAGGGAATAAAAGGACTTTCCCAAACTTTGACCTTTTTTTTGATCCCCGAGAATTGAAATTCTTTTCATCACAAAACCCTGGAGAGAAGATGACATGACTTCTTCCATTTATTTGAATGACATGGGGTGTTGAAAATATTTGAATTTCATTTGGCAAATATTTCCAATTCTAAAACTTTACGCAACTCAATGACCCACGGAGAGAGTTGGAGATTTCGTTTTTTTCATATTTGAGTTTTCTCAAATGTTGAGAATAGGATCATTTGATTTTATTTATTTTATCATCAATTATTTCTATTACAAAAATATGAGAGAGGGAATAAAATGACTTTCCCAAAATAAAGAAATATTGAGGATTTAATAAAAAAATCAAATAAGATTTTTTATTTCGGAGTTTTTCGGTGTTTTATTTGAATTTAGGAAAAATGTGCATTTTACAAAATTGCATTTAGGGCCCAAATAAATGTTCACCTTGTGCGGCTTGATTTTAGAAGCCCGTGAAAATTTATTTCGGAATTTTTGGAGTCCGTTTAGTATTTTTCTTTATTTTTCTTCCGACCGGAATAATTAAAAAAACGAACCGACTTCGGGCCATACCCGAGCGGGACACCGCCCGGGGGCAGCGTTTAAATAGCGCCCCCCCGAGCCGCCCCAGCCCATCAGCCCCGCCTCGATCCGCGCGCGCCGCCAGAGCCGCCGCCGACGACGACGATCCCGCCGCCCGAGGTTCGTCGCGCCTCATTTTCCATGCCGTAAAAAAAGAGGAAAAAATTCGGCGTTCGTCGTTTTTCTTTTTCTCGGATTAAATCCGCGATTTTTCTGATCGCGATTCCTGATCCAATTTTCGTTTTAGTTTAACTTTTCGCTCGTTTATCGGAATCAGGCGATTCAAGCGCCTAGGGATTCGTCTCGAAACCATTTATCCGTTTAACCAACTTAAACAAGATTTTACTATTGTAAAATTTGCCCTAGATCCAGATTACTAGAACGAAGTTGTTTTCTTTCGCAGTTTGACTTTCGTTGCTTCGTTCGATTTGATTCTTTTGCCAATCGGAGTTCTTAAGTTGAACCTTCTGGTTAGATCTCTTATTTGAGTTTTAGCTGTGCATTAGATGAGTACTTATTGTATGCTTTCTTGTTTGTCTGTAATAGAATACCCGGAGTGCGCCGCCTGTTACTTCGAATCGTTAGGTTTCGCAGATCATCAGCAAGGCAAGTTCACACTTTGATCATATCCCCTTCATACCCAGTTTTCATTGCATTAGATCAAACCTCAAACATTGCATGATAGGATCTAATTAATTTGTGGGATTGGGAAATAGTTGATGAGGTAGGAACCTATTTCCCTGTTACAATCAAACCCTTGGGAGTTACTTCTACGTGTTGCTTATATTGCTATGCTATGCTCGTAGACGTGGTTTGGGTATGAGTGAAATCCATGAAAGATGTGAGATTGTTATTTAATGGTTCAACTTAAGGTGGCAACTTGAATACACATCTGGGTGGATTGCTAGGGGCACCCTGGGGATATACCAGTGGACTTGCCTGGACACCTGGGGATATACCAGTGTTGTCCTAGGAGATCCCGGGGATATACCGTGTGATCATCCTATGGTCCGCCACCCAGGCTCAAAGGGATCATAAGATTATTCATGCTAGAAACTTCCGTGTGCAGCCACAAGCTATTATGGGCTCTAGCATAGTTGACTAAGTCGTGCGAACTCTTACAGTGGTAGACTAGCAGATGTAGGGGATGTAGGTGGTACGGTCTACCCATCGTAAGGTGCTAGCGCTTCTGAAAGACTATGTCTCGGTCATCCGTCTTCTAAAACACCATGTAGTGCGAGAAACCAAATGGAGGCGATCAAGTCTTGTGGGGAAAAGTGTGCAAACCTCTGCAGAGTGTATAAACTAATCATGGTTAGCCGTGTCCCCGGTTATGGACATCTTGAGTATCTAGTTCTTGGATTATCCTGTTGATCTCATCACGTTACTTTAAATGAATATTGTTGGGTTTAATGATATTACTTAATTGGGATTGAGAATGCTGTCAACCATTCTCAATGTTTAACAACCACCATGATAGTTAAATAAATTTATTCCTTTGCAGTAGGGAAAAATTGGCTTTTCGCAAAAACCTTATAACTGTAGAGCTTTTCCACCAGCCAAATATGTATGTAGTGATAGCCATTATTCATCATTGCTCTACAGTGTGAATTTGCCAGTACATTCAATGTACTGACCCTCTGTGGCTGCAACGTCTCATGTTGCAGGATTTCTTATGACGAGTAAGTGATACGTTAGGGTTATGATTTCTACACTCAACTTTGCCGTTGGTGTTTATGGGAATCCACAACCTTGTTACTTCCGCTATTTTGGATTGAGGTAATAGTATTTATGTTACTTTACACATGTGATTTACCTCTGTTATAAATCCTCGAGTACTGTGTGTGTCAGCATACCGATCCAGGGATGACACTTAAGCACAGAGACTTCATCCATTCGGGTCGGGTCGCTACAAGATGGTATCAGAGCACATGTTGACTGTAGGACGTGACCCTAGAAACTGGCAAGCCCATAGCAAAGATTTTTCTCTACAACTTTCCCTTTCAAAAAGATATTTTACCTCTCTTCTCTTCTGAGCTTATTCAAATATTCCCTTTTAGTTAGACCATACGCCTTTCCCCTTTTGACCAGACGAGGATTTGACTGATGAGACCACTCTAAGAAGTACAAGATATTGGACAACTAAGACCGCTTCAGAATGAAGAGTATTTTCCGTGCATCTGAATAATCGAAACTACAACGGTTGAAGACTCCGAAGACAAGTAGAATTTGAAGGCTCTGAAGAATCCCTAGATTTGTATGACCTAGGAAGGCTACCCTTATGAAACTTGACAGATTATGGAAGTTGTCAATGCCCGAGATCAGGGTGTATCAGAGAAAGACCGGAGCATGGAGAGTTAAAAACTTAAAGTTCTGTCAAGGAAAACACTAAGGCAGGAGATATCAACTATGGAGAGATAGCTCATGGAAATGACAAGAGCAGAAACACAGCTATCCATGATGTTATCGCCTGCTTATGCTATTGTCACCGTGCTGAGTTAAGCATGCATATGCATGGAAGGATTGAATAGTAAAAGGCTGATGGAGCATCTATCAGCAAGAGGTGAAGTTTTAACCTTAGCTAGTGTATCACCAAGATCTGGAGTGTTACATCAAGAAGTTTAAGGTGGAGCTCCATGAAGCCGTATTAGACAAGGAAGTATTTCGTGAAGAACTCAGCAACCAAAGGCTGAAAGTAGCCAAGCTGGAGGAGCTACAACCTCGAGATACCGGAGTTTCGTTAAGAACTGAAGGACAGCAGGATCATGGTTCAGGTCGAGTTTGATGAAACCCAGAAGTTTGGAATGCAACTCCAGAATATTAAAGGACGTCACGAGAGACTTCGCATCAACAGAGTTGATCTGGCAAAAGAACTTGAGAAAGACAAGCATGATCGGAAGAAGCCATTGGAGGCATGAACAAGGCTTGAAGAGTTTGAAGAGTTGATGATTTATTGACCTTTAGAAGACCAAACCCCTGTTATATACCTACGTTAGATGCGATGATTGTGAGCTGTCATTTGTTTGATGTTTTTCGACAGCCACAATAAAATCTGTCTTTTCAAAACTTTTGTTTGTATTGTGTGTATCCCTCTCTATCTCTCTTATCTCACCCCAAACCCGTGGACCCAATAGAGGATGAGTGAAGATGAGCTTATATTTTCTGGACCGATAAGTCAATTGGAGACGAACCGATGGATTCAGAACATGGAGGATCATATGAAGAATAACCCTATAGTTGGACATGATATGACCCAGCATGCTCTTCAGTGCTTTGAAAGAGGTGCTGCTACTTGGTGGAGAATGTACCAAACCATCAATGGATGGCAAGGAGTAACCACTTGGAAAGAATTTAAGTTGACTTTGCCAAAGTCTCGGTTTGTGTCCCAGAAGTTGAAGCCTTATGGAAAGGATATGAAGAAACCTGGTGCATGCAAGATTCGTGGAGAAGTAGGACACACCCATAAAGAACACAAGGATGAATGCCCAAATTGTGAAGGAAGTCACCCAGTTGAAGAATGCCCAACTAGGCAGATTACTTGTTTCTTGTGTGAAGGGACTACCCACTACCCTGCTCAGTGTCACATTTACCCCATGGTACAAAGAACCATCCAGAAGAAGAAAGAAGTAATGAAAGGAGCCCTTATGGAAATTTAGAAGAACCCGTGATGAAGGAAGAGGTGGAGGACACACCCAAAGAAGAACTAATTAAACCCTGCACTAAGTCTTGCTATTCATGTGGAGAAGAAGGACACATCTCCCAGAATTGTTTGAACGGGGATCTAGTAGAATTCCCAACAGAGGAAGTAGAATATGACCCACAGGAAATAGAAGCCCTGATTGGAATGGAAAAGTCCAGGAAGAGAAAGCGATTGGAGCCCAGGAGGGACCTGAGTCATATCACCTGTTACAGGTGCAAGGAGTCAGGGCACTATCTCAATAGTTGCCCAAAAAGGAAAGCTCGATACTTGTCAGAAGTAATATGTTTTAGTTGTAATGGAGCAGGACACTTTGCCAGAGAATGCCCCAAGGAGAAGGAAACTTGTGCTAGATAGTTGAGTTTGCAACAAAAGAAATGGAGTAGTAGAAGTGAGAACAATTTTCTTTTATATTGAGGTGTTGAGTTGAGACATGTAATGGAGAAGCGAGAGATTGTAATCATTTGGGAATGAATAAAGTAGCATCGTTGGTACTGATATGGATTTTATGAGTTGTTACTCTATGAAGAAGGATTTTGACCATTTTTGAGGATAAGAGAAATATGGTTTATGGAAGATTTGTGCATTTTAAGGGTGGTAGTACTCTGTAAGAACCCTTGACCCCTGGAAAAGATAAGGATACTCCACTGAGTGGATTTCGGACAAAATGAATACGAGTTTTGTCTCGATATGTGTGATGCCCCAAGAGTATGTGGGATGAAGTGGAGACCGTCAGTATGTTTGGACCAAATGTGATCAAGGAGTCAGAAGAGAATGTTAAGTTGATTTGAGATAGACTGAAGGTAGCTCAGTCCAGGCAGAAGAGTTATGTAGACTCAAAAAACGCAAGGAGGTAGTCTATGAAATTGGAGACAGAGCATGTCTTCGTATGTCCCCTCTGTGAGGAGTTAAACGATTTGGAGTTAAGGGACTGTTAGCCCCGAGATTTGTAGGACCATACCGACTTTTGGAGCATAGGGGAGAAGTGGCCAACAAGTTGGAGTCACCCGAAGGACTGTTAGGAGTTCATGATGTGTTTCACATTTCCTAGTTGAAGAAGTGCCATGCAGAGATGTCCAATATTCCCCTGTAAGAACGCTTGACCCTGGAAAGGATAATGATGTTCCACGAAGTGGAATATGGATTTCATGAGTATAAATTTTATCTTGGTATGTGGGATATCCCACGAGGATGAAGAGATGAATTACTATTGGATATAAAGGAGGTATGATGTTGGAAATATGGATCAATGGAAATTCCATGATGAGTCTAAGTACTCATGTCCGATTTTTGGTGCAAATAGAAGAAAGGAAGTCAATACAATTGGATGGATTTAAGAATACTAGGAAGTTGGAAGTTGGAATAATGATAAGTTGCCCGATGATAAGTTCAAGGACTACAAGTGATGAGATGGGCCATACCCACAGGCCCCAGGACCTGCCAAGAAGCAAGCACATCCTTGCTGAAGGAAGAAACCTGGAGGAAGATACGACGTTTATCGGCAGACAATTTTATAGGAGTAACGCAAAACCTGAGAGTTGTGAAGGAACGATAGATGTTTGTTTGGCTTGCAGAATCCATGAATATATCCGAACTTCGTTCGTCGACAAGAGAAATTCTGCAATGCTTGTGAGAATGACCAAGTGTTAGTATGCGAGATTCGCTAAACTGTATACATGGTAATGATTTGGGTGCGGGATGGATTGATCACCATACCGACTTACTCTTATTATTCGCCTTGCTATATGGGATGGTAAATCTGAGTGACTTACCTATAGTAGAGAGACGGCGATATTAAACCTTGTTTAAGTCTTAGAATGGTAGAGGTATTTTTTCCCTTGTACAAGGCAGCTTTGCCAACCGTAGGTTATACGGTGAGAATCAACCCAGACCCATTTCCTGCAGGAGAAACCATAAATTGTTGACCACCATGATATATCGATAGTTGTTCAGTTTTGGCGCCAGACCCGTCAGCTAAAAAGACCCAGTCTCGGAATAACCTTACCAAATGAAAGGACAGAAAAATTATGGTAAAGGTTATGCCACTACCAGAAGAGCTCAGAGAAGGAATTTCTCGAGGATCTGAGAAGATCGACACTGTCAAGAATAAGGACGGAGTATATGAGTTTTGATGGAACAGTAAGCATGCTTCTAAGGGTGGTAGCACTCCAGACCCCGTGTGATGATCGATGGATTTTGTGGAGACCCCCAAACCCTAACCTATTTCTTGCTAGCTTCTCCGAATCTCGAGGACGAGATTCATTTTAAGGGTGGTAGGTTTGTAACATCCCAAAATTCTAAATTTTGGAATGTTATAAACAAATAGATAGATTTGATTGATTGTCTGAAAGTGAGTGAAATTCGAAACTTTTTGAAAGTTAAATGAGAGGGAATAAAAGGACTTTCCCAAACTTTCACCTTTTTCTTTTGATCCCCGAGAATTCAAATTCTTTTCATCACAAAACCCTAGAGAGAAGATGACATGACTTCTTCCATTTATTTAAATGACATGGGGTGTTGAAAATATTTGTATTTCATTTGGAAAATATTTCCAATTCTGAAACTTTACGCAACTCAATGACCCACGGAGAGAGTTGGGGATTTCGTTTTTTCATATTTGAGTTTTCTCAAATGTTGAGAATAGGATCATTTGATTTTATTTATTTTATCATCAATTATTTCTATTACAAAAATATGAGAGAGGGAATAAAATGACTTTCCCAAAATAAAGAAATATTGAGGATTTAATAAAAAATCAAATAAGATTTTTTATTTCGGAGTTTTTCGGTGTTTTATTTGAATTTAGGAAAAATGTGCATTTTTCAAAATTGCATTTAGGGCCCAAATAAATGTTCACCTTGTGCGGCTTGATTTTAGAAGCCCGTGAAAATTTATTTCGGAATTTTTGGAGTCCGTTTAGCATTTCTTTTTATTTTTCTTACGAGCGGAATAATTAAAAAAATGAACCGACTTCGGGCCGTACCCGAGTGGGACACCGCCCGGGGGCAGCCTTTAAATAGCGCCGCCCCGAGCCGCCCCAGCCCATCAGCCCCGCCTCGATCCGCGCGCACCGCCGGAGCCGCCGCCCCCGACGATCCCGCCGCTTGAGGATCGTCGCGCCTCGTTTTCCGTGCCAAAAAAAGAGAAAGAAAATTCGGCGTTCGTTGTTTTTCTTTTTGTCGGATTAAATCCGCGATTTTTCTGATCGCGATTCCTGATCCGATTTTCGTTTTAGTTTAACTTTTCGCTCGTTTATCGGAATCGGGCGATTCAAGCGCCTAGGGATTCGTCTCGAAACCCTTTATCCGTTTAACCAACTTAAACAAGATTTTGCTACTGTAAAATTTGCCCTAGATCCAGATTACTAGAACGAAGTTGTTTTCTTTCGCAGTTTGACTTTCGTTGCTTCGTTCGATTTGATTCTTTTTGCCAACCGGAGTTCTGAAGCTGAACCTTCTGGTTAGATCTCTTATTTGAGTTTTACCTATGCATTAGATGAGTACTTATTGTATGCTTGTTTGTTTGTCTGCGATAGAATACCCAGAGTGCGCCGCCTGTTACTTCGAATCGTTAGGTTTCGTGGATCATCAGCAAGGCAAGTTCACACTTTGATCATATCCCCTTCATACCCAGTTTTCATTGCATTAGATCAAACCTCAAACATTGCATTCTTAGGATCTAATTAAATTGTGGGATTGGGAAGTAGTTGATGAGGTAGGAACCTATTGCCCTGTTACTATCAAACCCTTGGGAGTTACTTCTACGTGTTGCTTATATTGCTATGCTATGCTCGTAGATGTGGTTTGGGTATGAGTGAAATCCATGACAGATGTGAGATTGTTATTTAATGGTTCAACTTAAGGTGGAAACTTGAATACACATCTGGGTGGATTGCTAGGGGCACCCTGGGGATATACCAGTGGACTTGCCCGGACACCTGGGGATATACCAGTGTTGTCCTAGGAGATCCCAGGGATATACCGTGTGATCATCCTACGGTCCGCCACCCAGGCTCAAAGGGATCATAAGATTATTCATGCTAGAAACTTCCGTGTGCAGCCACAAGCTATTATGGGCTCTAGCATAGTTGACTAAGTCGTGCGAACTCTTACAGTGGTAGACTAGCAGATGTAGGGGATGTAGGTGGTACGGTCTACCCATCGTAAGGTGCTAGCGCTTCTGAAAGACCATGTCTCGGTCATCCGTCTTCTCAAACACGATGTAGTGCGAGAAACCAAACGGAGGCGATCAAGTCTTGTGGGGAAAAGTGCGCAAACCTCTGTAGAGTGTATAAACTAATCATGGTTAGCCGTGTCCCCGGTTATGGACATCTTGAGTATCTAGTTCTTGGATTATCCTATTGATCTCATCACGTTACTTTAAATGAATATTGTTGGGTTTAATGATATTACTTAATTGGGATTGAGAATGCTGTCAACCATTCTCAATGTTTAACAACCACCATGATAGTTAAATAAATTTATTCCTTTGCAGTAGGGAAAAATTGGCTTTTCGCAAAAACCTTATAACCGTAGAGCTTTTCCACCAGCCAAATATGTATGTAGTGATAGCCATTATTCATCATTGCTCTACAGTGTGAATTTGCCAGTACATTCAATGTACTGACCCTCTGTGGCTGCAACGTCTCATGTTGCAGGATTTCTTATGACGAGTAAGTGATACGTTAGGGTTATGATTTCTACACTCAACTTTTCCATTGGTGTTGATGGGAATCCACAACCTTGTTACTTCCGCTATTTTGGATTGAGGTAATAGTATTTACGTTACTTTACACATGTGATTTACCTCTGTTATAAATCCTCGAGTACTGTGTGTGTCAGCATACCGATCCAGGGATGACACTTAAGCACAGAGACTTCATCCATTCGGGTCGGGTCGCTACACATGTTGGGTTGGCGTATTTCGAGATTAGGATTTGTCACTCCGATTGTTGGAGAGGTATCTCTGGGCCCTCTCGGTAATGCACATCACTTAAGCGTTGCAAGCAATGCAACTAATGAGTTAGTTGTGAGATGATGTATTACATAACGAGTAAGGAGACTTGCCAGTAACGATATTGAACTAGGTATTAAGATACCAACGATCGAATCTCGAGCAAGTAACATACCGATGACAAAGGGAACAACGTATGTTGTTATGCGGTCTGACTGATAAAGATCTTCGTAGAATATGTGGGAGCCAATATGAGCATCCAGGTTTCGCTATTGGTTATTGACCGGAGACGTGTCTCGGTCATGTCTACATTGTTCTCGAACCCGTAGGGTCCGCATGCTTAACGTTACGATGACAGTTTCATTATGAGTTTATATGTTTTGATGTACCAAAGGTTGTTCAGAGTCCCGGATATGATAACGGACATGACGAGGAGTCTCGAAATGGTCGAGACATAAAGATTGATATATTGGACGACTATATTCGGACACCGGAAGTGTTCTGGGTGATTTTGGAGAAAACCGGAGTGCCGGAGGGTTAC
>NC_041388.1:149156081-149179439 GCF_002162155.2 Triticum dicoccoides
TGTCGGTGTCAAAACCGGCGGATCTCGGGTAGTGGGTCCCGAACTGTGCGTCTAGGCCAGATGGTAAGAGGAGACAAGGGACACGATGTTTTTACCCAGGTTCGGGCCCTCTCGATGGAGGTAAAACCCTACTCCTGTTGATTAATATTGATGATATGGGTAGTACAAGAGTAGATCTACCACGAGATCAAGGAGGCTAAACCCTAGAAGCTAGCCTATGGTATGATTTTTGTATATGGAGTTGATTATCGACTAGCCTGGCCTCGGTTTATATAATGCACCGGAGGCCTAGGATAAGAAGAGTCCTAGCCGAATACGCCATGGGGAGAAGTCCTTGTCTTGATCGCCAAGTCTTGTGGAATCTTCCATGTATGCGGTAGCCGTCCGAACTGGCCCATGAGTATACAGCCACGGGGGTCCTCGGCCCAATCTAATAGATCGGGAGATGACGTGGTGAGTACCCCCTAGTCCAGGACTCCGTCAGTAGCCCCCTGAACCGGTCTTCAAGTTAGGGACGCTCCTCGATTCTTCCGAACTGTTCTTCATCTTCGGTTGCCGGTCTTGAAAACTGGTTCAACAAATCTTCTTTATCTTCGATCTTGAGGATCGCCGAAATGCATTCGACGAGTTTACACGTCGAGTATCCGAGGAGCCCCTTTAAGTTTCTGGCCTTTATCAATGCCTTGTTTATTTTCATGCCACACCTCGGGTTTGAAGTTGTTCCTGGGAGGTAGGGTCCTCTTGCGTCCGAGCTCCAACGCCGGACTGCATTCGAGGTATCTTTTGTAGCCGAGCACCAATGCCGGACCGCTTCCCAGCTCTAGCGCCGGAATGTATCCGAGCTCCAATGCCGGACTGTGTCCAGGCTCCAATGCCAGACTATATCCGAGGTGTCATATCACCTTGGTTCAAAAAAGTTGAAGGAGTTTAGCTGAGCTTAATGCCGGAAATGCCCTCTATGGAGCCAGCCACTAGCGCCCGAGCTTTATGTCGGACTGCTTCCGCGGTGGTGCACCACCCCGACTATGGGCCGATTTTTTGTCAATATTTTTTATTGGTGCAATTTATTCTCTGCCGAGATATATAGCCAGTAGCCCTCAAGGTGTGTATCGGTCTAAAACCCGAGATGCACATGAAGGATGATATAAGACCGCTGATCCCAGTAGCCGCTGAGACTCAGGTTGATTTGCAAAATCGGCCTGAGGATCAAGTCCTAGCTCGGCAGAATACTTCGGGACACAAAAGCGGCATGCTCAGTCCTCAAGACTCAGGTTGGGTGCGGCCGACCAACCTGAGGATCAAAATCTCCTCGGAAACTATATTGCACATCAAATTTTCTGCATTGGACAAGCAATGCAGTAGCCCCCGAGACACTAGTCGGGTGGCAACACCAGATTAGGGGATCGATGTGCCCCTTTAATATTTGTAAATAATAAGCCCGAAGCCCAGTAGCCCCCGAGCCTTAATGCGGGCACGGGTGGCCGAATTAAGGATCAATATCCATAGTAAAATCACAAATTATGTGTAATGACTCTATGTATCCAAGTACTTTATGTCATTAATGCTCGGATCCGCATTGTACAAAACTTTGTTGACCGACCATCGGCTTCCACCTCCTTGGCCAGTAGCCGAGGAGTGTTTGTCCTACTTTATAAAGCCTTTATGAGGGCAAAGATTGACGACAAACAAGGCAATCTGGCCACACGGTTTTATAAACAAAGGTACACAGAGAGATATGTTATATTACTGTTTAACAGAAGAAATGTATTCCAAAGAAAATAGTCCCGCTATCGGTTCCTTTCTTTGGGTTGTCATGCTAAGCATGATCATGAAACCTCAGCTCGAATGTAAGAGCAAAATATCGAGGATTTAGTTTGGGAGGCCAGTTAATAGCCCCGGGTAGTGTTCGGCGACAGTCGAGGTCAAGCCGTAAACACTTCGGCCAATGTTATGAATGGCCCGTCATAGTCATCGGATCGCTGACCAGTTTACGCTTATTGTGACAGTCAGTTTTCGGCTTTCTCCACTAAGGTGCTTAACCATGTGAGTTAGAAGCACAATCACAGTGGTTCTCCCTTTGCACACCTAGCCGAACAAAACGGAACGTAGGAAGCAAGTGCAGGAGCCGGGCAACCCAACTATTGACCGAAGACACAATTCGAAACCGATGCATATATAGCAATATCTGAGAATGTTTTTGCCGAATCCCTAAAGGTGTCCGGCGTTGCACTGCGAGACTAATGCTAGAAAAGCACAAATAGTTTAAAAGTCCAAAAAGCTTGGAAAACCAAGAAACGTCAGTAAAAACATGACGTCCGAACAAGATCAAGTGTTCGGTGCCAATCCGAAAATTGGTCTTAGAAAAAAGAAGTGCTTCTGTCATCCTATAACATGACACATCCTATCTCAAGACTTCGAGCGGGTCAGCCTACGGCTTCAACCTCCTATCCCGAGGGTGGAGTACTTCTCATTAGGCCAGTTTAGCAAACTAAACTCTAGCGGCTTTGAGAGAGAAATTAGGCTCCCCGGCTAGTGACCGCACACTCGCGTCTAAAAAGGAGTGATAAATAATAATAGAACTTTGCAACGACTAAGAAGAAGAACACTTATTATAAAACGGCTCAAATAAACTTAAGAGCCCCCAAGTGACTTGGGTAGAAGAATAATTGCATGTACCGAAGTACTTATATCATATCTATGTTCAACCGAACTTTAAACGCGTCTTAATCGACCGTCGGCTTCTCCCTCTTCGGTTAAGGACCGAAAAGTGTTATGTACTCCATTGGTCGAGAATATCGATGGTGTTTCCAATAACCAGGCAATCAGGCCATAATGCTGTAACAGACAAAGCGCGTTCAGGGAACTTATGCTATATTACTGCGAAGAGTAAGAAGCATCTTCGAAGAAAATAGTACCCCCACCGATACCTTTCTTCGGTGCTCATTGTTATTATGAGACTTGTGCAATAGATTTTTTGTACTCATGAGTTCCGTTGTGTGCCGACCATCATTGAATAACTATAAGAGCGCTAGCTTTCGGCTTCACCCAGTCTGAGGTCCAGCTCGGGTGACCCGATCGTGACAATCGCAGAGGTGCTCCCTTTACTCCCTAGCCGAACAATCGGGAACGTAGGGGTAAACACAGGAGCGAGGCAACCCAGCTTGCAAATCGCTTAAGTCAATGTGGTGCATATTGTGGCGTAATACACGAACAAGGAACGAAGCCGTACAAGTATAATCATATGCAACAGGAAAAGCTTCATAAAGGAAGCCCCCAAGTAAACGGGGTATTTGAATTTATGCGTCACAAACAAAGTTTGGACAAGGAAATTTTTTAGAAGCAACTTTTTTCCAAAAAAGTATAATGCTTGGTCGAACCGAACGCAAGTTAGAAATTAAAGCTTTGAGCATGAAAGCGACTTAGCTGGTTAATGTGTTCGGTATTGATGACGCGGTCCGAGCTTGATGCGGGGCAAGGTTCCATCCCCCAAGCCGGTCCCGAGGTGGCGGAGCACTCGACACGACGAAGTGGTGACATAGCACGGTCAATGCAGACCGGCAGAGTGACGCCAAAGTCCCCGGATCGTTTTCCTGTGCACAAAAAATAGTGCAAATCAGATATAATAGTAATAATAATTAAAAAAATGTTGCATAATAAATAATTTATGCAAAGTGAGTAATAAAAGAAATATGGCCCGGCGCCGAAGTCAATGTCGATTCAGGGCGTCGGCGTGATGCGGTAAAGGCGTGGCAAAGCCTGAATTCACAGGTCAGTCCGAGTTCCGGATGGGGCATTCGCCGGACTATGTACGGAGACTGACCGGACCACCATGCAACCGTCGTTAATGCGGCCACCATTTGATAGACCTGTGTACATATGATGGACAAACCAGAGTAATAATTCCTTGGGAAAAATAGAACCCAAACAAGCAAAAAATACTAGGATTAATAGCACCTGGTTTATTTGTTGTAGCAATCCGAAGGAAGGTGATTCCCAAAATTGGGACTCGATCCGCACACCCATTACCGGAGTAGGTTGATGAAGGCCCTCGTCCAAACATGGTGATCCGAACACGGGGCGCAGTTCTTGGTCGAACCAAGGTGACCAGTCGAGTTGATGACGAGGATGCCGAAGTCGCAGTTGATCTGCAGGTGAGCCATCGATCCTTTTGTCGATCACACAGCGGAACTCTCAATGAAAGCACCAATGTCAGTGTCAAAACTGGCGGATCTCGGGTAGTGGGTCCCGAACTGTGCGTCTAGGCCGGATGGTAACAGGAGACAAGGGACACGATGTTTTTAGCCAGGTTCGGGCCCTCTCGATGGAGATAAAACCCTACTCCTGTTTGATTAATATTGATGATATGGGTAGTACAAGAGTGGATCTACCACGAGATCAAGGAGGCTAAACCCTAGAAGCTAGCCTATGGTATGATTGTTGTATATGGAGTTGATTATCGACTAGCCTGGCCTCGATTTATATAATGCACCGGAGGCCTAGGATAACAAGAGTCCTAGCCGAATACGCCGGTGGGGAGAAGTCCTTGTCTTGATCGCCAAGTCTTGTGGAATCTTCCTTGTATGCGATAGCCGTCCGAACTGGCCCATGAGTATACAGCCACGGGGGTCCTCGGCCCAATCTAATAGATCGGCAGACGACTTGGTGAGTACCCCCTAGTCCAGGACACCGTCAGGCGGCCAGGGTGGGCCGCGCGCCCCTCCCCCTCTGGTCCGAATTGGACTAGGAGAGGGGGGGGCGGCGCCCCCCTTTCCTTCTCCCTCTCCCCCTTCCTTTCCCCCTACTAGTAGGAGTAGGAAAGAGGGGAGTCCTACTCCTACTAGGAGGAGGACTCCTCCTCCTGGCGCGCCCTGCAAGGGCCGGCCGGCCTCCCCCCTTGCTCCTTTATATACGGGGGCAGGGGAGCACCTCTAGACATAACAATTGATCATTGATCTCTTAGCCGTGTGCGGTGCCCCCCTCCACCACAGTCCACCTCGATAATACTGTAGCGGTGCTTAGGCGAAGCCCTGCGACGGTAGAACATCAAGATCATCACCATGCCGTCGTGCTGATGGAACTCATCCCCAACACTTTGCTGGATCGGAGTCCAGGGATCATCATCGAGCTGAACGTGTGCAAAAACTCAGAGGTTCCGTAGTTTTGGTGCTTGATCGGTCGGGCCGTGAAGACGTACAACTACATCAACCGCGTTGTTATAACGCTTCCGCTCCCGGTCTAAGAGGGTACGTAGACAACACTCTCCTCTCTCGTTGCTATGCATCACCATGATCTTGCGTGTGCGTATGAAATTTTTTGAAATTTCTACGTTCCCCAACAGTTGTAGGGGGCAGCTATTTATAGCCTAGGAGCAGCCCGGCATGATAAGACATAAATTCCCTTCAATGATATGACCGTTAGGTGGATAGAATATTTTGGGACAGCTGGCGCATAGCACAGCAACGATCGGAAATTTGTGCTCTCAAATTCCTCAGTGCTATCATGTTCCTCACTTGTAGGCAATCCGCACTGGCGAATTCCTAACTGCTCAGTCAGAACAAATTCCTCAGAGACTAGAAGATCTCCATATCTGTCACTAAAGAAATTGACTGAACTGTATTAGATTTCCAAAGGCTTCACTTGAAGGATTGGGTAGGTGTAGGATTTGAGATGAGCATCACTTGAAAAGTGTTTCCTTAGTTTTACCTCGACCCCCTTTAACAATACGGTGTTTCCTATGACTCAAGAGAGAGAAAATGAAACTATGAAAACAAAATTCTTCACACTTCATAATCCTCGCATCAATATCGAAGTCTTCAAGGTCATACCAATTTTCTCATTTTCAAAGTCTTCAAGAAAACCAAAGTCTTCAACTGAAGACATTCATTTTTAGGGGTCGACTTTGTTCGTAAATATCAAACTCCTCATAGACTTATAGAACTTGTGTACACTCAAAAATACATTAGTCCCGTGACCTATAAGTCTTCAATACTCCAAAATCATTAAGGGGCACTATATGTACTTACAGATTGCAAAAAGGAAATACAATCTATCAAAGAACAATTATCATAATTAAAATCCTTGAAATCCATAAGAGTGGGTTCATTGCTACTTAAAGTTTTGACCTCTCCAATCCCACTTTTATCAACTTTTGCATCAAGATCTATAAACTCTGAATCATTGGGACGCCTTCTAGCTAAAGTTGACTCATCTCCAGTCCCATCTTTATCAAGATTTATATTAGAAAACAAAGATTCAATAGGAGTCACATCAATCACTTTAAGATCTTCATCATTATTTTCACCAGAAACCGAAGAACGCATTTTTACAAACCAATCTCGCTTAGCATGCATCCTAGCAGTTCTTTCTTTACATTCATCAATAGAAATTATCATATCTTTTAAAGACTCATTAATATCATGCTTGGGCAGAATAGATCAAATTTCAAAGAATCAATCTCAAAAGAAATTATATCCATGTTCCTAGCCAAATCATCAATCTAAAGCAATTTTTCTTCAACCATAGCATTAAAATTCTTTTGAGAACTAATTAGTTCTTTAATATTGTTCTCAAGATCATCGGGCATCTTATTATAATTTCCATAAGAATTGTTGTAGGAATTACCATAATTATTAGAGGAATTACTTGGAAACGGCCTAGGATTGAAATTACCTCTATAGATTCATTATTGTTTTCAATCAAAGTAGACAAAGGCATATCATTAGGATCAATAGGAGCACTATTACTAGCAAACAATTTTATAAGCTCATCCATCTTTCCACTCAAAACATTAATTTCTTCAATCGCATGCACTTTTTTACTAGTAGAAGATCTTTTGGTGTGACATTGAGAATAATTAGCCATAATATTATATAGGATTTTAGTAGCTTATCCTAATGTGATTTCCATAAAAGTACCTCCCGCGGTCGAATCTAAAAGATTTCTAGAAGCAAAATTCAATCCGGCATAAAAAATTTGTATAATCATGCATAAACTCAAACCATGCGTAGGGAAATTTCTTATCATCAGTTTCATCCTCTCCCAAGATTGTGCAACATGTTCATGATCAAGTTTCTTAAAATTCATTATATCCTTCCTAAGGGAGATAATCTTAGCGGCAGGAAAATACTTGGAAATAAAAGCATCTTTACACTTGTTCCATGAATCAACACTATTTTTAGGCAAAGATGAAAAGCAAGTTTTAGCATGATCTCGGAGTGAAAACGGAAATATCTTCAATTAACAATATCATTATCCACATCTTTCTTCTTTTGCATAACAACTATACGTAAGTATTTAGATGGGATGCGGCATCTTCACTAGGAAGGCCAGAAAATTGTTCTTTCATAACAAGATTCAACAAAGTGGCATTAATTTCATAAGATTCCGCACTAGTGGCGGGAGCAATTGGAGTGCTAATAAAATCATTATTATTGTTGTTGGAAAAGTCACACAACTTGGTATTATCTTGAGTCATCCTGACAAAGAAAGAAATCAAACACACGAGCAAACAAAATGCAAATGAAAAGACAAATGGAAGAAGGGCGAAATAAAAGGGCAAATCGTTTTGTGTTTTTCTGAAAATTGTTTTACAAGTGGGGGAGAGGAAAACGGGAGGCAAATGGCAAATAATGTAATGCAAGAGATGAGAGTTTATGATGGGTACTTGGTAGGCTTGATGTAGACCTCCCCGGCAATGGCGCCAGAAATTCTTCCTGCTACTTCTTGAGCTTGCGTTGGTTTTTCCCTTGAAGAGGAAAGGGTGATGCGGCAAAGTAGATATAACACTACAAAAAAAGACACATCCGTGACATTTTGGGCCGAACAAAAAAATTGTCATGCTTATGACACTTCTATGACAATAATTGTGAAAAAACCTGGTATCATCATAGATGTGGCGGGGTCCTACTTCTATGACACAAAATGGGCTTTTCGTCCTGGGCAGGCCGGAGACGCAACTGCATGACATTCTTTGCCGTCCATGACGGACAAAACCGTGGTAGAAGCGAGGGCGAGGAAAATGTCGGGGGAGTTCCCGGTTACGATGGGTGGTCGGGGGCCGAGCGATGCACGTTTCTCTCGTACGTACGCGCGTGTGTGCGAGGCGTTGCGCTCTAACTGAACCCGAGCAAGGTGTTGCGCTCTAACTGAACCCGAGCGATTGCACTGCAGGCTACGCGTTACTGAACTCGAGCGATCGATCGATCCCTTGCTGTTAACTGAACCCGAGTGATTCCTTCGCTACTACTGCTAACTGAAGCCGATCGATGCTGCCTCTTGATAAACAGTGAGCATTGTTGGGTAGTTTGGATGAACAGTTCCCGGTGGGGAGTTGGATGAACAGGACCCCATGGTAGTAGAAGCCGTTGCCGCTGGATGAATAGTACTCTGATCGATCGAGCCGGTGGATCAACAGGACCCCATGGAGGGCTAGATGAACAGGACCTCGTGGAGGGATGATTGAACAATAGCCAGTGGAGGGCCGGTTGAACAGTAGCCGGTGGAGGTCTGGATGAACAGTAGCCTGTGGAGGGGTGTTTGAACAGGACCCCGTGGAGAGGGCTGGCTGAACAGTAGCCGGTGGAGGAGCGTGGAGGCTGGATGAACAGGAGCCCGTGGATGAACAGTCGTAGGTGGAGGCTGGAGGAGGTCGACGGTGGATGAACAGTAGCCCATGGAGGCAGTCGACAGTGGAGATGAACAGTATTCCATGGAGTCCCGTTTTGCGGTATGCCACACCCCTCCCGATGAACAGGATCCCCGTTTTGACCGTAGTGCTCCAACACAAGTCTGTTTCCTCCGTTTTGCGGTACGCCACACCCCTCCCGGTCAACAGGACCCCGTTTCGACTGTAGAAGGTTCGTGTCCTCCATTTTGCGGTACGCCAGACCCCTCCATATGAACAAGATCCCGTTTCGACCGTGCCGGCCGAACACAAGGCCGTTTCCTCCATTCTGCGGTACACCAGGCCTCGTTTCCATCGGTTGTTCCGTCCAAGACGGTTGGCTCCCGATGAACAGCACACATTCCGTTGCCTCCCGATGAACACGACGCATTCCGTTGCCTCCCCATGAACACGACGACGATGCTGTTTCTCCGTTCCGACCCAGCCACAACCACATACACGAGCCCTGGTCGTACGTATGCGCGAGTAGGCGTTTGAGACCCCGCTCGTATGTACGTATGTGGCCGTATTTACTTTCTTGCACCCTGGCCGCTGTACGTACGTGTACATGCTACATGCGTGCCTCTACTACGACACGTGCACCCTCTACTACCACACGTGCGCGCCTCTACATCGACCAGTATGTACGCACACGTTCGTGACCAGAATGACAACGCTACGTATGCTTCGACCGGGTGGGTCCCGACTGTCAGGAACTTCCTTGCATGCAATGATGTAGCTGGTGTGTCCCAGCAGTCAGGAAGAAACATTTTTTCGCAAAATAGGTGACCTGTCCGGTGGGTCCCTACTGTCAGGTGGAGGAACCATTGTTTTCCGTGTAATAAGGTGGCACTTCCTTGCTGCGGCCGTGGACCCAGCTATCAGTCTCTCCATGTACAGTACTCTTCCGATGGAAGTCGTTCGTTGACCATGTTGACCACGCCGCGCCGAGAGCACCAAGGCGGTGGACGACGGTGAGGCCTAGGAAGGGGACGACGCGGAGCCGGGGAAGACACGGTAGTGGATGCCCACACGGAGAGGAGTACGAGGGTTCACTGGTTCAGCTGCGGTGTGAGGCTGCCGTCACCTCAGGGCCTGGCCAGCAGTGGGAGTAGTAGGGGGATGTGAGGCCTCCGCGGCAGCACAGTCGGCCACGGGAGGCAGGAGCATGCGACACGACCGGTGCTGCTTTGGGCGGCTGGAGCAAGAAGACCAGAGGTTGAAAAAGCACGACGGTCGTTGAAAATCGTACGGTCACTGCAGCTAGAATCATTTATATTGACTAAGTTGACAAAGCCCTTGGTACACGTCAACTTAGTAGGCCCACAGGTCAGCCTCCAAAATGGTGCGCCCCAGATGTCAGGGGGAGGAATCATTTTTTGGGCGGGTGAAGCTAGAATATCCGAGATTGAAGAAGAAGCACAACATCCATTGGATGGACATCCAACGGCCACTGTTGCTAGAACCGTGTGTTTCCTATAAGTTGATAAAGCCTTGCATACGCGTCAACTTAAAAATTTTTTAGGGGACGCGTCAACTTAGTAGGCTCACAAGTGTATGGCAGAAAACTTATAGCCCATTTGAGATTTGTAAGAATGTACAGCCCATTTTTGAATTCTAATGGAATTTACTACAGCCCATTTACAGTTTGTTAAAATTACATCCCATTTTCTAGCTAGGCCAACGATTAATAATTTCAACCAACCGTTCAAAATAGAATTCAATAAAATTTCCCACATTTTGATGGGATCCGAAATATTTTTATCCCGAAATTTCTAGTCAGATTAAATTCAATTTCAATATAAATTTGTCTTACGTAAAAATCCAACCAAACATTGCGCGTGCAACAATTAGTGAAATTAAAATTTTCAAAATCCAAAAATAATATTTTATAAACTAATTACATGTTTGGTGCTTTTTTAGTTACAACCCAGTTTTTACAATTACATCCCATTTATTATTTCTTAAAGCCCATTTTCTTGTTAAGCCTAATGCATCCCTCCTAGGAAAGATTTGCAGTCCAGTGGGGCGGAGAATAACAAGTTGACCTTGCCTGGGTATTCCTCAAAAAAAGTATAGTTGGGCTAGCCATTTTTAGCTTGAAAAAAATTAATATCTGGGCTGGTATCCTGGGCTAGATGGGCCAGAGCCCGCCGAGTTAATACCCTGCTCTCCTCTAAACAACAACGAAAACATCGCTCTTGTCTAAAAAAACAAAAACACCGCTCAAGAAAAACTCTGCAGTGCTCACACCTCGAAAACACAAATACTGCTCAAGTTGCTTGGTCCCAGCTGTCGGCCGCTCCTTGCGCAATTCTCTCATTTATTGACTACATAGGTTGACAATAGTGTGGGACCGTGATGTCAGGAAACCAGGAGGAAGCAAAAAAATTTACAGTTGTAGTATATAATAAGGTGGCACTTGCATAAGTGCTATGGCCCTGGTGGGTCCCCGCTGTCATCCTCTCCAAGTAAAGTCATCTCCTCATTCCTCATGTCTGTTGACCATGTTGACAACACAAGACGACGGCGCCATGGCAAGCGCAAGAACCCGAAGGATGATGGAGACGGTCTCGCGGGCCCTACGGATGGTCTGATACAGCGCCCACTGCTCATTCGGGAAGCCAGGATCATAGCGCCACATGTCCGTGACAGCATTGTCATTCGCTTGTTCACTGGTGCTTGTTGACGAGATGGAGGTTGCAGCATAGGTCCTCCCATGCTGGTAGCTCTTCCGCCATTAGGGCGTCAAAGTGCGGCCGCACCTGCTCTATGGTGAACACGGCATGAACCGGCTTAGATAGTGGCGTCGGCTCCTGGTCGGAAGCTACGTCCATCGTCTGATTGTCGTCGCTCAGATTGGCAAGCTTGCTGGCAAGCCAGCATGTCCATGTCCGGCTGCTGGACCGACCCGCTTCCAAGCACGAGTCTGACTGCCCTGGCCCACCCAGACCGCCTCCCTCGCCCGCGCGCGCTTTCCGCCCGAAACGGCCAGCACCACCTGCCCCGCTTCCCAGTGCAGGCGATTGCTCCGCCTTCAAATGACACAAGTGTCGTCCGTCCGTCCGTCTACCGCCCACATTAATGATACACGGTTGCTGAGGCGGCTACTCTGGCGCCACGCGTCCGTCCCTCAGCCGCCCATCATTGCTATATAAACTGCTGCGCCGGCCATAGCCGCAGTCATGCGCCTTCGTTCCCTTTCTCCTATCCACACCACTACTGCCCACCATGGCTTCCTCATGCTCTAGCACTCTTCAAGACGGGCAAACGACGAACCACAAGGATATGGCAACCATTGTTGCCGAGTACCTGGCCAGCAGGCATTCGGAGGATGACGACGTCCCAATGGAGAACATGCTAGTCGACGATCCGGCGCCTACCCCCTCCTCCGCACCATCCGCGCCGGTGCATTGCACCATGACCATCGGCGAGGCACGTGCCCAATACATGGATACGGTGAGGCAGAAGCATGAGGAGCAGTTCCGGGAGGCGCGGGACGATGCCTCCTACAACCACCATCTCCTCCAGGAGCACCTGCAGGCGGAGGAGCAGATCGCCACAGAGCGGGGGGTGAGGAGGCGCTGCTCGATTCGTATCGCTCCGCCCGCGAGGGCCGCCTTGAGCGCTGGTGGTACCGCATGCGGGTGGCGGAGGCTGCGGCCGCCTACAAAGAGGGCGATGAAGCGGGTGAGGCGTTGTTTGGCGAGGCTGAGGATGAGGTAGAGGACAATGAAAGCTCTGACGAGTCCCTGCTCCTTGCGTCGACGAGGCCCTGCTTTGCCGAGGCCCCGCGGGGCCAACAACAAGGCAGAGGACACCGCCGGCTCCGTCGAGGCCCTGCCCCACCGGCACCGAGGTGGAGGCCCTACTTTGTCGAGGCCCTGCCCCGCCAACAACGAGGCAGAGGACATCACCGGCTCAGCCAAGGCCCCACCCTGCCGGCAACAAGCGGGAGGATTTCCCCCGCTCCGCCGAGGCGCCTCCTCGTCGGCAACGAGACAGAGGACATCGCTGGCTCCATCGAGGCCCCGCCCCGCTGCCAACGAGGCCGAGCCACATAGAAAATGAGGAAGAGTAGAACACGGTAGGTCGCTGTCGCTCGGGTCCAAGTAAGGCCACCACTGCTACCCTCTGGTTGAAGCCAAGCTAGGCGGGTTGAACATTGACGGCCGATTAGCATCTTGGTGGCGACGTGGAGTCGGAGATCTATGTTGGAGAAGGACGCTGCTTCTACCCCTTAGTTGAAAAATGTATGAAACATAATGAAATCCGACATGTTTATATGAATTCCGATCGTGCATGAATGAATTTAGTTCGATTAGTTCGAATTCTTGTATCACTGGCATTGGATGAACATGAAAAACAAAATGTACTAGCATTATTCCCAGGTTGACCACCTCGTTTGCAGCAGTTTCACAAGTACTCCCTCCGGTCCGTTTTAGTCTACTTACAAGTTTTATCTGCAGCCAAAGTATCTCTACTTTGACCGGAGTACAAAGAGTTTGAGCAGCTTTTTAGTGTTCATGTACATTGCAATCAAACACACAGGCCTGTCAATTCATAGAGAACATTCAAAACAATCAATGATTATGCATCTCAGCAATTCACATGTCACTTTAGAACTAAAGAATAGATAAAAATAGATCGACGCTGCTGACAGCAAAGGGTGTCCCATTCAAAAATATCAAACGCATGTCTTCTTGCTAACATCAATGAGCAAAATTTGAAAAGGTTGTCCCATTCCAAAATGTCAAATGCTTGTTGTTTTGCGTACATCAATGAGCAAACTTTGACAAGGTTTTCCCATTCAAAAATGTCAAATGCTTGTTGTTTTGCGTACATCAATGAGCAAACTTTGACAAGGTTTTCCCATTCCAAAATATCAAATGCCTACGATTGTGGAATGGGCAGGGTTTGCCATCAGTTCGGACATTGACATGGCACCTGGTACTAAATAAACCAGTTGTTCGTTTTGTGCAATTTCACGAAAATCAACCAAATTCGCGCGTAGCTTGTATGATTTCGCCCTTATATGTTGCAACGCCTTGAACATATGGGCGCCTCCTTTCTTGTGGTGGAAATGAATGATTCGATGTATTCATAAACATTTTGTGCAGTTCCCATTGAAATCAAGCTGAGCACCCCTGTTTGCACAAATACAAAAAAAGTGATTAGTATAAGGCAAACTATACTATGAATTGACAGTTTAAACAGGCACCTACATGGTCCATGTAGAGCACACTTTAAAAAATGGAACTCACCGGAAAGAATCCTAGAACAACATTGTACTTGCGCATCACAGCAAAAAGATCGAGATATGTCAGTCCTTCTGAGCTGAAGTTAGTTTGGTCTTGTGGGGAGTAATGTAACCATCCTTCAACTGCTCCTTCTGATGAGAAGAAAGACAGAGCTTCTTCATCCTGGCATAATCGGAACTAGTCACTTCACGTACTCCATATTCTTTATCAGAGGAGGATGATCCTGTTGTGCAAAGACAAGATGACAACTAAATGCTAGCATCTATGTTTGCTCGGAAAAAAGGAAAGGAAATATTTAAAACAACACAGATGAAGCACTTCTCAAGGACAATACCACTTTCTCATGACAATATCTAAACAGTAGCACAACACCAATAGAGATGACACAACTCAATCATATGGATGAAATCTGTGGGCGAGTACCAACCTTTGCCAGGAGGCTTATTGTGTAGAGCATACAGATCAAGCACTTCTCCGAAACCATCTGTTGTTATCTACTGTGGTTGCAATGCTTACTATATACTCCTCGATTAGTTTAATGTTTCCAACATCTTCTTGTGCAGTTCCACTAAAATGTATGGTATCTTCAAAGAAGATCCCTGTTTGCACAAGTAGAGATAATTACATTAAGAGTGGCATCAAATCAGTGGCAAAACAATTGCTCTTTCCAGCCATAGCAATAAATTAAGATGCAAAACTATATCATTACTTGTGTCATCACATTTCCAGTGCTTCATTACAGCACCCGGAGTTGATTTTTGTTTTTCTTCCGCTTGTTCTTCCCCTTCATCACTTGGTTCAATAACAGACAAGCTTCGCCTTCAATGTAAGATCTGGCATGTCAATTAGGGAGCGCAAGTATAGCACTAAACAACGACATTAATTTTCTGATGAAAGTGGCAAAATACAGGCCAATAGTTGTGAAATATCCTTATCTTACCGCAGTGGGATATTACGGTGCACATACAGATTGGAAGTTGTGTCTCCATTTGTGTAGTTCACTAAAATCAAGCAACATTACCTTACAAGTAGCACAACATATAAAAGCACACTGCACAATCATGTGAAAGAAAGCTAGTACTGACCTCTCATGACACGGTATTCAAACAACTCACAAGAAGAAGATCTGAACCAAATTTGCCAACATGGATAGGATGTAAGATCTCCTCTTGTGCAGTTCCACTAAGATCAAGCAATCAAGCAACGTTGTCGGTGTGACATTTTGGTTGAACTGCACAAAACACTCTTAAAATAAAAGTGTTTTGTGCAGTGCAACAAAAGGTCACAACAGCAACGAGGTGAAGTAGATAACCCTATTTACACAGAGGTGCAAAGGAAACAACTAGTGGTCAATAACGGTGGATGATACAGAAGCCAACAAAAAGAAGCATCTAACATATCTAAATGGGAAAGAAAGCAAGACAGTAGCATTTCTCAAGCGGTGGCATTGATTAATATTAACAGAGAGATTATATTAACAATAAAATTCGTTAAACATATAATTTGCTTTTAACTACGGCATTGCATCAATTTTCCAGTGGCATTATTAGAGGGTGTTTGTTTACAGGGACTTTTTGGTGTAGGGACTAGAAAAAGTCCTTGTCAGTCCCATCTAAACCAAACAGGAGGGACTTTTAGGGGACTAAAAGTGGGCATTTGGGACTAAAGAAAGAAGACCCCAAGGGAGAGTCTTTTTGGGACTTTTTCCAACAGTTGCCCCTGCCCCGCATCACACCTTGTCTCTATTAGTTCGTTACTAGGGGTAACATGGTCTTTTAGCATGTTATTTAATAACCTCTAGTCCATGTTTAGTCCATGGAACCAAGCAGGTAGGGACTAGGGACTTTTTAACCAAATAGGGCCTTAGATTAACAACAGCTAAAGAATTGCATGGGACAGTGGACGCACCAGCATCATGTGCATCTACCGATGTATGAAGGGGTGATGCACAGTCTATTGCAACAAAGAACAAACAACCAAGGAGCATATTTGTGTTGGTCCCAGTTTTGTTGTCTTTAGACACCTTTCCCTATGTGAACGCAGCAAATCTAGTCATGCTCAAACTCTACAGCCTTGTCCCCCAAAATAAAAAGATCAGTTTGTTACAGATGTGCGTACTGCATTTGTCATTTTTTCCCTTTTCGACCAACGTAGGTGCTGGATAGCTAGTCTGTACTAGTACTTTCCCCCCTTCCTTTCCTCTTTGAACCACGTCCTAGATTCATGCTATACAACTTTCCCCACTACGTTCCCCCATTCCTTTCCTCTTTGAACCACGTCTTAGATTCATGCTATACAACTTTCCCCACTACTTTCCCCCCTTCCTTTACTTTTTGAACCACGTCCTAGGTTCATGATATACAACTTTCCCCACTACTTTCCCCCATTCCTTTCCTCTTTGAACCACTTCCTAGATTCATGCCATACAACTTTCCCCACTACTTTCCTGTTTGATCCAACACCTAGATTCGAGTGCAGAAGAGGAAAAAGCCCACATGCAGCTAGAGCAATGCATGTGGAATAAGTAAATTATACCGTAAGGTTCTTGGGGTGTGGTTCGGTGGGCGACCGGAGGCCGTTCGGCCCACACTACGTACGGCGGCGAGGAAGAAGGGGTTGGAGGCCCTCTGTGACGCCCGGGTAATTAAGCTACAGTGATCCTCTGCTAATGGTGCCACGTCACCTCGTTTATAGTTGCTAATCTCGAGTTAGTTCAAAACTTTTCAAATTAAAAATTTAAATATTGTCAAACATCAAAAGTTTTCAAACATCAAAACAAAAATGTTCGGTCTGTGCCAAAATTGGCATAGGTAATTATAGTAAAGAAAACACAAATTTATAAAATACTTAAATGCCCTAAGTTGAATTAAAATAGAAAAGGAAAATAAATAAAAGAAAGGAAATAAAACAGAAAAACAAAACAAAAAAAAGTAATAGAAGAGAACCCCCCCTGGGCTTTGGCCCAGCTGACCACAGGCCCAACTGGGCCACCACCAGGCCCAGCCGGCCACTCCCCCCCACTCCCTCTTATCCACTTCCCCCTGGAAACCCTAGCCCACGCACCACTCCCTCCCCCACGTCGCCACTCCCCACCCCTCCCCCGATCCGATCTGGATCGGGGCCCGTCGCGCCCTGCGTTCGACACCGGCGACACCGCCCCCCCCGGCCGCCGTTGTTGCCCGTGGCCACGCCGGGGCCGCCTCTCACCGCAGCCGCTGGACCTCGTCGTCCCCGTCCTCAGCCCCGACGACCGCGCACGGCGCCGCCCTCGCCGGATTCGTCAAGCCCTTCCTCGTCGGACTGCCTCCGTGACGAACTCCCTCACGCCTCGACGCCCCCACTCCCCTTCAACGCTGGTGAGGACCCCGGTCCTCCTCTCTGCCCTCTACACGCGCCATCAGTGAGCCCTGCTGGCTCGCGCCCACGGCGGCCTCGCCTCCGTCCCATGCCCACGATTCGCCATTGCCTCCCCTCGCCCCGTAGCTTCGTGCTACAGGAGGTGCCGCTCGCGCTCCCCGCCGTGGCCATCGCCCGCACCGGCGCCCTGGCTGCGCGCCCGCGTCGACCAAGCCTCGCCTGACCCCCGCGACCAAGCCACCGGCAGGCCTTCCCTGCACTGCCGCACATCCCGAGCCTCCCCGTGCGCTCCCTGCTCATCCCGCTCCGGCCATCCCCGCCTCCTCTGCACATGGCTCGCGGCCACCCTGCCAGCCATCTGCGCCCGCCTCGACGTGCCGCCTCCTGTTCCGGTTCCACACCTCCGCCGCTTCTGCTGGACGGCGCCGTGGGAGCCGGCGGCCGCGCCGATGGCCTCACCCGATCCCCAGCGCCTGGGCTCGCCCCAGTCGGCCACGCCCGCTGCGCCCACTCGGGCGCGCGCCCGCACACCCGTAACCGCTAAGTCCCCTATGGGCCTATGACAAACGGGGCCCACGCCCAGAACGAAAATAATAATAATAATAAAAAAATAGATAAGTAAATAATTAAAATATTAATTAATTAATTAATTAACTTAATTAATCCTAATAGGTTAACCTAATCACTAAGTTTAGTTAATTAATCTGTTAGGTTAGTTAACAGTCAATGACAGCTGGGACCCACTGGTCAGGTTGACCAGTCAACCCCCGTTGACTGCTGACGTCAGCATGACATCATGCTGACGTCATAAATCCGTTTTGGAATTAATTTAAATAATTAATTAAATTCTAGAAATTCATAAAAACTTTAGAAAATCATATCTTTTAATCCGTAACTCGGATTAAGTTATTTTCAACATGAAAGTTGTTCAGAACGACGAGACGAATCCGGATACGCAGCCCGTTCGTCCGCCACGCGTCCCTAGCATAGAGAACTTGCAACATTTCACCTCCGGTTCATCCGTTAGAAAACACGAAACACCGGGAATACTTTTCCGGATGTTTTCCCCCCTTCACCGGTATCACCTACTACCGCGTTAGGGCACACCGAACACCGCGTATTGCCTTGTTATATTTTGTGATGCTTTGTTTGCTCTGTATTCATTATTTCTTCCCCCTCTCCTCTCCGGTAGACTACGAGACCGACGCTGCTGCTGACCAGTTCGACTACGGAGTTGACGACCCCTCTCTCTTGCCAGAGCAACCAGGCAAGCCCCCCCTTGATCACCAGATATCGCCTATTCTCCTCTATACTGCTTGCATTAGAGTAGTGTAGCATGTTACTGCTTTCTGTTAATCCTATTCTGATGCATAGCCTGTCATTGCTGCTACAGTCATTGATACCTTACCCGCAATCCTAAATGCTTAGTATAGGATGCTAGTGTTCCATCAGTGACCCTACACTCTTGTCCGTCTGCCATGCTATACTACTGGGCTATGATCACTTCGGGAGGTGATCACGGGCATATACTATATATTTTACACTGTTACATTACTGGTGATACTGTTTGGAGATGGGGGCTGAAGGGGCAGGTGGCTCCATCCAGGTAGTGGTGGGCCTGAGTTCCCGACGGCCCCCGACTGTTACTTTGTGGCGGAGCGACAGGGCAGGTTGAGACCACCTAGGAGACAGGTGGGCCTGGCCTTGTTCGGCATTCGCGGATACTTAACACGCTTAACGAGATCTTGGTATTTGATCTGAGTCTGGCTACTGGCCTATACGCACTAACCATCTACGCGGGAGTAGTTATGGGTATCCCGGCATCGTGGTATCAGCCGAAGCACTTCAGACGTCAGCGACGGAGCGGCGCGCGCCGGATTGGAACGTAAGCCTGCTCTTGTATTAAGGGGGCTAGTTCTGCTTCCGGCCGCCCTCGCAACGTGCAGGTGTGCTATGGGCGATGGGCCCAGACCCCTGTGCACTTAGGTTTAGACCGGCGTGCTGGCCTCTCTGTTTTGCCTAGGTGGGGCTGCGACGTGTTGATCTTCCGAGGCCGGGCATGACCCAGGAAAGTGTGTCCGGCCAAATGGGATCGAGCGTGTTGGGCTATGTGGTGCACCCCTGCAGGGAAGTTAATCTATTCGAATAGCCGTGATCTTCGGTAACAGGACGACTTGGAGTTGTACCTTGACCTTATGACAACTAGAACCGGATACTTAATAAAACACACCCTTCCAAGTTCCACAGACAACCCGGTGATCGCTTTTCTACAGGGCGACGAGGAGAGGATCGCCGGGTAGGTTTATGCTATGCGATGCTACTTGGAGATGCTACTTGGAGGACGTCAATCTACTCTCTTCTACATGCTGCAAGACGGAGGCTGCCAGAAGCGTAGTCTTCGACAGGATTAGCTATCCCCCTTTTATTCTGGCATTCTGCAGTTCAGTCCACCGATATGGCCCTTTACACATATACCCATGCATATGTAGTGTAGCTCCTTGCTTGCGAGTACTTTGGATGAGTACTCATGGTTGCTTTGCTCCCTCTTTTCCCTCGTTTTCCTCTTCTTCTCAGATGCCGCAACCAGGCGTTGGAGCCCAGGATCCAGATGCCACCTTCGGCTATGACGACTACTACTCTGGAGATGCCTGCTACTACGTGCAGCCCGCTGGCGACGACCAGGAGTAGTTTAGGAGGATCCCAGGCAGGAGGCCTGCGCCTCTTTCGATCTGTATCCCAGTTTGTGCTAGCCTTCTTAAGGCAAACTTGTTTAACTTATGTCTGTACTCAGATATTGTTGCTTCCGCTGACTCGTCTATGATCGAGCACTTGTATTCGAGCCCTCGAGGCCCCTGGCTTGTATTATGATGCTTGTATGACTTATTTTATTTGTAGAGTTGTGTTGTGATATCTTCCCGTGAGTCCCTGATCTTGATCGTACACATTTGCGTGCATGATTAGTGTACGATTGAATCGGGGGCGTCACAAGTTGGTATCAGAGCTGACTGCCTGTAGGAATCCCCCTTTCCAACTCCTTGGCCGAAGTCGAGTCTAGTCGTTGAAAAACTTTTACTAACATGGCTGTGTGGCCCATGGGCCCACGTCGCCATCGGGAGGTATTAGGATCTTTTATTCCTCGACCTTTACTCTGGGATTCTGAACCCTCTTCTATTCGGGTTAAACGATTTTTACTAAAAACTAACTTTAGGTTCTCGAAAATACTTTCTCCCGGAGAGCCCCTTCAGTCCAGATGGTCACCGACTGCACCAGAAGATTTCGGAGATACTCTTTGATATTCTCTCGAGACTTTGTGCCCATCACTTTTGCTATTCCCGACCACCGATAAATCCTTATGGATAACTACTTACACTTGCCATTCTTACGATCATTCCCCATTGTTCTTGTTATTACAAGATACCCGAAGTTTTCTCTATTGTTTCGAGAATACTTCGTGCCTACTGCCTAGCAGTTCTTTTCCACATGAATACCCCTTCAAATAAATCGCCGCACTTGTCAAGTATCCGCTCATCCCCAGTTGTTCATGAGTTTCACAAAAGTCTTCAAAATACTATTTGATCTTCCGAAAATCCTCTGGAGCCTTTGGCTCTTGAAATTCTTGTTTGCTCGCATTATGGTTAATCCCATAAGTCTTGTAGTCTTAATGACATTCCTTGTCATTATCATTTTGAGTCTGTTGACTCAATATGTTTGCGAATGCACGCAATCATCATTGATCCTTATAAATTACTTCTCCGGCTAAGCTGCCATTCTTTTAACTGGAATTGGTTCTCGACCAATCCAATTGTCATTGATTGTACCCTAAGGCTATTCAACTTATCCATCCCTACTCAGAGCATTGCTTCTGATCCCTTGATTTGGAAATCATAATTCCTTTGCATTTGACAATTGAGTTAGTCAGTTGTTTCTATAATCTGATCTCCTTGCAATCTTCTTCCTCTAGTTGAGTACCGATGCTCACGTCAGATCCCTTGTGGACCACCAGATCCTTTGTTGGATTTTATCTGACAACGCCCTTCATATTCAATAACCTTGTGAGCCTTTCCTCTGATACATAATGCCTTTGGTAAATTGTATCCTCTGCTTTCTCAACCATGCTCTGCCTTTGAGCTTGAGTTAATTACTTCTGAAGATTTGGTATATGATTCTAAGATGCCCCAATGGGTTGAACCTATGCCTTCCTTAATAGGTGTGAACTCGAAAGTTTTCACGAGTCGTACTCTTTTGGTATTTTGCCAGATAAAATTTCAAAACTACAACTTCATTGAGCGCGAGAAGTGAATGAAAGGTTGTGCATTGGAGAAGTGGGAGTCGACCTTGAACTTTGCGTTCATGCCCATGGACACGATGTACATCTTCTCATCGAAGTTTCTTTTAAAATCAATTATTCCCTTGGTATAAGTTCATCTTATATCTGAGATCTGGCCTTTTTGCAATCGTGGTTCTGACCATGCTCTCCTTTAAATATCATGTCCTGTGCAAGTTTAAGCACTTGTCTTCTATAGAGCAATACCCCAGTTCAACTTCTAGTTTGATCTGTCGTCGAGTATTACCACCTGGTATCTCGAGATTATCTTGGAACTGCATAATTTCTTATGAGTTCTTCATCAAGTACTACATACTCACCGATTACAATTTTTCATGGGCTCGGAGTTATTGAACACTCAAAGACACCGATAACTGAACCGAGTCCGCTCTACGGTTCAACAACTCTTCAGTAAGCTTCTATAAGTATGAGTTTGTACCCGATCACGCCATTCCTAGCCTGTTTGGCTATATCATTGACGTGACGATTCTAACGGTGCTACCTGGTCCTTATTCTCGGAGCACCAATTTTCGACGATGAACTAACCTTACGTTGATTTTTTTTCCTGGTCATACCCTTTCACCTTAAACAACAAGCTTGAGTTCGAGTTTGTGTCGTAACTGTGGTTCCAATAACCTCTTGCTTCATCATTCCTTTGACTTGATGTCGTTGCTGATTGACTACATCTGCATGAAATCTCTCGACAATTGTGTCGTGATCACCATCAACCTTATGAGCTCTTCCAGGAATTCAATTGAATTCATGATGGGTAATACCATCCTTGCCCCTCGATGATTCCTGTTCTCATCGACCACTTTATTGCCTTCCGTTCAACACAACTTGTTCGCGTTTTGTGTAAACCTTGAGATCACTGCTACCCAGCAGTTGATCTTCCTTACCTCAGAAGTATTACCATCACTTTTTGTCAAGAATGTGGTGAGAATTTCACCACCTCTTAATAATTATTGATATCTTAATACTTCTTGCCATCTTCGTTCATTCCTTGGTCCCCGTATTGTTTTCAACCGGAATACCGACAATGGAGCTATGACGTGTGAATTCAAAACTTCTAGCAACCCTATTGCTTTGAAGTGAATGGGCTATAGTTCATTCTAAGTCCTTCGCTAATTGAATCACCATTCTAACATTGGTCGTGCAACCCAACCCGTACTTCGGGCGCACCCTTCAACCAATGTTTAATTGTGTATGTTTTCCTCGAGCATACTTCCTTATATCAGTTGATCTGACAAATGTTATCTCCTTGTTCACTTAATGGTGGAAATCCATCTTTTGGGAATCTCGGTGAATTGCCGTTGAGTTCACCAGACACCTCCTTGTCCTCTCCCTGGTTTAATGGTGAACTATTGCTTCAGAAACCCGCTCCCATAGTTCATTTCCCGAGAAGCTTGCAATGCCATTTCAACGATTTGTGTTGCGCCTTTTCTTCTCGGACATCCCGAGTCTCAGGTATCCTGACACCAATCGGATCTGAATCTCGGTCAGATATGATAGTTGGGACAACTTTCCAAGAGTTATGACGTTGATCCTTTGATGACCCTGTAACATGATGTCATGCCTAGCACCCCCCCCCCCCGGCCGGAGGACCTATCATTATAGATTCCTTTTCAACAAGGTTATCCATTCATCCATGAGGAAATTGTAAGACTTATTCTACAAGTTATTCTTGATGGATCCTTCGTGTTTCCAAAGTCTGATCTTCACCTGAAGACCATGTCACTGCTATCTCGAAGCAT
>NC_041388.1:149179449-149181160 GCF_002162155.2 Triticum dicoccoides
GGCTGGAGGACCTATCATTATAGATTCCTTTTCAACAAGGTTATCCATTCATCCATGAGGAAATTGTAAGACTTATTCTACAAGTTATTCTTGATGGATCCTTCGTGTTTCCAAAGTCTGATCTTCACCTGAAGACCATGTCACTGCTATCTCGAAGCATGTCAATGGTACTCCGATTTTCAACAGGCACGTTTGAAGCACGATGCTATATTTTAATTATCAATTATCCTAACACCGTTGTATGAGTAATATCATGAGATTCCTCCCCCCTTACCTAAATGGTTTTCTACTTTATATCCTATCATGGATATCTTGCTCTGCTTGTCCTTGGGAAGGATATACCCTCGAAATATGTGTTTAAACATATTTTCCTTTCCATTGTTCTGTTTAATCTGAT
This sequence comes from Triticum dicoccoides, assembly GCF_002162155.2. NCBI lineage: Eukaryota > Viridiplantae > Streptophyta > Magnoliopsida > Poales > Poaceae > Triticum > Triticum dicoccoides. Next base: position 149,179,847 of record NC_041388.1, read on the forward strand.
GATCATATTTCCTTCCATTGGTTTGTTTAAACCTTTTCTATGATCTATATGATATAAGCAGTAATAATCCACTGCTTGTGCAAACACCTCGATGTACAACTCTGTCAGTAAGACCTTGTTACTATTGTTGATGACATTCCGGTAACCACCGATGGACGGGAACCTTGCCTATTGGTCCGCCTCGTTTCAACGAGCAGGAAAATGGTTCTCTTCGTCCCTCGCCCTTGGTACCAACGTTGTTGCCGACATAGCTGACATGGTACTCCCTAACATGCCTTGCTATCATGACCGTGCAAGATGTCACTGCTCCTATTATAAAAAAAAAAGAACCACATGGTGGGCCCATAACCCACAGTTTCACAGGATCGAAACCTGACTCTCCTATACACCCTGTTGCCAAAGTTATTCCTATAGCTTGACTTCGTATGTAATTTGCGAGCCACCTTCCTAGTGATCAATTATGGTATCGGACACAATACTTATTCCCGTTGCTCTGAACCCCATTCACACTCTGTTTCAGGCAATGAACGATTGCCTATCCGCTTGAAACTTCTTATTGCACCGTCTTACTTTGCTCTCGATGTGTTTCATTTGTTCAACTCGAGAGATACTCATATGTTCATACTTGGGAAACCCCCAGAAGATTTTCCCTTGTAACATCCTATCGTTGTAGAGCTGCCCCTTACCTATTCGTAAGTACGATGGAGATCCCGAAGAAAGGATGACAAATTGATCATGGTGACTTGAAGCAGTGAAATGAAGACATCAACGAAAGGGATCAACCTCTTCGAAAGGGAAGCCAAGACCGAGAAGACTCGTTAGGTTTTTCGCTACCAACACCTTCGCCCCTTACTCCACCGCTTAAATCTCAGGACGAGATTTCTTGTAGTGGAGGAGAATTGTGACGCCCGGGTAATTAAGCTACAGTGATCCTGTGCTAATGGTGCCACATCACCTCGTTTATAGTTGCTAATCTCGAGTTAGTTCGAAACTTTTCAAATTAAAAATTTAAATATTGTCAAACATCAAAAGTTTTCAAACATCAAAACAAAAATGTTCGGTCTGTGCCAAAATTGGCATAGGTAATTATAGTAAAGAAAACACAAATTTATAAAATACTTAAATGCCCTAAGTTGAATTAAAATAGAAAAGGAAAATAAATAAAAGAAAGGAAATAAAACAGAAAAACAAAACAAAAAAAGTAATAGAAGAGAACCCCCCCTGGGCTTTGGCCCAGCTGACCACAGGCCCAACTGGGCCACCACCAGGCCCAGCCGGCCACTCCCCCCCACTCCCTCTTATCCACTTCCCCCT
>NC_041388.1:149181867-149195665 GCF_002162155.2 Triticum dicoccoides
CCGCCCCCCCGGCCGCCGTTGTTGCCCGTGGCCACGCCGGGGCCGCCTCTCACCGCAGCCGCTGGACCTCGTCGTCCCCGTCCTCAGCCCCGACGACCGCGCACGGCGCCGCCCTCGCCGGATTCGTCAAGCCCTTCCTCGCCGGACTGCCTCCGCGACGAACTCCCTCACGCCTCGACGCCCCCACTCCCCTTCAACGCCGGTGAGGACCCCGGTCCTCCTCTCTGCCCTCTACACGCGCCATCAGTGAGCCCTGCTGGCTCGCGCCCACGGCGGCCTCGCCTCCGTCCCATGCCCACGATTCTCCATTGCCTCCCCTCGCCCCGCAGCTTCGTGCTACAGGAGGTGCCGCTCGCGCTCCCCGCCGTGGCCATCGCCCGCACCGGCGCCCTGGCTACGCGCCCGCGTCGACCGAGCCTCGCCTGACCCCCGCGGCCAAGCCACCGGCTGGCCTTCCCTGCACTGCCACACATCCCGAGCCTCCCCGTTCGCTCCCTGCTCATCCCGCTCCGGCCATCCCCGCCTCCTCTGCACATGGCTCGCGGCCACCCTGCCGGCCATCTGCGCCCGCCTCGACGTGCCGCCTCCTGTTCCGGTTCCACACCTCCGCCGCTTCTGCTGGACGGCGCCGTGGGAGCCGGCGGCCGCGCCGATGGCCTCACCCGATCCCCAGCGCCTGGGCTCGGCCACGCCCGCTGCGCCCACTCGGGCGCGCGCCCGCACACCCGTAACCGCTAAGGCCCCTATGGGCCTATGACAAACGGGGCCCACGCCCAGAACGAAAATAATAATAATAATAAAAAGATAGATAAGTAAATAATTAAAATATTAATTAATTAATTAATTAACTTAATTAATCCTAATAGGTTAACCTAATCACTAAGTTTAGTTAATTAATCTGTTAGGTTAGTTAACAGTCAATGACAGCTGGGACCCACTGGTCAGGTTGACCAGTCAACCCCCGTTGACTGCTGACATCAGCATGACATCATGCTGACGTCATAAATCCATTTTGGAATTAATTTAAATAATTAATTAAATTCTAGAAATTCATAAAAACTTTAGAAAATCATATCTTTTAATCCATAACTCGGATTAAGTTATTTTCAACATGAAAGTTGTTCAGAACGACGAGACGAATCCGGATACGCAGCCCGTTCGTCCGCCACGCGTCCCTAGCATAGAGAACCTGCAACATTTCACCTCCGGTTCATCTGTCAGAAAACACGAAACACCGGGAATACTTTTCCGGATGTTTTCCCCCCTTCACCGGTATCACCTACTACCGCGTTAGGGCACACCGAACACCGCGTATTGCCTTGTTATATTTTGTGATGCTTTGTTTGCTCTGTATTCATTATTTCTTCCCCCTCTCCTCTCCGGTAGACTACGAGACCGACGCTGCTGCTGACCAGTTCGACTACGGAGTTGACGACCCCTCTCTCTTGCCAGAGCAACCAGGCAAGCCCCCCCTTGATCACCAGATATCGCCTATTCTCCTCTATACTGCTTGCATTAGAGTAGTGTAGCATGTTACTGCTTTCCGTTAATCCTATTCTGATGCATAGCCTGTCATTGCTGCTACAGTCATTGATACCTTACCCGCAATCCTAAATGCTTAGTATAGGATGCTAGTGTTCCATCAGTGACCCTACACTCTTGTCCGTCTGCCATGCTATACTACTGGGCTGTGATCACTTCGGGAGGTGATCACGGGCATATACTATATATTTTACACTGTTACATTACTGGTGATACTGTTTGGAGATGGGGGCTGAAGGGGCAGGTGGCTCCATCCAGGTAGTGGTGGGCCTGAGTTCCCGACGGCCCCCGACTGTTACTTTGTGGCGGAGCGACAGGGCAGGTTGAGACCACCTAGGAGACAGGTGGGCCTGGCCTTGTTCGGCATTCGCGGATACTTAACACGCTTAACGAGATCTTGGTATTTGATCTGAGTCTGGCTACTGGCCTATATGCACTAACCATCTACGCGGGAGTAGTTATGGGTATCCCGGCGTCGTGGTATCAGCCGAAGCACTTCAGACGTCAGCGACGGAGCGGCGCGCGCCGGATTGGAACGTAAGCCTGCTCTTGTATTAAGGGGGCTAGTTCTGCTTCCGGCCGCCCTCGCAACGTGCAGGTGTGCTATGGGCGATGGGCCCAGACCCCTGTGCGCTTAGGTTTAGACCGGCGTGCTGGCCTCTCTGTTTTGCCTAGGTGGGGCTGCGACGTGTTGATCTTCCGAGGCCGGGCATGACCCAGGAAAGTGTGTCCGGCCAAATGGGATCGAGCGTGTTGGGCTATGTGGTGCACCCCTGCAGGGAAGTTAATCTATTCGAATAGCCGTGATCTTCGGTAACAGGACGACTTGGAGTTGTACCTTGACCTTATGACAACTAGAACCGGATACTTAATAAAACACACCCTTCCAAGTTCCACAGACAACCCGGTGATCACTTTTCTACAGGGCGACGAGGAGAGGATCGCCGGGTAGGTTTATGCTATGCAATGCTACTTGGAGATGCTACTTGGAGGACGTCAATCTACTCTCTTCTACATGCTGCAAGACGGAGGCTGCCAGAAGCGTAGTCTTCGACAGGATTAGCTATCCCCCTTTTATTCTGGCATTCTGCAGTTCAGTCCACCGATATGGCCCTTTACACATATACCCATGCATATGTAGTGTAGCTCCTTGCTTGCGAGTACTTTGGATGAGTACTCACGGTTGCTTTGCTCCCTCTTTTCCCTCGTTTTCCTCTTCTTCTCGGATGCCGCAACCAGACATTGGAGCCCAGGATCCAGATGCCACCTTCGGCTACAACGACTACTACTCTGGAGGTGCCTGCTACTACATGCAGCCCGCTGGCGACGACCAGGAGTAGTTTAGGAGGATCCCAGGCAGGAGGCCTGCGCCTCTTTCGATCTGTATCCTAGTTTGTGCTAGCCTTCTTAAGGCAAACTTGTTTAACTTATGTCTGTACTCAGATATTGTTGCTTCCGCTGACTCGTCTATGATCGAGCACTTGTATTCGAGCCCTCGAGGCCCCTGGCTTGTATTATGATGCTTGTATGACTTATTTTATTTGTAGAGTTGTGTTGTGATATCTTCCCGTGAGTCCCTGATCTTGATCATACACATTTGCGTGCATGATTAGTGTACGATTGAATCGGGGGCGTCACACCCTCCTGCACCGCTGCTGGGTGAAAGAGAACAGTTGCACCGATGGTGGATTCCCTCCCTCACAGACGGCGACTAAGGGAGTCCGGGACTAAGGGGTCGTCGGACGTCTGGCCTGATATCCATGGGCCGGACTGATGGGCTGTGAAGATCGAAGACCATACTCGTGTCCGGATTGGACTCTACTTGGCGTGGAAGGCAGGCTTGCCGACCGAAGATTCCTTTTTACGTAACCGAATCCATGTAAACCCTAGACCCCTTGGTGTCTATATAAACCGAAGGGGATAGTCCAGAAAGGACCCCACGTATACTCATTACCATATTCATAGGCTAGACTTCTAGGGTTCAGCCATTACGATCTCATGGTAGATCAACTCTTGTAACACTCATATTCATCAAGATCAATCAAGCAAGAAGTAGGGTATTACCTCCATAGAGAGGGCCCGAACATGGGTAAACATCGTGTCCCCTGTCTCATGTTACCATCGATCCTAGACGCACAGTTCGGGACCCCCTACCCGACATCCGCCGGTTTTGACACCGACATTGGTGCTTTCATTGAGAGTTCCACTGTGTTGTCGGCAGAAGGCTAGATGGCCCCTTCGATCATCAATAATGACGATGTCCAAGGAGGAACCTTCCTCCCTGGACAGATCTTCGTATTTGGCGGCTTCGTACTACAGGCCAACTCGCTTGGCCATCTGGAGCAGATTGACACCTATGCCCCTGGCCATCAGGTCAGGTTCGGGAGCTTTAATTATGTCGCGGACATCCGTGGAGATTTGATCTTCTACGGATTCGAGACCACGACAACCGCTCCCAATTGCTTCGATGAACATGGCTTAAACCTGTCATCGGGAAGCACCCAGGAGATAGCTCCTGTAGCAGCCCCGGCTTTAAATCTGGAGCAGATCAAATCGCCTGAAGATGGGAAGCTTGACTCCATCACGGGGGCTACCGATTCCGCGGCATTGGAGCCGCACGTAGATTCCACTTCCTACGGTATCTGCATCAACGAAACCCCGGACTCGCCTCTGACGTCGAACTCCGAACCCTACGAGCCCGCATATACTGAACTCGATCGTTTATTGATCTTCAAGTTCAGTGCCGCAGATGTCTTCCAACACGCGCCCATGGGTGACATACTAAACTCGCTAAAAAAAACTATCCCTGGCAAACGACCCATCGCGGAACTGTGTTCGGTTCGAACTTTCAGCGGACGATGGAGAATTTTGTTTCCTACCCGCCACCCAGCTCGTAGCCACTGTCGAAGACCTAACCAACATGCCCGATCCCTGTCCCGAAGACATCGACGGATTGGACGACGATGAGGAGCAAGGCCAGAGCTTATTACCCACTCGACACGGGAAGACCACTTCCTGGTATGACATGTGTATGAAGGATACACCTTACAACGCTCTCGACGATGATAAGGAGAATCCGGTCAAGAATAAACCGCCTGGTACACAGCCCAGAAACCGGCACCCTAGGCCACATCGCCCAAGAGAAAACACTGCCAACACCAGAGAAGACGACACCCCGGACAACAAAGACCCTGCTGAGGTAGAATCCGAATAGGATGAACAGGAAGGCGGGTAGGACAGCTCTGATGAACAGACCACACATGGGGACTCGGAGGACAGCAATTATCCCCCACCCTCCGGGGAAGAGGAGATCCTCGGCGACGAAGACTTTATCATGCCCAAGGAACCTCTCGAGCAGACACAGTCATGTAACCCAGCAGACACAATCATCTAACCCGGCAGACACAGTGATATGAGCCAGGCAGTTAAGTCCGACAGTTAAGCCAGATAGTTAAGCCGGCTAGTTAAGCCAGATAGTTAAGCCGGACAGTTAAGCCAGATGGTATGCCAGATTGTAGGTTAATAGTTAAGAAGCCCGAAACGTCAAAGAAAGCCCATGGAGAGAAAATAGAATAGTTAAGTCCTAAGTCCGAGTTGGACTCTACATCTAACCCGCCCCTTCAACATATATAAGGAGGGGCAGGGCACCCCAAGAGGGACAAGTTGAATAATCATTAAGTTTAGACACGACTAGGAGAGCTGGAGTTACGACGACTCCCTCATGATGATAATGAGACCTAGCCACAAACACCATGTAGGGTTGTTACTGGATGATGTTTCCGGGGCCCGAAGCTGTCTAAATCTCCGTCTTGCGTGTTGCGTCTCTCGATTCCGATCAACCCCTTCAAGCTACCGCATAGATGCATTGGCCTCACGACTAAGTCCTCACACTAGGACATCTGTCGTGATGTTTCCACGACAGTTGGTGCCCACCGTGGGGCCCGTGCACGGTGGTGTTGAGTTCTTGGAGGGATTTTTCTCAGGAATCGAGAAGTTCATAATTTTCCGGTGAAGAAGAGCCGGTCAGAAGGATCTATGTCAATTTCAAGTTCATTAGATCAAATTGAAGATTTATGAGATTTAAGGTTCAAGAGATAATTAAAGGTTATGCCTGTGGGCCATCATAAGTCGTCGAGATCGGAAAAGAGATAATATGATCTATACACCGTTAGGTCTTGAAGCCGCCGAAACCGGCCAGAGATCGGTCTCACAGGACAAGCTGCCACCTCAATCGATCTGTCGAAACGAGCAGATTCCGTTGACCGAAGCAGGAGCGTCAAATCAATCCTCATCTAAATCAATTCAAAGTAAGGCAACTTTTGCGAGTCACTGTTGCTACCTCATGCGCAGCTGTTCAACTCTGAAGGGATTAGAGATTGGGTTGTGATCGTTGACTCTCGAGTCATACCCGAGCTACCTCCATCACCAACCTTTGCTGGAGTGACCTCGTTGCAGCATCCTAGTAGCCAAAACGCCTCCGAGCACCTGGAAGCCGCTGTTACGGCCGTGCTGAGCCGCCTCCGTTTCAAAACCGGCCATTCTAAACCGCCATAATCATCCGGCCTCCCTCCGCGCCTTCACCACGGCCGGTTCTGGATCCCACGCTGCCGTGCGCCTCCTTAGCCGTGACCCGCCGTAGACAGCTTCGAGCCATCCTGCCTCGTTGCCTGGAGCTCACCTCTGCCGCAGAGTCGGCCCTGTCGTGTCCACGGCGGCGCGTTGAGCCGGCTACACTTCCCTGAGCCGGGCACACCTCCACTCCCGTGGCCTTGGTAACCCGCCACCGCCGGTTCGCCTCTGTCGCAGTTGCCAGGCCGTACCGACTCTTCCTCGGGCTCGCTAAACCGCGCACAGTGCGGCCTCATCCGGCTCACGCGTGGCTTGGTCGCCCGCCGATTCGCCTGCTCCGAGCCGCTGTGGCCTCGCGCTTCCGCTTTGGGCACGGCCCTATCACCTCGTCGATTGCCACGAGCCACCCCAGCGCTCGGCCTCCCGCGCCCTGAGCTGCCCGGTCCTGAGTCGCTTCTCCCGCCGCGGCTTCGCCCTATGAGCCGCCACCATCCGAGGGCCGGCATAATCGCACCGTTTCAACCGGCTCACTTCCACCAGGTTGCTGCATCACTTGCCTTGAGCCGTGGCCCGTCTCCTAGTTGCTGTTTCTGCGGGCTGCGGCCTCCCTGTGACTAGAGCCGCCGCACCCCGGGTCGCAACCCGCCTCTGCGTTGCCCTCTTATGCCACGGGCCTCTTCAACCTCCACTACTGCCGACCCGGCTACAACTGCTACCGAGCCGCCGGCCCTGCGTCACCAAGGAGCAACCGCCGCTCACGCCCTCGCGTCGCCTGAGCCGTCGTCGCCAGCCGGCCACCACCGGTTCAGCCACGCCTCCCCAGCCGGCTGTTTCGAGCTGCCCTCACCGAGACCCGCCTCTCTCCATCGTTGCTCTGAAGTGCTGGAGCCGCCCCTGCGGGCCTGTTTGCCTCCGCCTCTGATGCGTACTTCCGAGTCACCCCATTGAGTTGCGGAACGCCGCCGTCTGTGCTTCCGATAGGCCTTGACCCGCCTCCACCAGAGAGCTGCCGTCCCGCCCTGAGCTGCCATCGCGTGAGCTCGTGCTCACGGCCCTGAGCCGCCGCGTCGAGCTGCCGTTGACCGCGCCAGGACAACATTGCCACTGCTCCAATCGCCTACACCTCGCGAGTTGCCGGTGAAACTCGTCCCACTGAACCGCCATCACCGATCTGAACCACCTCCACTACATATGGGCCTGCGTCGTCGTCCTTAGAGCACCGTTCGATTCTCACGACCTCCATCGCGGTGCCTTGGACCGCTGCCGCGCCGGTTTCCGCCGCTCTGGTGACACCCCTCGCCAGCTCCGTCCATCACCATGACATGCCCTGCTGGGCTGTTGGTTCCGTCTGCGAGCCGGCCTACTGCGGTCGAGGACCCGTCTCCGCCGCCTCCGCTGCGGGCCATGTTGTGAGCCGCCCGCCGCGCCAAAACCGCCATCGCCTCGAGCTAGCCATTTGGATCGCCTCCATTGTTGACGCGCCAGAGCCATTGACCCGCCTAGAGCATCTTCAACCTGCTACTGCGGTCAAGGCTGCTTGTTTCCGAGCCGCCCCTGGCTTTGAGCCACCTCGTGCTCATCCCACCGCTGTCACGCCCGCGCTGGCCACCAGCTGATTCGACATGCCGCGACGCCCCTGCCTTTACCCTGTCTTTGAAGCTTGTCAGCACGAGACGGTGTTGAATACTCCTACTACAGAAGTTGGTTAAGGTAGAAGAGATGAAAGCAAAGGAGACCGGCTGTCCAAGGTGATTAAAAAAGGGAGCCTGCGACCCGGAGGATGTGGATGTGAATCCATCCAAAGCTAAATACGACCCATGAGCCGCCGCTGGCCTCGATCGCTGTGTCTTCGTGGGACCACCCCTCTCGCGAGCCGCTTGTTTTTTGCTTCGACCTCGTCTCGCCATAGCGACTCTCTATCGCCGTGTTAAAGTCGCCGCTGACGGGTCATCACCTTCCACTCCGCTGCCACTGACGGGTCATCACCTTCCACAACTGCTGCCACTCATCGGCTGTGAGCCGTCTCTGTACCGCAGTTTCTGCGGACGCTTGCTGAGCCACCGTTGTTGCCTCTGCTTTTCATCGTTCCCAAACGTGAAGATCCAAGTCAATGCAAAATACTCCTACTCTATAGGCCGGTTTCAAATGATGGACGAGGCAAACATGCATATAATGTTGCACGTCAGGGTATTTGCACCCAGAGCAATGCTGAAGAAAAGCTCTGAAAGACTCGTCGAACAAAAACAATCAGGTGATATTTGTCCAGTATATTTTTTAAGTACATGTTTATTTCTTTCAACAAAAACTACTCCGCTTTGCTGTATTTTTTGTACACAGGACAATTATGTTTATACCGTGGGTATGGAGCATGAGCTGACAACATTTTATACCAGCGTTTGTCTGTGCCATACTGCCTAAGGTACGGACATGCGCAAACCACCACTCCCGCGGTCCGGTCTACATCAACACGCCAGTGCCGCAACCATTCTCATAAGCCACCCAATGGATACGCGTGCAAGTCGCCGCCCCCGTTGCTGGGTTTACATCAATATATGGCCGGCTCATCTGTCCGCGCCTGTGATTGACTCGCCCGTCCACGCCGGCTTACAACTCCGTGGTGGATAATTTCTGGCCTGACATATCAGGTGAAATCCATCCAGTATGTTTTTATGTTACATATTACTTTCTTTAAAAGAGCAATTACTCTGGCTTGCAAGCTTTCTAATGTAGGACAAGTTGTCTACTGCAAAAGGGATTATTATATCACTGAGTTGTTGAGTGACTCATACCGGTTTACATCACGGTCAAATATGGAGTGTATCATGACAACTCCTTGAGTCCTCTTGAGACTCGGGGGCTATAATGACATGACTCAGCAAATGTTGCTGGTTTTCAGTAAATTCAAGAACTCCGAGTCATTGGAGGAAAAATAACTCGGACCCGAGGCTACTGCCACATTGGTGCAAATTTAAAGGACGTCAGAAAATTTCTGGCTCAAAATGAAGATCCCTTTTGGGTCCGACTTTGATCGTATTCAAATCAGAGTCGTTAAAAAACTCTCAAGGTCATTTGGGGGCTTCCTATTCAAACATAGGTCGTATTCGAACCAAAGAGAGCATAGCTATCGGTACCCTCTTGATCGGCACACTGCCAAACTCACTAGGGGGCTTCTTGATCGTATTCGAATCATAGATCAACCCCTTTTGGGTCCGACGTGGATCGTATTCGAATCAGCATCGTTAAACAACTCTCAAGGTCATTTGGGGGCTTCCTGTTCAAACATAGGTCGTATTTGAACCAAAGAGAACATAGCTGTCGGTACCCTCTTGATCGACAACGCCAAAGCCACTGGGGGCTACATGATTGTATTCAAATCCTAGCTTAAACCCTTTGGAACAGTTTACTGATCGTATTCGAATCAGAAGCCTTGATTTTCATTTTGTCTAGATCAATTTTTTTGAACACAATCTTTTGGGTTTTGAGACTTTTTGCTCATATCTGAAGCATATATATATATGTGGTTTCTATTAACCCAGCTTGACTTTGGATGATAAGTCGCCATATATGACAGTCATAAACATTTGGAAGTTTTTGGCTTCTAAATATTGGGTTATCACCCTTACTGCACAGGTATCCTAAACCGCAGTACGATTCAATATCACAGGAACCGGTTTTTCAAACCGGGTTATATTATTCAAATCTTTAATAGCCAACATGGCTGGATTTTTATTATGGTTATCAAATAACCAATATTATGATTGAGGTTTTCAAAGTCGCTTCAGCGCAATGGATATAATTTATTCTACAATGAAGGAATAGTCCCGAGTCGCTGCAGGCTTACGACCCGACACTTGGGGGCTACATTATTCAAGTTGATATCACATCAAATATGCAAGTCCCATGTCACTGCCAGCATGCACCATGGCACTTGGGGGCTAATGCAAATTTTTACTAGCCTTATTGAAGACCCGACTTATCACATCATAATGAGCCGGCCCTTGGGGGCTACATGTTGCTATTCAAATTTACATGATCATATTTATAAAGTCCCTGCTCATTATTGCATAACGACCTGGCCCTTGGGGGCTACACTGGTTGAAGTTTTTATGAGCATAAGGCAATTACAAGTCCCAGGTTGCTGCAAGCATGACTACCCGGCACTTGGGGGCTACATATGTGGAATATTCAGTTTTGATTAGTGACTGAGATGGACAATCTGGATTTCTTCAAGATTGCAACATTTATATTGAAACAAGTCTTAAGCTATCACTATGTTTCTCCTCTTAAGACTTGGGGGCTACAGGTAATATGGATATGAGGGAGATAAATCTTCGAAATTCTCAGTTATAACTTGGCATTATCTATAACCCGGCAAGTCTTTCATCTTTAAGCCGGTTGAAGGTCACATGAGTATTTCAAAGACCAATATTTTTAAGCATTGGGAGCTGAGTCAAATGAGTTATTCTTCACAGTTTTTTTGCGAGAAACCAATGTCAGCAAATTGATTATGAAATTGGCTATTGACCCGGATTTTCTAGAAGAAGGAAATGACAAGGACTTAAAGATGTTGAGGTGCTGGTTTACAAACATATTTAACCCGGAGCATAGTCTGTCAAAATTGCTCTTGTGTTTGATTTACGGGATCAGTTTAACATGGATGAATCCAAATTAAACTGGGGGCTAATGTCGGCGATATCCCCCACGGTATGACCTAGCTGAAGATATGACCCGGCTAGGAGTTGATGTTTTCATTGGTGACCCGACAGACACAGTCATGTAACCCGGCAGACACAATCATGTAACCCGGTAGACACAGTCATGTAACCCGGTACACACAGTCATGTAACCCGGCAGACATAGTCATGTAACCCGACAGACACAGTCATCTAACCCGGTAGACACAGTCATATGAGCCAGGCAGTTAAGTCAGACAGTTAAGCCAGATAGTTAAGCCGACTAGTTAAGCCAGATAGTTAAGCCGGACAGTTAAGCAGATGGTAAGTCAAATTGTAGGTTAACAGTTAAGAAGCCCGAAACGTCGAGGAAAGCCCATGGAGAGAAAACAGAATAGTTAAGTCCTAAGTCCGAGTTGGACTCTACATGTAACCCGCCCCTTCAACATATATAAGGAGGGGCAGGGCACCCCAAGAGGGACAAGTTGAATAATCATTAAGTCTAGACACGACTAGGAGAGCTGGAGTTACGGCGACTCCCTCATGATGATAATGAGACCTAGCCACAAACAACATGTAGGGTTGTTACCGGATGATGTTTCCCGGGGCCCGAAGTTGTCTAAATCTTCATCTTGCGTGTTGCATCTCTCGATTCCGATCAACCCCTTCAAGCTACCGCATATATGTGTTGGCCTCACGACTAAGTCCTCACACTAGGACATCTGCCGTGACATTTCCACGACAAGGTGGCTCCCTCAATACGATGGCAGGGCGATGGAGCCCATACCACCATCGAATAACGCGGCGGGCCGACCACAGTTTGGTCCAGTCAAAGTAGCAGCCCAAGCAGAGCACCATACCAACCCATACGGCCGTCGAAACAAAACAGCTCGGAAAAATACCCGCGATATCAACCAATACACTGAGGGTAGAGCGGGAGGTACACAATCGACATACAGATCACGAAGATATATCCCGATCGACGATGATGGTCACCTATTCGGACGCTATAAAGCCGACCATGCCCGGGCCGTACACCGTAAACGGAACCCGCCGGAGGTGCTTCATAGTGTGGCCCAACATAGAGGAGCCGCACACCCTCTCTACTTCAATAATGAAGTAATGGAGCACGAATTCCCAAATGGGTTTAAACCCATCAACATCGAATCATACGATGGAACAACAGATCCCGCGGTACGGATCGAGGATTACCTCCTTCATATTCACATGGCCGATGGAGACGACCTCCACGCCATTAAATACCTACCTCTCAAGCTTAAAGGGCCAGCTCGATACTGGCTAAACAGTTTGCTAGAAAATTCCATCGGCAACTGGGAAGATTTGGAAGACGCCTTTCGAGGCAATTTCCAGGGAACATATGTCCGTCCAGTATACGCCGATGACTTAAGTCGCATTGTCCAAGAGCCTGGCGAGTCAGCCAGGGAGCTCTGGACCAGGTTCTTAGTCAAAAAGAACAAAATTGTCGACTGTCCGGACGCAGAAGCCCTTGCGGCCTTCAGATACGGCGTCCGGGACGAATGGCTAGCGCGTTACCTCGGCCAAGAAGGACCCAAATCCATGGCAGCCCTTACCGCTCTAATGACCCGCTTTTGCGCAGGAGAAAACAACTAGCTGGCTCGTAAAAGTAACGACGCCGGCAGCCCGGGCACCTCCGACATCCGAGATGGCAACGACAAGCCACGAAGAACTGAACACAACAGTCGCAGTAATGTACGCGACACAGCGGTGAACGCCGTATTTCACAATCCGATGCCCGGTCAACGGAAGAAGCCAGTAAAGGCAAACCAGGATGGACCATCCACCCTCGACATGATATTGGACCGACCTTGTCAGATTCACGGTCAACCTGATATGCCAGCTAATCATACCAACCGAAACTGTTGGGTCTTCAAGCAGGCAGGCAAGCTTAACACTGATCACAAGGGGAGGAGGCCACTAGGCGATAAAGACGACGGATCGGCTCGCCAGCAGACCGACAGGGGCCAGAAACAGTTTCCCTCTGACATTCGACTACTCTGGGAACGCGAATAGCAGTCCTTCTTTCGCCACCCACGTACTATACTGGCAAAATTTGAACCACGTGCACATCACTACGCACTCAAGATACCATGGGCATCGGCGGAAGCATAATACGGACAACCCTACAAGCACTCCCGTAACGTTTTCTATCTGCTTACTTTATTTTTCTGTATCATCCGTAAATAACAGGTGACCAGCCGGACAACATCTACAACAGACTCTATCGGAGTCCGGATCCGTACGCGCACCTAAGGGGCTACTTCCGTTAAGGATTACCCTCCCCGAGGACGGGCGATGCAGACGTGCAATAGGAGGTCCAAAACAATATTTCGTGGACCATGCTCTTTATTCCGAGCCTGTAATATGCCCTTTTTCCTCTGATCCCGACCCCGAGCATGTCAAATAGCCGGGTTCATGGTTCCCTTTTATTATTATTATTATTATTATTATTATTATTATTATTATTATTATTATATATACATAAATTTACCATTGCGTTCTCAGTAAGTCTCATCCGAACCAATCTTTTATACTCTTTCAACAATAGGTACGGCCTTAACGGCTGCTCTGCAGATACACCTCGGCATACTCTGCCAGGGGCTCGACATGGAAAGTCCAGCTCCGAATCATTGTCTTGGGTCAATAGTTGGGTTGCCCGGCTCCTATGTTTTCTGATACGTCTCCAACGTATCTATAATTTTTGATTGCTCCATGCTATATTATCTTCTGTTTTGGACATTATTGGGCTTTATTATTCACTTATATATTATTTTTGGGACTAACCTATTAACTGGAGGCCCAGCCCAGAATTGCTGTTTTTTTGCCTATTTCAGAGTTTCGCAGAAAAAGAATATCAAATGGAGTCCAAACGGAATAAAACCTTCGGGAACGTGATTTTTGGAACGAACAAGATCCAAGAGACTTGGACCCTACGTCAAGCAACCAACAGGGAAGCCACGAGGTAGGGGGGCGCG
>NC_041388.1:149195975-149209022 GCF_002162155.2 Triticum dicoccoides
GCGCACCCTCCACCCTCGTGGGCCTCCTGTTGCTCCACCGACGTACTCCTTCCTCCTATATATACCTACGTACCCCCAAATGATCAGATACAGAGCCAAAAACCTAATTCCACCGCCGCAACCTTCTGTACCCACGAGATCCCATCTTGGGGCCTGTTTCGGAGCTCCACCTTAGAGGGCATCGATCATGGAGGGCTTCTACATCAACACCGTAGCCCCTCCGATGAAGTGTGAGTAGTTTACCTCAGACCTTCGGGTCCATAGTTATTAGCCAGATGGCTTCTTCTCTCCTTTTGGATGTCAATACAATGTTCTCCCCCTCTCTTGTGGAGATCTATTCGATGTAATCTTCTTTTGCGGTGTGTTTGTTGAGACCGATGAATTGTGGGTTTATGATCAAGTTTATCTATGAACAATATTTGAATCTTGTGAATTCTTTTATGTATGATTGGTTATCTTTGCAAGTCTCTTCGAATTATCAGTTTGGTTTGGCCTACTAGACTGATCTTTCTTGCAATGGGAGAAGTGCTTAGCTTTGGGTTCAATCTTGCGGTGTCCTTTCCCAGTGACAGTAGGGGCAGCAAGGCACGTATTGTATTGTTGCCATCGAGGATAACAAGATGGGGTTTTATCATATTGCATGAATTTATCCCTCTACATCATGTCATCTTGCTTAAGGTGTTACTCTGTTCTTATGAACTTAATACTCTAGATGCATGCTGGATAGCGGTCGATGTGTGGAGTAATAGTAGTAGATGCAGGCAGGAGTCGGTCTACTTGTCTCGGACGTGATGCCTATATACATGATCATACCTAGATATTCTCATAACTATGCTCAATTCTGTCAATTGCTCAACAGTAATTTGTTCACCCACCGTAAAATACTTATGCTCTTGAGAGAAGCCACTAGTGAAACCTATGGCCCCGGGTCTATCTTCATCATATTAATCGTCCAACACTTAGTTATTTCCTTTGCTTTTTACATTGCTTTTATTTTACTTTGCATCTTCATCATAAAAATACCAAAAATATTATCCTATCATATCTATCAGATCTCACTCTCGTAAGTGACCGTGTAGGGATTGACAACCCCTTATCGCGTTGGTTGCGAGGATTTATTTGTTTTGTGTAGGTGCGAGGGACTCGCGCGTAGCCTCCTACTGGATTGATACCTTGGTTCTCAAAAACTGAGGGAAATACTTACGCTACTTTGCTGCATCACCCTTTCCTCTTCAAGGGAAAACCAACGCAGTGCTCAAGAGGTAGCATTTGCTACCCTACGTTCCGCCCTATCGGCTAGGTTAGTAAAGGGAGAACTACTGCGATTGTGCCCTGGCCTAGACCGGATGAGCACCTCAGTAGAGAAAGCCAAAAACTGACTATCATGATGCGGCGAGAGCTTGTCAACCACTTGACGACTTGTTGGAATCCTTAGTGATTCTCCGTGTAACACGAAGGATCTTTTTCAGATCAGATATGCAAGGCACCACACGCCGCATACACACCAGGGGCTATGTCGTAGCCCCACCATAAAACTCCTATGGTTAAGTGAAAGTGTTAACCGCATTACCACCTCCTTCATGGACCAAGACGTTGGAAAAAGAGAGACTAAATGCTTTCCGAACACCCCCGTACTTCCTGCGAGGGGGCTGTAGCCGACGACTGGAAAACTTTCAGATTATATTAAAAGAACCGCACAGGAGGAATTTAAGCCTTCGAGCAAAACACAAATAGATTAACTATAAATCTGTCTTTTATAATCATCATACAGCTCACTCGAACATTATGCTTTTCGAGCATTGTCCCTCTATCAAGCGGGCGGCCTCCAGGATGTCTTCAAAATAACGCTCCAGTTTTGGACGGTCCTTGCCTTCAGGCGGACCCTTCGTTGCGACGTCGATGGCCTTAATCTTTCCCCAGAATGTCTTGACTCGGGCAAGGGCCATCCGTACACCTTCAACGCACGCTGATCACTTCGCAGCATCGATTCGCGGCACCGCATCGACAAGTTTCTGCACAAAACCGAAATAGCTACTCGGAACAGGTTCGGTTGGCCACAGCTGGATTATAACATCCTGCATGGCAGCGCCGGGTACCCTATGAAGTTCATCCCATTTGGACATCTATTCATTAAGCAGCAGCGGGCGCTTTGACGCACCGAACTGTGACCAAAAAAGCTTCTCCGTTGCATATCCAGCTCGCGCTTGGTAATACCGCCCTGCATCGGAAGAATTCTTCGGAAAATCCAAATACTCGTCCAAAGAACTCCACACTTGGTTCAGTTGAACATAGTCTGGGTCGCCGAACTTAGTCTGCAGCAGAAAAGGCTTTCCAGCCACTATCTCTTTCTCCTGCCGAACCTCCTCACGGAGTGCTTTGGACTCTGATCGCGCTTCTCTTGCCTCCTGTTGGGCCTTTTCCAATTCAACTGTTAAGGCTTCATTCTCCTTCTCAAGAATTTCGCAGCGGCCAGTGGCATTCTCCAAAGCAATTGTCATTGTGGATACCTTCTCCTCGACCTGGCATCGTGCAGCTTGTTCGGCCCTCAGTCCAACCAATGCCTCTGCAGCAGCAGCATCACGCAATCGGGCTCGCTCATTGGCCCGGACTATCTCCACCCGAAGAGCCTCAACGGCGGCAGCACCATCTGCATTTCATGCGCATTTCATATAAAGCTCTTTCCTACGTCAAGCACACTGGTGTAAAGAATGCTCGAAATACATACCTTGCGATTCGTCAAGATGACTGTTGATCAATGCAATGTCATCCTCTGCAATATCCAGCTTTTGCTGGAGTTCGGCCACTTCCGTATTCCGGGCAGCCACGGGAGGGGCAACAGCCTGTATTTCAAATTAAACCAAGGTTAATACCTGAGCATATCTCTTTGATCCTCCGATCGCTTCCTTCGGAAGACAATCCGAGTCTCAGGGGCTACTGCACATACAACAGGTGCATTCTGTCAATAAAATTTAATTGACAAAGCTACATCACAAACCTCAAAACCTCATAGAAGGCTCGTAAAAGCCTCGTTCAATCTACTCTTCGCGCATAGAATCCTTTTAACCACCATAGCCATCAAAGTATGATGCTCTTCTGAAAGGGATTCTCGTCGTAGCAAGTCCGTCAGTGGGTCCGGCACCCTCGGGTCTTCGGAAACCGCCACCGAAGTACGACCTTCCCGTGAGGGATCCCGCTTACTTACCTCCAGAATCGTCTCCGGCTGTAAGCCGGACGGTTCGGGGACTCTAGTCTTGATCCTGGGACCCCGAGTGACAGAGGCACCGCCTTCAGGTAACGCCTTCTCTGTTTCTTGTACCACTTGGTGTTCGGGAGGAGCCCTTTTGGATGATACCTCGGTATCATCCCCCCTATCGGGTGATGGGGCCGGAGAAGGCGTATCACTCTCCATCATCTCCGGAAGAAGATCTCCCGAGGAGGAGAACGATTGAGAAACACCAGGCGTTAACCTGCCTGGATGAAGATATATCGGATGATTACTTCGCTAATAGGAAAAGAATGAGGTGCCCCATCCACGCTTACGTTTTGCCGCAAGGTTCGTCCTCATCATCGTTCGCCCGACCCAAGACGCTCGATGACGGCGTTTTTCCCTTCTTGGAAGGCTTCCCCTCCTGACCTTTGGAGGCGGCCCTCTTCTTGCCCTGGAAGGCCCCCTCTGCACTTTTTCCCTTGGGTAAAAGGGTTTCGGTTTCCCCAAACGTGGCCACCTGGTACGATGTCGAAACCAGCATCCTCGTCAGCAGGTCAGTCGCAGGGCCTTCAGGAAGAGGCGCCGGACACTAGATCAGCACCGCTTTCTTTATCCAGTCATGTACAAGGATGGATTGTTCAATATCTTGTTAAGAGATACCTGAATGGGAGGTGCTTGGATACGGAATACTTACCGAAGTGTCCGGATGATTGCAGTCAAGGCCAATGTCTTCGGTGGTGTCCGGCCATTGCTCTCGTTCCCCGAAATATAATTTCCACATTCCTTCGTGCGTAGCACCGAAGAAGTGATGTAGGGTCCGCCGCCCTTCTGGGTTAAACTCCCACATACTAAGAGGCCGCCACTGACATGGCAGGATCTGGCGGACTAGCATTATTTGAACGATGTTCACAAGATCGATGCCCTTCTCAATAAGGCTTCAGATGCGACTTTGCAGAGTCTGCACTTCATTGACAGATCCCCAGTCCAATCCCTTATTGACCCACGAAGCAAGCTGAACTGCAGGGCCGGGTCGGAACGCAGGTGTAGCTACCCACTTAGAGCTCCGCGGCTTGTTGAAATAAAACCACCCCTGCTTCCACAGGTCTGAAGATTTGGCGAAAGATCCTTTGGGCCAAACCGCACCGGCCAGTTCGCTTATTATGACGCTGCCGCACTCTCCCTGCTCCTCCTCCGCCACCTGCGGCCTCACGTCAAAGGTCTTGAGCCACAAACCGAAGTGCGTAGGAGTCCGGAGTATGGCCTCACACGTGACAATAAATGTTGAGATGAGGAGAATAGAGTCCGGGGTCAGATCGTGAAAATCTAGCCCATAGTAAAACATGAGCCCCGGACGAAGGGGTTAAGCGCAAACCCTAGCCCGTGAAGGAAGTGAGACACAAATACGACCCTCTCGCCAGATCTGGGGGTCGGTATGACCTGCCCTTGCGCCGGAAGCCGATGAAAGATTTCTGAGGTCAGGTACCTCGCTATGCTAAGCTCCGCAATGTCCTCCTCTGTGACAGAAGAAGCCACCCACCGGCTCTGACGGTTGGATCTGGACATGACTAAGGCTGGTGGTGATTGGAACCCAAGGGTTGGAACTTGGGGTGGCTGGGGTTGAGGAAGGAGCAAGCGCAAGGGGAGAAGAAGAGACAGGCTCTCTATAAAAAAGGCCACGGATATTGGGCGTCTCTCCCAGGGTCTCTAAACTTACCTATCACCAAGGAGTTATACCGAGGAGACGGTTGGGTTACCCACGCCTGCATTAATGATAATCCCGTAAATAAAGGGACACGATCTCTGCCCTAATGAGACGTGCCAGTAAAACCGCACCCCGAGACATGGGGCGGCTCACTAGCTGACAGTTGGAAATAGCAACCAGGCAGGCATGATGTGATGTCATAAACAATTACCAACAAGTTGAGCTCGTGGGATATTATACTCTCTACACACAGGTCCGGATATACTTACTTCGCCCGAAGACTATTCTGGAGTTCGGAAGGAGGGAACCCGCCTTGCAATGACGAAGACAAATCTGCACGCCGGACTCCTCGTCATTGAAGCCACGTTCAGGGGCTACTGAGGGAGTCCTGGACTAAGGGGTCCTCGGACGTCTGGCCTGATATCCATGGGCCAGACTAATGGGCTATGAAGATCGAAGACCATACTCGTGTCCAAATTGGACTCTGCTTGGCATGGAAGGCAAGCTTGGCGACCGAATATTCCTTTTTATGTAACCGGCTCCATGTAAACCCTAGACCCCCTCGGTGTCTATATAAACCGAAGGGGATAGTCCAGAAAGGACCCCACGTATACTCATTACCATATTCATAGGCTAGACTTCTAGGGTTTAGCCATTATGATCTCGTGGTAGATCAACTCTTGTAACACTCATATTCATCAAGATCAATCAAGCAGGAAGTAGGGTATTACCTCCATAGAGAGGACCCGAACCTGGGTAAACATCGTGTCCCCTGTCTCCTATTACCATCGATCCTAGACGCACAGTTCGGGACCCCCTACCCAAGATCCGCCGGTTTTGACACCGACAGTGACAACATTAAGCCTTCTTCCCTTCCTGGCGGATGGATCCTACCAGCTCTTTGACCAACAGTGAGGGGAGAGAGAGAGGCCAACGAAGTCTTGTTTGGATCTGGAGAGGGTGAGAGAGTGTGAAGAGAGCAACTACAAGCGTCGAGGATCCAGTGTGTATATATATATACTGGAGAGAGAGTGTGAAGAGTGCAAACCCTAGAAAACAAGCACCGAGGCTATAACGTATACGTGATGAGGTGATTATACGGTCACTACGAGATCGTATAGCTCCATATCCATCCATTTTGACCAGTCAAAGAATTCTCCTGGCACCGTCCCAGATCACTTTCTCTCTCTGTCATGTGGGGCCTACCTGTCATTGGGTGGAAGAAAGAAGTCGAACAAAAACAAAATTATGCTCAAGTGTAGTTATCCAACCCGAGACCTCAAGTTTGATGAGTGAACAGGCTAACCAGCTACACCACCCTCCCGTTATGTTCAACGAGAGTAAAATAACCTTTTATACAATCCTGCATTCGTGTGACAAGCATGCCGTGTTTTTTTTGCGTGCGAGCCATTGGGATTTTAATCATAATCGTGTCATGTGGCTTTGTTGGTAAGATCTTTTGGGATTTAAAGCAGTGTTGGTAGTACAGAAATAATGCAACCTTAGTCACCTTACCTCTCTCCACGAAGTACGTTGGGTTCCAATTGTCAGAGGGTGAAACAAACAAATTAATGAGAAAAATTAAAAGCGCCAGCGATGTATCTTACCTCACACATCTCGCTACAGCTCGTGAACACTGTCCTCAATTGATCCCTCTGTTCGCTCACGTACTATTTTAAGTGAATCCTTATTATAACATGCACACAATTTTGGGCACTTGTATTCGACCTAAGTCAGTGTGGCACCGTATCTCTTACTACTCCCTCCGTCTAGGTGTAATCAGTCACGTTAAACTACCCACAGTGGGAGTAATATAGGTGGTAACATCACACTTATCTAGGAAAAATAGATGATGTGGCATGTAATTAATGAAGAAAGTGAGGCATGTGGTAACATAGCTAGTTACTATAACATCACATATATCAAGAAAAGATGAGTCTACAACCTAATAAATAAAGTGATGCATGACACAACACATATGTTACTACCCACTGTGGAGGTAGTAACATAAACTAGTAACTTATGCATGTTACTACTCTAAGTTACTCCCCACTATGACTAGTCTTAGAAGGTGCAGCGGGACCAAGGTGCAAACAGATTGGAGGAGAAGGAGAAACTTGACCGGTCCTTCCTCCAATCAAAGCCCTGATTTCTGTCTCTAAACGCAACAATTAATCGCAACAACTAAGAGATGCCGTTTTAGCTACCATGTAGGGCCACATATTAACTCGCATGCAAGCCGACTTTGATTACTTGACTGATCAATGCGTAGTTGCGCTCCATGCATTGGGTTTCCGGCGGAGATAACATGGCAGAGTAAGCGTTTGGTTACATTGCTTAGTTCCAAACGCCTAACCTTGCCCGGCTAGGCTATAAACTGTTGTTGCTAAGGATCCAAATGCTCCCTAAGTAACTCACACGGTATTCCTATTCTATGAACATGTGTGTGCGTGTACGTGTGTGTTTAACAGCATGTGTGTGTTAGAGAGAGCGAAACATCGACCTACTCCTACAGAGAGATGGTGTGTAGTGTACGATTTAGCCATCAGAGTCAATGCATCCTCTTCCGGGCGTCCGGTCGGGACAGGCGGACCGCTGCCACGCCCGCTCCTGACCAGCCTGGCCCACCCAACGCCCCTCCATCGCCCGCGCGCGCTTCCCACCCAAAACGGTCAGCGCCGCCCCAAAGAATTGGTGCCGCATTCAGGCCCGGGCAGAGCGGACACGACCTCTCACTGGCGCTTGCGTTGAAGAGAGAAACGGATTCAAGAGTGATGGCTGCTTCGTCCGTCCAACTTACTGCTGGGTGTATGTGATTTGATGACTCATTGGTCATTATTACTGACATGGTAGGACTGATGGATGTCCCACGCTTTCGACGAAAGGAGGTACGACTAGATTACAATTTTCTCCATTCTTACAGCGGAGGAGTGCGAGGGAAGTGAAGTTTGCAACCCTTTGACCATCGGATCATTTTGTGCAGTTTCACCACAATCGAGATGAGCATCCCTGTGGCAAAGAAATTGAAGAAGCGTGATTAGTATAAGATTACTGGGACTAGTTGATGAGACATAAACTCATCGCAAATATAGTAAGTAGAAGCCAGTAGAGGTATGTGCAGGGCAAAGAAGTAGAGAAATATCCACATGGAGTGATGTGGGCAGCTGGAGTAGTGGTGCAAGCCGGCTGTAAAGGGAGTTATACCTGAGGGATGTCGGGATGTAGCTCAACCTAGAGGAGGGCGGCGGAAGGCAGAAACTGCCCACGTCGCGGTAGTGAGAAAGGGACGAAGGCAACCTCGCCGGCTTTGTGAGAGAGAATGGCGGGGACCCCTGATCGGGACGTGCCGACAGTGGGTTTTTGCCATCAGCGATGGCAACCGCATCTACAGTAAGCATCCACCCCTTCCCCCGGCGGACGTGATCCACCGGGATGTTAGAGATGTGGCCATAGTCGTTTTGTGTGAGAGAGCGTGAAGAGAGCTACCCCAGCAAGCAACCGTGTAGGCTCGACCTGCCTATGTATATAGTGGAGCAGTTTCCTTTTCTCTCCATATGAACCTATTTATATTGCATATGTGCCACTGAAGAAAAAAACTTTATTCATAAACGACGTGGCACCTACTACTCGTTCTCCTATAAACCTTGCGCTTGGCATCTCCAAAATATAAACCTTGCAATTGGCTCTTCGCCTCTTCGGGAAGTCGAGCAATAATAGTACTGCAGTATATACCATTCTGGCTATATGAGACCGAATGAATTGTTGCACGTCCACCATGTGGGCGAGGGTCGAGGGGCGAGGGAGAGTGCGTACTATTACTTCTGTTTCAATATGGACTACATACGGAGCAAAATGAGTGAATCTACACTCTAAAATACGTCTATATACATCAGTGTTTGGAGTATGTACTAGTAGTTCATATTGAAATCTACTAAAGGACATATATTCCAAAAAATATGATAATCTCTCTAACCAAGGTAGGGATGAGGAGTAAACGGAGGGAGTAGTAAACTTTTCTCCTTGTCCTGCGAGCCACCGCGCGCGTGGGCGAGGGAGCGGGCGTAAGGCGTAGTACTACTACCTCTGTCCTGGTTCATAGGTCACCTTTGTTGTTCGTGCCAAATTTTTACCAAATATTTAGCTAACAAAATGTTAATGCATGTCAACAAAAATTATATCGTTGGATTCATATTTCTACATAGTTTTCAATGATATAATTTTTGGTAACATGCACGAACGTTTTGTTAGTTCAATCTATAGTCAAAAATTGACACAATATACAATGGGGACCAATAAACCAATATAGTACAATGAGTAGTAGTAAGCAAGCTTCACCTCGTCCTGCGAGCCACCGCGCCCGTGGGTGGGGGAGACGGCATAGTAAGCAATCTTCTCCTCGTTCTGCGAGTTGACATGACACATCAAAAGTAATACGTATAGAGCATCTCGAGTGTATAGAACCTTGCCTCTAAGGTAGGCCCCACATAGTTTGCCTCTTTTTTAACATAACGCATCAAGTCGCAATTTGTTTGTCCACCCATGGTAGACGATCCTCCATCAAGTGGACAACCAGTACACGTGTCAAATTACCACGTGGGCTGCCTTTTCGTATAGAAATGAGCTCCACCGTGTACCCGCGCGGGTGTGGTTGGGAAAGAGACGTGAGTACGTGCGCCATGTGTGCACCTCTTCTCTTCGTGCTCGTACCCCACCTACGTGGGTGTGTGAGAGAGAGATACAAACCTAGACAGATAGCGTGTGCTTTCATGAGTGTTTTTTGATTGGGGGTGATTTCGTGAATGTATCTATGGGAATATGTGTCGATGACATATCAAACAAAATTTTGCATGCAATGTGTGTGAAATAGAGGCCTATTCATATCATATATAGAGGGGGCGGTCCACGAGAAGAGAGGGAGGGGTCATAGATATCGATAGAGTCGAAGAGAGGATCAAGTGGGTGGGTGCGAGATCGATGAAGAGAACCATCTAAATTGTGTGTGTTCAGGTCAAAGATATAGGGTGACTGACCAATCGGAATGTCACAGGGCACAGGGCAAGTTTGTGTATGTCAGGGAGACATGACTAGAGCACTCGATGTATCGGTGTGTGTGGGGTGGTGGGGAAGGGGGGAGGCAGAGGCCTAACTAGAGAGGTAGAACAACTCGTATATGTGTTGAGAAGGAGAGACCTAGCTATGTCTTGAGGGAGAGCGGTCGACATCCATACATAACTGAAGGACGGGAAATAGGTTGGGACACACACACACACATAGAGAGAGAGGGGAGAGAGGGAGAGGGGTAGAGTGCTGGATGGGTGATGGAGTTGCTTCTCGAAGATGGTGGGAGAGGCCTACTAGACAAACTGAGGGTAGAACTGCAATATTATCAATAATAGTGGCGATGTGTTTCTGTGTGTGCCTGTGCGTGATAGATCTGTCAGGACGCATGCATGGATGATGAAGTGGAACCATGTGTTTGGTAAGCAAACCTAACTAGATCAGTAGATCAATTGTTGTTTGCCGGAGGAAGTGAGAGACATAACTAATGAGGTAGATCAATCGACGCGTGGGGGAAAACGAGTTATAAGGACCTAGCTAGCTATATGTATAGCGGGAGATCGGTCGGTGTACATCCATTTGTTAGAGGAAAATAAGGCCCTGCGAGACGGATAGACAGAGAGAATGGAGCTAGGAGGTGGTGCGAGAGGCCGAGCTACTAGCTAGATAGGGGGAGGAGTGTGCGGTTGTGAGATCGATGAAAAGAGGCGTGAGAGTTTATACGTGTGGGGACCGTATGAGAGACAAGAGGCATGGACATAGAAAGGAGGAGATGGAAGGTGCGTGTGTATGTTGTAGGCAGATATCCCTGGAGAGTTTTATCGATTAGTGTGTGTCGGGAAGGAGTTGTGGATACTGTGGGAGAACAACCTAAAGAAAAAAATGAATGTGTGTGATGGATAGAATGTTGAGGGAGGGGGAGGGCGAGGAGGGCGTGTGCCGATGTGCGTGCATGAGAGAAAGTTAGTGCTAGCTACAAAGGCTAGAGGATTCTATGGGTGTAAGAGACTAACAAAGATCATAATTTGATATGAAAGTGGATTCATACATTTGAATAGGAGATCATAGTGTTATAAACATATGCATGCATGAATATAGCAGTGATACACGTGCTGTGGTTTTGCACATGTTATACCATAATGTGATAGTGCATTGCATTTGCAACTCACAACTAAATGTCGAACAATCTAAACCATACTATATATCGAACAATCTCACATTTTATTTGAATTTGTGATAATGTGTGGCATTTGCAGCTTACAACTAAATATCGAACAATCTAAACAATACTATATATCGAACAATCTCACATTTTATTTGAATTTGTGGTAATGAGTGGTGTTTGCAACTCACATCTAAATACTTGTAGGCGTAGGGGGCGGGGCACCATACATTATGTGATAAACACATTATACATATGAAACATGGTTTAGATTATGAAGATCTAGCTAGAGCTTGAAATGTACTGTAATTTGAAAACAACATAAAGTGGATTCAAAAAACTGAGTTCGAGTTCATATAGTACACATAGTTCATATCTAACTCGAGAGTAATCATGTGGTGTGCTGTGAAGATAATACACAAACGATGGTTTAACTTGACAATAATGATGATTGTAGATCTTATTAAAATATATAAACGAATTCAAATGGTTTGACTTCACAACAATCATTATTGTAGATCTTATTCAAATAGAGAAATGAATTCAAATTTAGTTCATATTGAAGCGGTATTATATACGTTTGGAATGCACTAAAACGTTCATTTGAGTAGAAGGTTGCATGCATTATACACGTAGCGAAATATTTTAATTGAACATAACATGAATTCAAAGTTTTGAATGACATTTGTAGTGTGAATTGATTTGGTATAGTACACGGGACTAGACTCTCTTGTGTGCTGCGAATTGATTTCTTTTTGTTTTTTCGTCGACAGAAGTACGAATTGATTTGGTACAGTACACGTTAGGCTTGTCCGGAAACTTCAACCCATGCCTTGTTACCCCAAAATATTTAAGATATATCTGCTTGTGCTCCGACAACTGCCTCCATCTCAACCCGTGCCTTGCTATTCCAAAATTACAACGCGCGCGAAAACTCCCACCTCCTGTGAAATCCCAAAACGCGAAATGCCCGTGATACCCCTGAACCGAAAGAACCGCCTAGGTCATATCGGTGGGGGTACTTTTGTAACTTACCCCACATTTTGGACAAGAGCGTCCCTAAACCATGGTTCCCCACTCCCATCCCATCCGCCCACCCATTCGTACGCCGAGGCCAAACCCACGAAGCCCCACACCCTCTTCCGTCTGCCACCCAGCCAGAGCGTCTTCTCCAACGATGTCGTCCACAGCAACACCTCGATGTACCGCATCCACCGTAGCAGATGAGGATCCATCGTCAACCTCGTCGTCCCGCCAGTTCAGCCACCCCGTCCTCCACCTCCAAGGAGCTGCCCCGACATTCCGCTTGTCTTTTGCGCCACCTCCATTCCCACACCGCCGTCTTCACCTGCACCACCGAAAGAGCATCATCATCACCATTTCCTCGGATGAAGCTGAGGCCTAATTAGGGCCACCAAAGAGGTTGTACACTAATTGCCGCATTTTCTTCTTGATTCGATCTCATGGTGCTGCCGGCGGTTGGTCCCAAGCCAACACGGCGTGGCTCCATCCACGGCGGCATCGCCGGCCACTTCCTCCATGGCGTCGCTCCCTCGGCGGCGACGTCCACATCAGTAGGAGCTGCTGCTGCTTTAGCTCTCGCTTGCGCTGCTGCTCTCCTCTTGCTCTCGGTCCCTTACTTGGTCTGCTCTTGCTATTGCTCTTTCTCGCGCTGCTGCTCTCGCTCTTGATCTTGCTTGCGATGCTGCTCCGATTTAGCTACACTTCAGTCGACTGAATCGACTTTTGGGTCAGTCGATTTTCAGGGGGTGGGGTGCTCACCGGAGTTAAGGAAGAACCAGCAGCAGCAGGGAGGGGGGCTCACCGGAGAGGTACCCCACTATCTATCTTAGGGTTCAGGGTGGGGGCAGTGTTCGCTGGCGGTGGTGGGGCAATGGCGTGGGGATCGCCGAAGAA
>NC_041388.1:149209244-149304224 GCF_002162155.2 Triticum dicoccoides
TGGTCGGGGCAGTGGCAGACCGGCGGTGGGGAGTGGTTTTGGGGCGGCGCACCGCCGGCTACAGGCGGTAGGGGGCGGCTGTTTGGCCGGTGGTGGCTGGCAGCTCAGGGGGGTGGAGGTTGAAGATGAACTGCAGGCCCTTGATTTCATATCCAACGGCTGGAAAATCGACTGACCAGAGATGAAAAAGTCAGTCGACTGACGTGTAGCCTCACCTGATGCTGCTACACGACCAGCTGCCCCGGCTCTCGCAAGCACTGCTGCTGCTGCTACTGCTTTCCTGCTACTAGTGCGTTCAGTTTCGACAGCAAAATTTAGTTTCGATAGTTAAGTTCAGTTTTGACAGTTAAATTCAGTTTCGACAGTTAAGTTCAGAGATGAGCGGCTGATGTATTTTACATCTAGCACTTTGTGGTTATGTATTTTACGCCATCTATTGGAGATGCTATTAGAAATCCACTCAGGTTAACATTGTCTCTCCTGTCCTGCTTCAGCCTCGGCATCATACAACTCACCGGAGCTACTCCAATGACGAAACCCTCCATCACAGCGGAGCAGTACCCTGGGCTCCATCTCAAGATGCCTAAGATCTTCTTCCCCTCCTCCGACAGCCAAGTCAGCCGGATCATCCTCACTGACCAACCCAATCACGTTGAGATTGACATGGCTTCGCCAAAGAGGTTGTACACTTGTTGTATCTCTTTTTTACTCTACATGTTATATATATTGTCCACTGAGCACACGCAATAACATGAAATACGATTAGTTTCTCCTATTATATGACAAGCAGTGAGGTACCAGGCAACTTAGCTATCCCTGATGGACTCTCTTGAACGCCATCATTATTTATCTTTGCGCGTTGGAGCTGTGCATTTGTCGATGGGCCTGGGAGTTGAGGTAGTAGGGCAGTGGCCTGGGTCCAAAGTAGTAGAAGTAGCACAAAACATTTTTTGAGTGTAGGCTTTTCCTTGCTCAAGCCTACCTGCTAGAATCGCCAGTGCTTGAAAGGAAATGTGAAGGAAAACATAGGAATTGGAAAGTTTCCTATGGTACTACTATTCATGCATTTGGTTCAAAGGAATGGAGCAAAGGAAAATTGTAGGATTTGTTCCTTTAGTGTCTCTACTACCTCTTGAGCACTGCGTTGGTTTTCCCTTGAAGAGGAAAGGGTGATGCAGCAAAGTAGCATAACTATTTCCCTCAGTTTTTGAGAACCAAAGTATCAATCCAGTAGGAGGCCACACACGAGTCCCTCGCACCTACACAAACAAATAAAATCCTCGCAACCAACGCAATAAAGGGGTTGTCAATCCCTTCACGGTCACTTACAAAAGTGAGATCTGATAAATATGATAAGATAATATTTTTGGTATTTTTATGATAAAGATGCAAAGTAAATAAAGAGTAACAAAAACAATGCAAGAAATAGCTTGTTGACGGAAGATTAATATGATGGAAAATAGACCCGGGGGCCATAGGTTTCACTAGTGGATTCTCTCGAGAGCATAAGTATTACAGTGGGTAAACAAATTACTGTTGAGCAACTGAAAGAATTGAGCATAGTTATGAGAATATCTAGGTATGATCATGTATATAGGCATCACGTCCGAGACAAGTAGACCGACTCCTGCGTGCATCTACTACTATTACTCCACACATCGACCGCTATCCAACATGCATCTATAATATTAAGTTCAAAAGAACAAAGTAACGCTTTAAGTAAGATGACATGATGTAGAGGGATAAACTCATGCAATATGATATAAACCCAATCTTGTTATCCTCGATGGCAACAATACAATACTGCCTTGCTGCCCCTACTGTCACTGGGAAAGGACACCGCAAGATTGAACCCAAAGCTAAGCACTTCTCCCATTGCAAGAAAGATCAATTTAGTAGGCCAAACCAAACTGATAATTCGAAGAGACTTGCAAAGATAACCAATCATACATAAAAGAATTCAGAGAAGATTCAAATATTGTTCATAGATAAACATGATCATAAACCCACAATTAATCGGTCTCAACAAACACACCGCAAAAGAAGATTACATCGAATAGATTTCCATGAGAGAGGGGGAGAACATTGTATGGATATCCATAAAGAGAGAAGAAGCCATCTAGCTAATAACTATGAACCCGAAGGTCTGAATTAAACTACTCACACATCATTGGAGAGGCTATGGTGTTGATCTAGAAGCCCTCCGTGATCGATGCCCCCTCCGGCGGAGCTCCGGAAAAGGCCCCAAGATGGGATCTCACAGGTACAGAAGGTTGCGGCGGTGGAATTAGGTTTTTGGCTCCGTATCTGGTAGTTTCAGGGTACGTAGGTGTATATAGGAGGAAGAAGTACGTCGGTGGAGCAACATGGGCCCCACGAGGGTGGAGAGCGTGCCTGGGGGGAGGATAGGCACGCCCCCTACCTCGTGCCTTCCTGGTTGCTTTGTTGACGTAGGGTCCAAGTCCTCTGGATAACGTTCGTTCCAAAAATCACGTTCCCGAAGGTTTCATTCCGTTTGGACTCCATTTGATATTCTTTTTCTGCGAAACTCTGAAATAGGCAAAAAAATAGCAATTCTGGGCTGGGCCTCTGGTTAATAGGTTAGTCCCGAAAATAATATAAAAGCGTATAATAAAGCCCAATAATGTCAAAAAGAGAATATAATATAGCATGGAACAATCAAAAATTATAGATACGTTGGAGACCTATCAGGCATCCCCGAGCTTCATTCCTGCTCGTCCTCGAGTAGGTAAATGATAAAACAATTTTTTTGATGTGGAATGCTAATTGGCATAATTTCAATGTAATTCTCTTAATTGTGGTATGAATATTCAGATCTGAAATATTCAAGACAAAGGTTTAATATTGACATAGAAACAATAATATTTCAAGCATACTAACTAAGCAATTATGTCTTCTCAAAATAACATGGCCAAAGAAAGTTATCCCTACAAAATCATATAGTCTGGCTAAGCTCTATCTTCACCACACAAAGTATTTGAATCATGCACAACCCCGATGACAAGCCAAGCAATTGTTTCATACTTTTGGTGTTCTCAAACTTTTTCAATCTTCACGCAATACATCAGCGTGAGCCATGGACATAGCACTATATGTGGAATAGAATGGTGGTTGTGGAGAAGACAAAAGGGAGAAGATAGCCTCACATCAACTAGGCGTATTAACGGTCTATGGAGATGCCCATTAATAGATATCAATGTGAGTGAGTAGGGATTGCCATGCAACGGATGCACTACAGCTATAACTATATGAAAGCTCAACAAAAGGAACTAAGTGGGTGTGCATCCAACTCGCTTGCTCACGAAGACCAAGGGCATTTTGAGAAAGCCCATGGAATATACCAGCCAAGTTCTATAATGAAAAATTCCCACTAGTATATGAAAGTGATATCATAGGAGACTCTCTATCATGAAGATCATGGTGCTACTTTGAAGCACAAGTGTGGGAAAAGGTATAGTAGCATTGTCCCTTCTCTCTTTTTCTCTCATTTTTTTATTTGGGCCTTTTGTCTTCTTTTTTATGGCCTCTTTTTTTTAGTCCGGAGTCTCATCCCAACTTGTGGGGGAATCATAGTTTACATCATCCTTTCCTCACTTGGGACAATGCTCTAAAAATGATGATCATCACACTTCATTTACTTACAAGTCAAGAATTACAACTCAATACTTCGAAAAAAATATGACTCTATGTGAATGCCTCCGGCGGTGTATCGGGATGTGCAATGATGCATGAGTGACATGTATGAAAGAATTATGAACGGTGGCTTTGCCTCAAATACTATGTCAACTACATGATCATGCAAGCAATATGACAATGATGAAGCGTGTCATAATAACGGAGTGGTGGAAAGTTGCATGGCAACATATCTCGGAATGGCTATGGAAATGCCAATAATACGTAGGTATGGTGGCTGTTTTGAGGAAGGTATATGGTGGGTGTATGGTACCGGCGAAAAGTGCGCGGTATTAGAGAGGCTAGCAATGGTGGAAGGGTGAGAGTGTGTATAATCCATGGACTCAACATTAGTCATAAAGAACTCACATACTTATTGCAAAATCTATTATTTATCAAAGCAAAGTATTACGCGCATGCTCCTAGGGGGATAGATTGGTAGGAAAAGACAATCGCTCGTCCCCGACCGCCACTCATAAGGAAGACAATCAATAAATAAATCATGCTCCGACTTCATCACATAACGGTTCACCATACGTGCATGCTACGGGAATCAAAAACTTCAACACAAGTATTCCTCAAATTCACAACTACTGAACTATCATGACTCTAATATCGTCATCTCCATATCTCAAAACAATTATGAAGTATCAAACTTCTCATAGTATTCAACACACTCATAAGAAAGTTTTTTACTAGTCTCGAATACTTAGCATATTAGGATTAATTTCCCAATTTAAGCAAATTACCATGCTGTTTAATACTTTGAAAATAATATCAGTGAAGTATGAGAGAATAATAGTTTCTAGAAAACAAATCCACCACCGTGCTCTAAAATATATAAGTGAAGCACTAGAGCAAAAACTATATAGCTCAAAAGATATAAGTGAAGCGCATAGAGTATTCTAATAATTTTCAAATCATGTGTGTTTCTCTCAAAAGGTGTGTACAGAAAATATGATTGTGGCAAACTAACAAATAAATATTCAAATAATACAGGACGCTCCCAGCAAAACACATATCATGTGGTGAATAAAAATATAGCTCCAAGTAAAGTTACCGATAGACGAAGACGAAAGAGGGGATGCCTTCCAGGGCATCCCCAAGCTTAGGCTTTTGGGTGTCCTTGAATTTTACCTTGGTGTGCCATGGGCATCCCCAAGCTTAGGCTCTTTCCACTCCTTGTTCCATAATCCATCAAATCTTTTACCCAACACTTGAAAACTTCACAACACAAAACTTAAAGTAGACAATCTCGTGAGCTCCGTTAGCGAAAGAAAACAAAACACCACTTCAAGGTACTGTAATGAACTCATTATTCATTTATATTGGTGTTAAACCTACTGTATTCCAACTTCTCTATGGTTTATAAACTATTTTACTAGCCATAGATTCATCAAAATAAGCAAACAACACACGAAAAACAGAATCTGTCAAAAACAGAACAGTCTGTAGTAATATGTAGCTAACGCAAGTTCTGGAACCCCAAAATTTCAAAAATAAATTGTTGGACGTGAGGAATTTATCTATTGATCATCTGCAAAAAGAATTAACTAAATATCACATTCCACATAAAATGGTAGCAATTCTCGTGAGCGCTAAAGTTTCTGTTTTTTACAGAAAGATCAAAAAGACTTTTCCCAAGTCTTCCCAACGGTTCCACTTGGCACAAACACTAATTAAACACAAAAAACACAACCAAAACAGAGGCTAGATAAATTATTTATTACTAAACAGGAGCAAAAATCAAGGTATAAAAATAAAATTGGGCTGCCTACTAACAAGCGCTATCGTTTAACGCCCCTAGCTAGGCATAAAAGCGAAGATAGATCTAGGTCTTGCCATCTTTGGTAGGCAGTCCATAAGTGGCTCGCATAATAGATTCATATGTTAATTTAATTTTCTTTCTAGGGAAGCGTTCCATGCCTTTCCTTAATAGAAATTGGAATCTAATATTCCCTTCCTTCATATCAATAATTGCACCAATCGTTCTAAGGAAAGGTCTATCAAGAATAATAGGACATGAAGGATTGCAATCTATGTCAAGAGCAATAAAATCTATGGGCACATAATTCCATAAAAGTGTATAATAAAGCCCAATAATGTCCAAAACAGAATATAATATAGCATGGAACAATCAAAAATTATAGATACGTTGGAGACGTATCAAGCATCCCCAAGCTTAATTCCTGCTCGTCCTCGAGTAGGTAAATGATAAAAACAGAATTTTTGATGTGGAATGCTACTTGGCATAATTTCAATGTAATTCTCTTAATTGTGGTATGAATATTCAGATCTGAAAGATTCAAGACAAAGGTTTAATATTGACATAGAAACAATAATACTTCAAGCATACTAACTAAGCAATTATGTCTTCTCAAAATAACATGGCCAAAGAAAGTTGTCCCTACAAAATCATATAGTCTGGCTATGCTCTATCTTCACCAGACAAAGTATTTAAATCATGCACAACCCCGATGACAAGCCAAGCAATTGTTTCATACTTTTGTTGTTCTCAAACTTTTTCAATCTTCACGCAATACATGAGCGTGAGCCATGGACATAGCACTATATGTGAAATAGAATGGTGGTTGTGGAGAAGACAAAAAGGGAGAAGATAGCCTCACATCAACTAGGCGTATCAACGGGCTATGGAGATGCCCATTAATAGATATCAATGTGAGCGAGTAGGGATTCCCATGCAACGGATGCACTAGAGCTATAAGTATATGAAAGCTCAACAAAAGGAACTAAGTGGGTGTGCATCCAACTCGCTTGCTCACGAAGACCTAGGGCATTTTGAGGAAGCCCATCATTGGAATATACAAGCCAAGTTCTATAATGAAAAATTCCCACTAGTATATGAAAGTGATATCATAGAAGACTCTCTATCATGAAGATCATGGGGCTACTTTGAAGCACAAGTGTGGTAAAAGGACAGTAGCATTGTCCCTTCTCTCTTTTCTCTCATTTTTTTATTTGGGCCTTTTCTCTTTTTTTATGGCCTCTTTTTTTACTCCGGAGTCTCATCCCGACTTGCGGGGGAATCATAGTCTCCATCATCGTTTCCTCACTTGGGACAATGCTCTCAAAATGATGATCATCACACTTCATTTACTTACAACTCAAGAATTACAACTCAATACTTAGAACAAAATATGACTCTATGTGAATGCCTTCGGCGGTGCACCGGGATGTGCAATGATGCATGTGTGACATGTGTGAAAGAATTATGAAGGGTGGCTTTGGCACAAATACAATGTCAACTACATGATCATGCAAGCAATATGACAATTATGAAGCGTGTCATAATAATAAAATGGTGGAAAGTTGCATGGCAATATATCTTGGAATGGCTATGGAAATGCCATAATAGGTAGGTATGGTGGCTGTTTTGAGCAAGGTATATGGTGGGTGTATGATACCGGCGAAAAGTGCGTGGTATTAGAGAGGCTAGCAATGGTGGAAGGGTGAGAGTGTGTATAATCCATGGACTCAACATTAGTCATAAAGAACTCACATACTTATTGCAGAAATCTATTAGTTCTCAAAGCAAAGTATTACGCGCATGATCCTAGGGGGATAGATTGGTACGAAAAGACCATCGCTCGTCCCCGACTGCCACTCATAAGGAAGACAATCAATAAATAAATCATGCTCCGACTTCATCACATAACGGTTCACCATATGTGCATGCTACGAGAATCACAAACTTCAACACAAGTATTCCGGAAATTCACAACTACTCAACTATCATGACTCTAATATCACCATCTCCATATCTCAAAACAATTATCAAGTATCAAACTTCTCATAGTATTAAACACACTCAAAAGAAAGTTTTTTACTAGTCTCGAATACTTAGCATATTAGGATTAATTTCCCAATTTAAGAAAACTACCATGCTGTTTAAGACTCTTAAAATAATATAAGTGAAGCATGAGAGAATAATAGTTTCTAGAAAACAAATCCACCACCATGCTCTAAAAGATATAAGTGAAGCACTAGAGCAAAAACTATATAGCTCAAAAGATATAAGTGAAGCGCATAGAGTATTCTAATAATTTTCAAATCATGCATGTTTATGTCAAAAGGTGTGTACATAAAATATGATTGTGTCAAACTAAAAAATAAAGACTCAAATAAAACAAGACGCTCCAAGCAAAACACATATCATGTGGTGAATAAAAATATAGCTCCAAGTAAAGTTACCGATAGACAAAGACGAAAGAGGGGATGCCTTCCGGGGCATCCCCAAGCTTAGGATTTTGGGTGTCCTTGAATTTTACCTTGGGGTGCCATCGGCATCCCCAAGCTTAGGCTCTTTCCACTCCTTGTTCCATAATCCATCAAATCTTTTACCCAAAACTTGAAAACTTCACAACACAAAACTTAAAGTAGAAAATCTCGTGAGCTCCGTTACCGAAAGAAAACAAAACACCACTTCAAGGTACTGTAATGAACTCATTATTTATTTATATTGGTGTTAAACCTACTGTATTCCAACTTCTCTATGGTTTATAAACTATTTTACTAGCCATAGATTCATCAAAATAAGCAAACAACACACGAAAAACAGAATCTGTCAAAAACAGAACAGTCTGTAGTAATCTGTATCTAACGCAAGTTCTGGAACCCCCAAAATTCTAAAATAAATTGATGGACGTGAGGAATTTATCTATTGATCATATACAAAAAGAATTAACTAAATAGCACTTTCCAAATAAAAATGGAAGCAATTCTCGTGAGTGCTAAAGTTTCTGTTTTTTACAGCAAGATCAAAAAGACTTTCCCCATGTCTTCCCAACGGTTCTACTTGGCACAAACACTAATTAAACACAAAAAGCACAACCAAAACAGAGGCTATATAAATTATTTATTACTAAATATGAGCAAAAAAGCAAAGAATAAAAATAAAATTGGGTTGCCTCCCAAC
This sequence comes from Triticum dicoccoides, assembly GCF_002162155.2. NCBI lineage: Eukaryota > Viridiplantae > Streptophyta > Magnoliopsida > Poales > Poaceae > Triticum > Triticum dicoccoides. The sequence goes on from NC_041388.1 coordinate 149,217,874, forward strand.
AAGCGCTATCGTTTAACGCCCCTAGCTAGGCATAAAAGCGAAGATAGATCAAGGTATTGCCATCTTTGGTAGGCAATCCATAAGTGGCTCTTATAATAGATTCATATGTTAATTTAATTTTATTTCTATGGAAGTGTTCAATGCCTTCCCTTAACAGAAATTGGAATCTAATATTCCCTTCCTTCATATCAATAATTGCACCAATCGTTCTAAGGAAAGGTCTACCAAGAATAATAGGACATGAAGGATTGCAATCTATGTCAAGAACAATAAAATCTACTGGCACATAATTCCTATTTTCAACAATAAGAACATCATTAATTCTTCCCATAGGTTTCTTAATGGTGGAATCCGCAAGGTGCAAGTTTAAAGAGCAATCATCAAAATCACGGAAACCTAGCAAATCACACGAAGTCTTTGGAATCATGGAAACACTAGCACCCAAATCATACAAAGCATATCATTCATGATCTTTAATTTTAATTTTAATAGTAGGTTCCCACTCATCATAAAGTTTTATAGGGATAGAAACTTCCAACTCAAGTTTTTCTTCATAAGATTGCTTCAAAGCATCAACGATATGTTTGGTAAAGGCTTTATTTTGACTATAAGCATGTGGAGAATTTAGCATGGATTGCAACAAGGAAATACAATCTATCAAAGGGCAATTATCATAATTAAATTCCTTGAAATCCAAAATAGTGGGTTCATTAATATTTAAAGTTTTGACCTCTTCTATCCCAGTTTTAACAATTTTAGCATCAAGATCTAAAGACTCCGAATTTTTGGAACGCCTTCTAGGTAAAGGTGGATCATATTCAGTCCCATCATTATCAAGATTCATATTGCAAAACAAAGATTTAATAGGGGACACATCAATAACTTTTAGATCTTCGTCTTTATTATCGTGAAAACTAGAAGAACATGCTTTTATAAAGCAATCTTTCTTAGCACGCATCCTAGCGGTTCTTTCTTTGCACTCATCAATGGAATTCTCATGGCTTTGAGAGACTCATTGATATCATGCTTAGGTGGAATAGATCTAAGTCTTTGAAATTCTCACCATGCTCCTTTGCATCCTGTGATCTTCTAATTCTTGTGAACCAAACACCCAGATTGGCAGAAATAATGTGTTTTTAAATTCTCTGTTTTGCACCTGCATTCCTATCCTATTACTGTGTATTTCCTATCCCTGCATTGTTAGAATCCTCCAATTCAAACGAGCCCTTACAGAATTACTTCTCTTACACATAGTTGTCAAAGAAAACCGTGTGTGGTTTGTCCCGCTCCTGCTGCGCTGTCGTCCACCCCAGCTCAGCTGCTCCAACGACAGAAGGGTCGAACACAGTAGGGATCCGACCTCCAGACTGTCTTTCGCCGCCTCAGATCCTCTTCCCCGCCGTTGACAGCCATGACAACTGCATTACCATCATCAACCGAGCAGATGACCTCGAGGACTACACGGGTCCGCAAGAGAGGTCGCACTCTTTCGTGTCTGCTTATGTTATGCATCGCTTAATATTACATGCTACTTTATCGTCATGTTCACCGATTAGACTCTGAGTCAGCTCCAAACTAATGGTCAAACTTGAGTTTTTAAATGGTTGTGGGGTACATATCGGGGCCGCAATCAATAGTATCTATCTACTATCTGGTTAATCTCTAGTGTCTACTATGAGTTTCATGTTGGGTGGGAAACAAACAGTAGAGAAGCCATTATCTGTATTTTTTAACTGAAGCCATTATCTGCCTGCTATCCTTATTTTGGGTCTATCCACAGGTTGCTACCATCACTTTGGATTTCTGCATGCACTCCTTACATAATATCACTATGTTTTATTCCGATACATGTCAGTTATTGTACACAATGGAACTGAACATGTACAGCAAAATAGACGAGCCTTGCGTGGCAATAAAATTTCATGCAGACGTCGCTCCATGGTAGGCGCAAAGGCAGCCCCCCCCCCCTCCACCCATTTTGGATTGTAATCGAGAGGAAGATATATGTTCTGAGGGGGATTTAGAATGAGAAGACCACTCCTATTTACCATCTGAGGTCTTCGCTCTAACTTGGCATGCTGATGTTGGTTATATCATGCATATGGTGCCTTGCATTGCTTACGTTATACATCAAATATGTCATCTGCTTAGTTTAGACATGCTTTGTGTGAATGCCATCTATTTAGTTTATTCATCATTTATGTGAATAATGCAATGCCATCTTGTTTAGCCAGGCATCATATATGTGAATTTTGCAATGACATCCTGCTTATCCAGTCATCTTATATGTGAATTATATCAGGCATCCTTTTTTCGTCACGTATTACATTTGTTAACAATGTTAGTACATTCAACTGCTCTTCGTGTGCATCAGCCATTTGACACGATGATGGAAATTTTTGCAGTGAAAACAAGGTCTTCAGAGCAGACTATGATATTTGACAAAGCGCATATCTCGCTGGTTATGGATAGCTCCTCAGAGGAGGATTCAGAGATAGATGACCAGTCCTATTCCCCCCCCCCAAGGTGTATGCTCTAACTTGGCAGGGTTATGTTGCTCATATCGTGCGTATGGTGTCTTGCATTGCTATGTCGTTTGATTAGTTTAGACATGCTTTGTGTGAATGCCACCTGTTTAGTGTCTAATTACCATATATGTGAATTATGCATTGCCATCTTGTTGCAAGACATTATATATGTGAATTATGCAATGCTATCTTGTTGCAAAGGCATTATATATGTGAATTATCCAATGCCATGTTGTTTAGCCAATCATCATGTATGTGAATTATATCATGCTATCATTTTTTTATTATGTGTTCCATTTGTCGACAACATTTGCATATTCAACTACTCTTCCTGTGCACCAGCCATTTGAAGCAGTGATGGAAGTATCTAGAGTGAAAACAAGGTATTCAGAGAAGACAATGCTACCTGCTGAAGCAGACATCTTGCTGGTTACAGAGAGCTCCTCAGAGGAGGATTCAGAGACTGATGACCAGTCATATTTCCCCCCTGAGGTCTATGCTCAAACTTGGCAGGGTTATATTACCCATGTCATGCATGTTGTCTTGCATTGCTTAGTTTTTACATCATATATGGATTGCCATCTGCTTACTTGCTTACTATATAAATCGTATATTTGAATTATATCATGCCATCATGTTTACATACACAACATGTATCTGAATTATGGCATGGCAACCCATTTAACAAAGACATCATATAGTTATATCATCTCATCCTGTTTAGTGTTTACAGTCATCATATTTTGAATTATGTAATTCTATCCGTGAATTATATCATGCTATCATGTTTCCATAGGCGGCAAGTATGTGAATTCTGGCATGCCAACCTATTTAATAAACACATTATATAGTTATATCATGTCATCCTGTTTACATAGTCATCATATTTTGAACTATGTCTTTCCATCTTTTTTAGTTAGCCATCATAATGTGAAATTGTGTCATGCTATCCTGTTTAGTTAGCCATCATATATGTGAAATTGTGTCATGCTATCCTGTTTGGTTAGACAACATAAATGTGAATTATTTCATGCCCTCTTTTATTCCCCACTAATCATTGCACCTGTCTTATCATACAATGTATGTACATTCAATTACTTTTCTTGTTTATCAGCCATTTGAATTGGAGAGGGTGATGGCAGTACCTAAGGGAGTAACAACACAGTCTTCAGAAAAGATAGTGCTACCAGTTGATGCAGATAGAACCACGGTTGTACTTGCCCAAGAACTAGCCCCACCACACATAACCCAGACTCCCGCAGATTGTACCCCTACCCAGTTGGACAAAGAACCAGCTACTCCCCTTCTAACCCCAACCCCAGCAGATAGTAACCCAGTTCCAGTTGACACAACACCATCTCCACCACAGAGCACCCAAACACGGCCAGTTAGTAAGGGAACTGCAGTGCCCAAAGCACGAGGACCACCACTCCGAAACCTAACTCAACGCTTAAAGGAGAAGAAGAATTGTTCTCAGGTCAGGTTCTGTAGCTATGGTTCATACTCCTTTGCTCTTGCATCACTGTATTTACTCATACCAACTATTTTCAAATTTGAAGGATGGAATCCAATGGTGCAACGGGTATGTTTTAAACCTGTTTCTTTAACTAGTTTGCTGTTGTAACTTGCTCTATGTTGATTTCAGTTTCAATTGAATAAACAGTTATGTTCTCATGTCATGCACATTACAAGTGTTGTTATTGCTCTATAGTTTCCCACACTTATATTCTGTCTATTCTGCTTTCTCTTGAACAAATATTATTTGAACTGTGTCTCTATCTTGATTTGGCAACAAAAACTAGAATGATATAGACCATAAAGTGACCATGGTACATAGATATATGTTTGTTTCATGCTGTTATCTTGCCCACTTTACTACTGAACTAATTTACCAAAATGAGTTTCATATACAACATGGTAAACCTGTGATGTGTCTGCTTGTTTCTCTTTTAGAATACGGACAAAATATTGGAGAACAGTACCCCGTTATGCAATGGTAAAGGAAGTAATGCAGTTAAGGTTCAAGATAGTGAGACATCCCTGTTGGTCTCTAAGAAAGATGATAAAAACTATCTTGACGACAGTGAGAGAACCCAAAAGTCCTATCTTGATGTAGTGTTCGAGTTAGTGGCCACTACTGCTGGCACAAGATCTTCAAACTCACTGCCTGAATCAGTTTGTCTTCTTGAGTCTCAACTTCAAGTTGAAATACATCAATCAGATGTGCTGCGACAAGAAGCTGAAGGACTAAGTCCCTGCAGAATTCAGATGCTTACTTTCTGGTGCAACAGCAAGCGCTCGAGGATTTAAGCACCAAACAAGAGAAAGTTAATAAGCATGCTAAGCATCTTGCCAGCATTATGGGTACCCAGGATATTGTTTCTTGAGATCTTCTGAAGTCGTTTTAGTTCTGGACTTGTTTTGCTGCGGTGTTTATTTGCACTGGTTGCCAACTTTGACAACCAGTGTATATGATATGCTACTTTGTTCCCTATATTTGCACTGGTGGCGAACTTTGATGCCCAGTGGATGTAATATGTGCAATAGCCGTGATAGCCTAGCATAAGTTTCTTGCTTATTTATTTCCTTGTTGTCTTTGTTTATTTGTTTGCTTGTAGTCAGTGCAGTTCTTTTTTCACGATTTGGCCACAATAACCTATTTTTTAAAACTAGGCAATAATAACCATGGGCTACATATTTACTATAGTTACCATGGGCCTCCTAGGGTCCGTAGAAACAATGGGCCTTGTAAGGGCCGTAGAAATAATGGGCCTTCTACGGGCCATAGCATCAATGGGCCTTATGCGGGCCGTAGCATCAATGGACCTTATACGGGCCGTATGATCAATCGGCCAAACATGGGCCAATAACATACCGCATTATGGGCCGTAAACGGGCTAGATTTAGAATTGTCCGTTAATGGGCTGACAATAACGGGCCGTCATTAATCGGCTGTATTTGATGACGCTATGAAAATGGCCCAACGAATTAACGGGCAACAAACGGGCCGATTGTAACCACGAGCTGAATTTGGCCCACAAGCAGAAAAGGCCAGTAACGAGCCGTAAGTAACCGAATGTTGGAAATAAGCCCAAGAATAAATGGGTCCTAAGAAGGCCGAAAGATAACACGGGTTGGAAACGGGCCAACGGAATAATGGGCCATTAGTGGGTATGAAGCGATACACTGTTCATTGCGGGCTAGATTCACTACGGGCCGTTAATGGGCCAGGAGTTACAAATGGCCTCGTATGGGCCGAAAGACATCATGGGCCATACATGGGCCGGAAGTTACAATAGGCTAGAATCATATTGGACAGCCCAGATGAAGCTACTGGGCTTAATTCCGATAGGCCGTAACAGGCCGTGACTTAGCGGGCCGTAAATGGGCTATATAGGAATAGGCTTTCCACGGGCTGGCCCGTTACCTTTTGACCAAGTCAAACAGGCTGGCCTTTTCACCAGAATGGCCCTTTGTTGGGCCATGCCACGTGTCAACCTATCATAGGCGCCTCCTGTCCAATGAATGGATGACATCTGTCCCAATGGTGAGCCAACACGTGTTTCCTCCGGCTAATGACAATTTTACATGTGGAAAATCCTCATTGGTCCGGGCTGTTAATGGGTTATCGGATCCAAAACCGGACCTGATAGCTTAACGGCGACCCGTTATGGTGGATGCCACGTGTCGGTCACCCTTGCCGAAAGCACTTCCATGAGGCGCGATTTATCGTCATGGAAGTGGACACTTCCATGATGATAATTTGGTAATGTCATGGAACACATCTACGATCGCACAGATATGACTATCTTGATTCTGTCACAAATTTTTCATGGATGTACATGCATGACAGAAAACGTGACCTACTGTGACAAACACGTATCATCATGGAAGTGTATTTTTTGTAGTGTAAGTATTTCCCTTAGTTAGAGAACCAAGGTATCGATCCAGTAGGAGGTACAAGCAAGTTCCCAATTTATGCACCTGCACAAACAATCAAACACTTGCACCCAACGTGATAAAGGGGTTGTCAATCCCTTCACGGTCAATTGCAAAGGTGAGATCTAATAGAGATAGATAAAACTAAACAAAAGATAAAATATTTTTTGGGTTTTTTGGTTTATAGATCTAAAAATAAAAGATTGCAAAATAGTAGATCAGAAACAAATATGATGAAAAATAGAACCGGGGGCCATAGGTTTCACTAGAGGCTTCTCTCATAAAGGCAAATAATACGGTGGGTGAACAAATTACTGTCGAGCAATTGATACAAAAGTGCAAAGTTATGATGATATCCAAGGCAATGAGTATGCATATAGGCATCACGTATGTATCAAGTAGACCGACTCCTGCCTACATCTACTACTATTACTCCACACATCGACCGACTCCTGCCTGCATCTAGAGTATTAAGTTCAAGAGAACAGAGTAACACGTTAAGTAAGATGACATGATGTAGAGGGATAAACTCAAGCAATATGATGAAAACCCCATCTTTTTATCCTTGATGGCAACAATACAATACGTGCCTCGCTACCCCTACTTTGTCACTGGGTGAGGACACCGCAAGATTGAACCCAAAACTAAGCACCTCTCCCATTGCAAGAAATACCAATCTAGTTGGCCAAACCAAACCGATAATTCAAAGAGAAATACAAAGATATCAAATCATGCATATAAGAATTCAGAGAAGATTCAAATAATATTCATAGATAATCTGGTCATAAATCCACAATTCATCGGATCTCGACAAACACACGGCAAAAGAAGATTACATCAGATAGACCTCCAAGAACATCGAGGAGAACATGGTATTGAGAATCAAATAGAGAGAAGAAGCCATCTAGCTACTAGCTATGGACCCGTAGGTCCAAGGTAAAATACTCACGCTTCATCAGAATGGCAATAGGGTTGATGTAGAAGGCCTCTGTGATCGAATCCCCCTCCAGCAGATTGCCGGAAAAGGCCCCAAGATGGGATATCATATGTATAGAAGGTTGCGGCGGTGGAAAAGTGGTTTCGTGGCTCCCTTGAAGGGTTTTGGAATATATGTGAATATATAGGTCGAAGAGCTAGGCCAGAGGATCCCCGAGGGGCCCACAAGGCAGGGGGCGCCCCCTCCTAGGGTGCGCCCTCCACCCTTGCCGCCACCTCGCGGCTCTTTTGACATGGAATCCAAGTCCCCTAGGTCTCTTCTGGTCCAAGAAAAATCATCGCAAAGTGTTATTCCATTTGGACTCCGTTTGATATTCCTTTTCTGTGAAACTCAAAAACATGGAAAAAAACAGAAAATGGCACTGGCACTGGGCTCTAGGTTAATAAGTTAGTCCTGAAAATAATATAAAATAGCATAATAATGCATATAAAACATCCAAAACAGATAATATAATAGCATGGGACAATCAAAAATTGTAGTTACATTGGAGACTAGCAAGCATCCCCAAGCTTAATTCCTGCTCGTCCTCGAGTAGGTAAACGATAAAAACAAAATTTTTGATGTGGAATGCTACCTAACGTATGTATCCATGTAATTTTATTTATTATGGCATTAATATTCAGATCCATAAGATTCAAAAAAAAAGTTTAATATTGACATAAAAACAATAATACTTCAAGCATACTAATAAAGCAATCCTGTCTTCTCAAAATAACAAGGCCAAAGAAAGTTATCCCTACAAAATCATATAGTCTCGCTATGCTCCATCTTCATCACACAAAATATTAAACAATGCACAACCCTGATGACAAGCTAAGCAATTGTTTCTTACTTTTGATGTTCTCAAACTTTTTCAACTTTCATGCAATACATGAGCGTGAGCCATGGATATAGCACTATAGGTGGAATAGAATATGGTGGTTGTGGAGAACACAAAAAGAAGGAGATAATATCACATCAACTAGGCGTATAAACGGGCTATGGAGATGCCCATCAATAGATATCAATGTGAGTGAGTAGGGATTGCCATGCAACAGATGCACTAGAGCTATAAGTGTATGAAAGCTCAAAGAGAAACTAAGTGTGTGTGCATCCAACTCGCTTCCTCACAAAGATCTAGGGCAATTTGAGGAACCCATCATTGTAATATACAAGCCAAGTTATATAATGAAAAATTCCCACTAGTATATGAAAGTGACAATATAGGAGACTCTCTATCATGAGGATCATGGTGCTACTTTGAAGCACAAGTGTGGAAAAAGGATGGCAACATTGCCCCTTCTCTCTTTTCTCTCATTTTTTCTCTTTTTTTGGTGGGCTTCTTTGGCCTCTTTAATTTTTTGTGGGCTTCTTTGGCCTCTTTTATTTTTTATAGTTTGGAGACTCATCGCAACTTGTGAGGGAATCATAGCTTCCTTCATCTTTTCCTCACATGGGACAATGCTCTAATAATGAAGATCATAACATTTTTATTTACTTATAACTCAAGAATTACAACTCAATTCTAGAACAAAAATATGACTCTATATGATTGCCTCCGGTGGTGTACCGGGATGTGCAATGAATCAAGAGTGACAAGTATAAAAAATATGACAGGTGGCTTTGCCACAAATATGATGCCAGCAACATGATCATTAGCAATATGACAATGGTGAAGCATGTCATAATAAACGGAACAATATATCTCGGAATGGCTATGGAAAAGCCATAATAGGTAGGAAAAATCCTCACGAAAGTTTTATTCTGTTTGATATTCCTTTTCTGCGAAACACAAAAACAAGGAAAAAACATAAACTGGCACTGGGCTCCAGGTTAATAGGTTAGTCCCCAAAATAATATAAAATAGCATATTAATGCATATAAAACATCCAAAACAGATAATATAATAGCATGGAACAAACAAAAATTATAGATACGTTGGAGACGTATCAATGAGGCTCGGCCAGTGGCGCCGCCGGCTGTAGATCCTACACCCGGTAGCGTGGGCAGAAGCGGCCATGTCCCCTGGATCTGAGGAACCCGTAGAATATCGGGTGGACTACATCAGCGATCTCCCGGACGCCGTCCTTGGGGAGATCATCTTCCTTCTCCCCACCAAGGATGGCTGCCGCACAGAGGTCCTCGCATCTCGGTGTCGCACTATGTGGCGCGTCGCACCACTTAATCTCGACTGTCGCCGGCTATCTATCGTTCATGATTTTGAACTCCATGGAGTCATCATCTCCTCCCACCAGGACTCCGTTCAACACCTGTGCATCCCTGCATGCTGCATGTTGCACATACCCTGCATGGTGAACGCGTGGCTAACATCTCGTCAATTCAAAAAACTCCAACATCTTGAGTTCTACCATTACTATGCAAATAGTTGTCCACCAAGTGTTGTAGTTGTGCCCTCACCACCAGTGTCCATCTCAAGGTTTTCCTCCTCTCTCCACACCACCACCCTGGCCCGGTGTCATCTACCAGACAATGTGGTACAAATGCTTCAACTCCCACTGCTAAAAAACTCACACTTGTGGTGGTCGATCTGTCGGAGGCCTCACTGCACAGCATCATCCACTCCTGCTGCCCTGCCCTGGAGCGCTTGCTGCTTGTTTTTGGAAAATAAATCCGTATTCGTTATCTCCAAATAAAGTTGCCTCACCTTGTAAGCATTGGAATTTGCTTTAAAGGAGAGGAGCTCATCATCAAAGACCCCCTTCAGTCCAAAGGCTGCTCCTTGATTATCGTTATGCACCTTTGCAAATAACGGTTGTCTCTGCACCTAAACTGGAGACCTTGGGTGTAATTCCTGATCCGTTTCAAGGTTACAAGATGGTGGTTAGCTCCACACTTATTTAGCTACTGTATATTATCATCAACACTTGTGTAATCATAAGCTACATTTTTCATTTGTGTGCGTAAGTTTTATATCATCAATACTTTTGTAATCATAAGTTGCATTTTTAATTTGTGCGCATAATCTTTATATAATCTTGGTGTATGCTTTTGGTACTAATATTATGTTCTATGCTCAATGGAGAGTTTTTCCATGGGTATCCTATCAGTGGTTCTGCATTCTGTCAAGACCTTACATGGCAGCACGTGGTGTTTTGATCTGAACATGATTATCGGCTTGCTACGATGCTTTCCATGTGTGGAGAATTTGTATATAGAGGTGATGATACCAAGCACATTGATATACTTTACTAAAACTAACCGTTCAGCTGTACTATTTTTTTAGACATTAAATGTTTTCAGTCTTCATGTCTATTTAGGCTAAAGGACATGGAGAAAAAGGTATTACCAATCGGTGGCATAAGAAGCACTAGGATTTTCTCAGTTCCCATGGCATTCGTTTGAGGACAATAGTGCTGGCAGGATATTGATACGTCTCTACCGTATCTATAATTTTTGATTGTTCCATGCTATTATATTATCAACCTTGGATGTTTTATATGCATTTATATGCTATTTTATATGATTTTTGGGACTAACCTATTAACCTAGAGACCAGTGCTAGTTTCTTTTTTCCTTTTTTTGAGTATCGCAGAAAAGGAAAACCAAACGGAGTCCAATTGGCCTGAAATTTCACAAAGATCATTTTTGGACTAGAAGAAGCCCACGGAGTACCGGAGATGGGCTAGAAGAGTCCCAAGGCCACCACAAGGGTGGGGGCGCCCTACCCCCGTGGGCGCGCCCCCCTACCTCGTGGCCGCCTCGGGGACCCCCCTGACTTGTTCCCGACTCCAACACCTCTTATATAACCCCAAACTTCGAGAAAGAAACCTAGATCGGGAGTTCCGCTGCCATAAGCCTCCGTAGCCACCAAAAACCAATCTAGACCCGTTCTGGCACCCTGCCAGAGGGGGGAATCCCTCTCCGGTGGCCATCTTCATCATCCCGGAGCTCTCCATGATGAGGCGGGAGTAGTTTACCCTTGGGGCTGAGGATATGTACCAGTAGCTATGTGTTTGATCTCTCTCTCTCTCTCTCTCTCGTGTTCTTGATTCGCACGATCTTGATGTATCACGAGCTTTGCTATTATAGTTGGATCTTATGATGTTTCTCCCCCTCTATCTCCTTGTGATGAATTGAGTTTTCCCTTTGAAGTTATCTTAACGGATTGAGTCTTTATGGATTTGAGAACACTTGATGTATGTCTTGCATGTGCTTATCTGTGGTGACAATGGGATATTCATGTGATCCACTTGATGTATGTTTTGGTGATTGTCGTGGAATTGTCACGGCAGATGTCCTTAATGTCAGGACTTAGTCGCGAGGCCAACGCATCTATGTGGTAGCTTGAGAGGGGTTGAGCGGGACGAGAGACGCGATGTTTTACCCAGGTTCGGCCCCTCACGGTGGAGGTAAAAGCCTACATCCTGCTTCATTGATATTGATGATGATGATCACGGTTACAAGAGTGCTCTATCTCGAGAGCTATTGTCTAAACCTAACTTGTCCAACTTGTGGAACTTGTCAATCTTGTCCCTTTTGGGGAGCCCTACCCCTCCTTATATATGTTGGAGGGGCGGGTTAATGTAGAGTCCTATTAGGATTAGGACCAGTCTATCTCCAATACAAACCGGATATAAGTCCAGGTCTTAACTCCTTGTAGGACAAATATTCCTCATGACTTTCCTCTTAAACCGGCCCACCGTTAACGTGAACCGGCCTTCTGGGCCTTGGGCCTTGTCATCCGTCTGTCCCGCACGCCGGATCACCAGTGAGTCATAATGACCAGGTGGGTTGCTTGTAAAGCGCCAGGTCAGGGCGGGTCGCCAGTAACTCGCCAAGTGTCAGCGGGGTCTTCAGATAAACTGCCAAGTCCAGCCGGGTTAACTTCCGGCCGGTTTACACCACGGGGTATATCCCCGACATTAGCCCCCAAGTTTAGCTTGGATTTATTCATGGTAAACTTATGCTGCAAAATAAACACAAGAACAAATTTGACAGGTTATGCTCCGGGTTAAGAATTTTTGTAAACCGGTACCTAATCACCCTTAAGTCCTTGTTATTTCCTCCTTTTGGGAAGTCCGGGTCAACAGACCAGCTTCATAATCAATCTGATATTCAGTCGGCTTGAGGATGTAAAACTTGCCGGTTTAACATTACCAAAATAGCCGGGTTATAAAAACTGTAGCCCCCAAGTTTTGAGCAGAACAAAGTGATGGCTTAAGACTTGCTTCAATATAAACACTACCAATTTTGAATAAATCCATGTTGTTCATCCTAGTCACTAGTCAGAATTGAGTATTCCACATATGTAGCCCCCAAGTGCCGGGTTGTCATGCTTGCAGCAACCTGGGACTTGTAATTGCTTGATGCTCATAAAAACTTCAACCAGTGTAGCCCCCAAGGGCCGGGTCATTATGCAATAATGAGCAGGGACATTTGTAAATATAATCGTGTAAACTTTGAACAGCAACGTGTAGCCCCCAAGGGCCGGCTCAGTAAGATAATATTGAGCTGGGACTTTGATATATTCTTCAATGAAAATAACATCATATGATGTAACCCCCATCATGGGGCTTGAATTCACATCCACAAGGTTAAGAGCCTTATGCTTTACCAACTGAGCAGTGGACCCTTCAATGTAATGGATAAAAATCTTTGTACCTTAAATTGTTGACAGAGGCAATTGGTAGCCCCCAAGGGCCGGCTCATTACAATGTGATGAGTCGGGTCTTCAATAAGGTCAGCAAAAAATGACTTTGCATTAGCCCCCAAGTGTCATGATGCATGCTTGCAGCGACATGAGACTTGCATATAATCTCAATTTGAATAATGTAGCCCCCAAGTGCCGGGTCGTGAGCCTGCAGCGACTTGGGACTATTCCTTCCATTGCAGAATAAATCATATTCATATCCATTGCGCTAAAGCGACTTTGAAAACCTTAATAATACTAATAACCATAATAAAAATCCAGCCATGTTGGCTATTTGAATAATATAATCCAATGATTTATAAGCGCATGATTCCAATGGTGCAATCCAAATATATACTGGCGAGTTATAGTCTAAAGCCAGGCCGGTTTAATAAACACCGGACAATTTCTCATCATAGACTGGCGATTTATCATCTTAAAGCCAGGCCGGTTTAATAAACACCAGTGATTTATAATCATGCTTTATTCAACCTATTTCTGCATACAACAAGTTTAAAGTGTCCTGGCGGTTTACCGCCGGACGGGTCATAATGCCCAACATATAACCTGGGTTTATAACCAAGGCTGTACTTAAGAATAATCAAATATGAAATATATCATACCTGTCACATTGAATCACATTGTTGGTTTTACCAACTTTTTGTAGTAAGGGTGATAACCCAAATCTTGAGTACTGATAACTCCTTCCATATTGTGTCGGTTTATGATAAAACCGTGTCGGGCTGTGATAAACACCGGATTAACCATATATAATACTGGTGACTTGTAGTCAAACCAGACCGGGCTGATAGACTCCGGATTATAACTTGATCGTGTACTGACAACTTGTAGTTGAAAGCCGAGCCAGGTTGATAAACACCGGTTTACTCCATAATAGGATGGTAACAGAAAATCAAACCGGACAGATAGCCTCCGGATTAAGATTTGACCGTGTCCAGTCCATTTGTAATTGACAGTCGAACCGGTTTAAGAAATGTCGGTTTAAAAATGCAACAAAAAGAAAGAAATATCTACCAAAGAAAATTGTGAAGCAAAGGCAATGACAAAACCGTTTGCAAAAAAAGGCTTATTTGAGCTGATCAGATGGCGTTACCATGGCCGAACACGACCAAGCTCCTGATAGGTGTAACTATGGTTCTAGTCAGCCAGGTCCCCAAATGAAACCGTGGCATTTATGCCGACCAAGTGGCATGGCAATGGTTCGGGTTCGACCAAGCCCCCAAGTGATTCTGTGGCCTTAGGCCGATCAAGAGGCATGACTGGTTCAGACGTGACCAAGTCCCCAAGTGATCTGGTGGCTCTCGCCTATCAAGAGGTATTGTATTGGTTCAGACATGACCAAACCCCCAAGTGATATAACATGATGCTTTTAAAAAGCTAACTCAAGGGGTAAACCGGAGGCCACTTTAGAACAACTCCGTGTAACCACACATGATGTAAGAGAACAGAGACCCCGCTTTACGAAGCAGAAGCCCCCATGTGATCAATAATATGTTAGGCCAGTAAGGCGGGATACCCATGTTTGAACCGCGCATCATGGCAGCAGGTCCTCTTCCGCAATTTTTAACTTTTGCAAGAGACAAATTCTTCTTGAACCGGGATCTTGAACCGGATATTGAGAGCTTCAAAGCTTTGTGGGAGATATCTTTCCCTTGAACCGGATTTCAAACCGGAATCCTTATTTTTAGCCGGAAATTTTTTTACGGCCCTTGAACTCGAACTTGCGACAAGTTAATTCCCTTTTGAACCGGACATTGTTAAACCGGATTTGAGGGCTTCAGAGCTTTGTAGGAGAATAGATTTTTTTTGAACTGGATTGTAAACCGGAGTCATTTTTGATGACCCGGAATTTCTTCATCGAGCCGGGATTGTATAACTGTCATATACTTTCTAAGCCGGAAATTTTCTGACGGCCTTTAAACTTTCATCAATATAACAGTAGCCTCCGGGACTGGGTTATCCTTCCCTCCGTCGTCCCGGGGTTCTTAAATTTGCTGAAACTGGTAATATTCGCTGAGTCATGTCATCGTAGCCCCCGAGTCTCAAAGGTGACTCGAGGAGTTGGCTTGAGGCTCTCCATATTTGACCGTGATATAAACCGGCATAACTTGTATATCATTGGCGTTGATAGCACGATGTGAATCCATAGAAGGTTGAGGTGACTGCGGCGGGTTATAAATGATCCTGTAAGAGCCGTGTCAGCAACTCGGCCAATGGTTCCTTCCAACTGACTTGTTTGAAGTTTACCAAACTGTAGTGGCAGTGATTTGTGCGCATGCCCATTGATCCATCTAGTGCAGATGATGGCTGAATGATAATTTGCCTCCAATTTATTGGAAGAAAATTGGGCTACCCAAGCTGTGACTTGCTCATACTCAACAAACAGCTCAGGCAAACAGGTGCGGCCTGGCGTGTTGATGTAGACCAGGCCGTGAGAGACGGACGGAAAATACGTCCGCCGCATTAGAGGCGGCACAGACAGATGAGTCGGCCGCGGCATTGTAAACCGGCGCGAACGGGAGAGTCAGCCGCGGGAGTTGTAAACCGGCGCGGACGGAGAGCCTCCTGCGGGTATTGTGAACTAGCGCGGACGGGGAGTCGCCTGCGGGCATTGTAAGCCGGCGTAGATGGAGAACCGGCCGCGTGTTGATGTAAACCGGACCACAGGCGGTTTGCGCGCGTCCGTTGAGCAGTGCGGAATGGTCAAAAGCCAGTATATAATGACGCCAGTGTGTTCTCCATATGCATGGTGTAACACCAATGTTGTGGCGAATAATTGTCCTGCATATAAAAATATGCAACCAACGTAATTGTTCTTTTTATGGAAACAATATATGTCAAAAATAGACTTAGATAGATGTCACCTGATTTGATCGGACGATGGATGATCCGTTTATCGCGACCGAGGCGGCTGAACATGCCCCCGGCGGCTCAAGACTGCAGGGGTGGCTCTGATTTGTTGATATACATATCAGAGTCAACCATGATATTTAAATGACAGAGCGGACGCGTGAGTCGGCCGTGGCATTGTAAGCCGCACGGACAGACGGGTCGGCCGTGGGCGCGGACGGTTGAACCGGCGCGGGTATGGTCGAATGAACCGGCTACAGGCGCGGCCCGGTGAGTTTATGTAGACCGGACCGTTGAGGCGGTGATTTGCGCACATCTGATAAGCCATTTGATATAGTGTGGATATAGACGCGACCTCCAATGACAGCGCACGGGGACGGATCATACTTTAATCATGAGGTAATTGACCTGTGTATACAATAGCATACCTCAAGAAAATCTTTTGACATTATGTAATTACACCCAAAAAGAGTTTTAGAAAAATAGCACCTGATTGTTACGGCCGCGACGGCTCTTGTTGGAAGAAGTAAGGCCGGCGTCTCAGAGACAGGACGGTGCGCTAAACCGGTGAGACGAAACCGAGTCCATGTCTATTGTCCTCCCCCGGTCGTGGCTTCCCTTTTCTATATATATATATATATATATATATATATATATATATATATATATATATATATATATTTAATCTGGACTCCACGCTTGTTTCAACAAGTAGTAGTAAACCGGATATTTTCCTTGTCCGGTAGCCGATCCAGTTAGTTAATGTTTTTTCCTTCCACACAGCCATGCATGTAGCCTGTCTTTTCATGCGGTGATTTCCTTTGGGACTTGGATACGTATTATTCTAGCATCTGTTGGTTCCGATAGCAATGGCGCTCTGGGTGCTGTTGCTTGTACGCGAGCCCGCTGCACGTGCGGTTCCTTATTAGATCCGACCCGATTTGGGTGTCTGGCTCGGGTGTCCTTCCTCCGAAAAAATCCGCCAAACTTTATTGCTAGTTACCAGATCGGATTTGACGGATCACTTTTCATCGGCGGCGCACAGCAAAACTTCGAACCCTAACTTGTCTTCAGACCAAAAACTCATATTGCCAGCTCTAACGTTAATAACAATTTTGATCACAAACGTGGGATTTGCCGGCTCTGCCAAAGACTATTTCCTGCTGAACTTTCTTCATCCGGCCAATTGTGAACTTCTCGAGACTCTGAAAAAGATCCCTCCAAGAACTCAACACCACCGTGCGCGAGCCCCACGGTGGGTGCCAACTGTCGTGGAATTGTCACGGCAGATGTCCTTAATGTCAGGACTTAGTCGCGAGGCCAACGCATCTATGTGGTAGCTTGAGAGGGGTTGAGCGGGACGAGAGACGCGATCTTTTACCCAGGTTCGGCCCCTCACGGTGGAGGTAAAAGCCTACATCCTGCTTCATTGATATTGATGATGATGATCACGGTTACAAGAGTGCTCTATCTCGAGAGCTATTGTCTAAACCTAACTTGTCCAACTTGTGGAACTTGTCAATCTTGTCCCTTTTGGGGAGCCCTGCCCCTCCTTATATATGTTGGAGGGGCGGGTTACATGTAGAGTCCTATTAGGATTAGGACTAGTCTATCTCTAATACAAACCAGATATAAGTCCAGGTCTTAACTCCTTGTAGGACAAATATTCCTCATGCCTTGCCTCTTAAACCGGCCCACCGTTAACGTGAACCGACCTTCTGGTCCTTGGGCCTTGTCATCCGTCTGTCCCGCACACCGGATCACCAGTGAGTCATAATGACCAGGTGGGTTGCTTGTAAACCGCCAGGTCAGGGCGGGTCGCCAGTAACTCGCCAAGTGTCAGCGGGGTCTTCAGATAAATCGCCAAGTCCGGCCGGGTTAACTTTCGGCCGGTTTACACCGCGGGGTATATCCCCGACAGTGATCAACTTGCGAGTTATGTGACCTCGTGAACTTATGCATAGGGGTTGGCACACGTTTTCGTCTTGACTCTCCGGTAGAAACTTTGGGGCACCCTTTGAAGTTCTTTGTGTTGGTTGAATAGATGAATCTGAAATTGTGTGATGCATATCATATAATCATACCCACGGATACTTGAGGTGACATTGGAGTATCTAGGTGACATTAGGGTTTTGGTTGATTTGTGTCTTAAGGTGTTATTCTAGTACGAACTCTATGATAGATTGAACAGAAAGAATAGCTTCGTGTTATTTTACTATGGACTCTTGAATAGATCGATTAGAAAGGATAACTTTGAGGTGGTTTCGTACCCCACAATAATCTCTTCGTTTGTTCTCCGCTATTAGTGAATTTGGAGTGACTCTTTGTTGCATGTTAAGGGATTGTTATATGATCCAATTATGTTATTATTGTTGAGAGAACTTGCACTACTGAAAGTATGAACCCTAGGCCTTGTTTCCTAGCATTGCAATACCGTTTACACTCACTTTTATCACTTTCTACCTTGCTGTTTTTATATTTTCATATTACAAAAACCTATATCTACCATCCATATTGCACTTGTATCACCATCTCTTCGCTGAACTAGTGCACCTATACAATTTACCATTGTATTGGGTCTGTTGGGGACACGAGAGACTCTCTGTTATTTGGTTGCAGGGTTGCTTGAGAGAGACCATCTTCATCCTACGCCTCCCACGGATTGATAAACCTTAGGTCATCCACTTGAGGGAAATTGGATGCTGCCCTACAAACCTCTGCACTTGGAGGCCCAACAACGTCTACAAGAAGAAGGTCTTGTAGTAGACATCAAGCTCTTTTCTGGCGTTGTTGCCGGGGAGGTTAGCGCTTGAAGGTATATCTTTAGATCTTGCAATTGAATCTTTTTGTTTCTTGTTTTATCACTAGTTTAGTCTATAAAAGAAAATTATAAAAAAATGGAATTGAGGGTACCTCATATGCTTCATCTTTTTAATATCTTTCATGAAAATAAGGATTCCGATAATTGTGCCAAAATGCTAGAAGAAGAAGAATGCATTAAAATGTTTGGCACTAAATCTTTGAATGATGAGCATGATTGCAATGTAGTTAGTACGAACTCTTTGAATATCCATAGTACTAATGATGATTGCACTAGTCATGATGAAAATGTCTCTTATAAGCATGTCAATTTTTGTGGAGTTCATATGGTTTGCAAGTACACACCAAATAGGGGAGATAGACTTTGCAAGAGGCATAAGTATTTAGAAACTAAGTGGTTGCAAGAAAGGCTAGATGTTTGTGCTGAAAATTTAAATTTTCTTACCCATCCTTGTGAACTTTGCAATGAACGTGGTAATTTAAATATCCAATGCAAATTGTTTCATGATCGTATCATGTCCAAAAATTGTGATGACTTGATTTCCCTTGCGCATCATTATGAACTTAGTTTGCTTCTGGGTTATGAAGAAATGAAACATATAACTAAGGATATTCTAGAATTTTCCCTTGATAAAGTTCTTGATTTTGATCTAGAGGAAATTTGTATGTATTGTGCGGTGAATTGCATTGAAACTCCTTATATTGCCAATTACATAAAGACAACAAAACAAATTGAAGATGAAGAGAATACTAATGAAAGGGAAGAGACTTCCCAATATCCTCCTATTATTTCTTATGATGAATCAGGTAACGAGGAGGAGCCTTCTATTCAACCAATCTCATTAATAAGGTGCTCCGAAAAGAGGATTAAACCCACACATGATGTGAAGAAGAGAAAGAAAAGACGGAGAAGCAAAGGTAAAAATGTATCCCTCCCAAATAATGTTGCTCCTATTACTCATTGTGATGATGATAATTGTTATACTATTGGTGCTATCCATACTATCAATGATGAGAGTGATTATGCTTATGATATGAAAAGGCCCAAGCTTGGGGATGCTATGTTTGATGGGAATGACATATTTGAGAATGTATTTGCTGCAATTAATGTTTGTCCCAAGCTTGGGGATGCTATGTTTAATGAAGATGATATTTTTAGTCTCCCAAGTTTTGATGAGCAAATTTATTATGATGATAACATGCCTCCTATTTATGATGATTATTGTGATGACACTTATGCTATAAAAATTAGTGATGATTATATTTATAAAACTTGTCATGATTATGATTACCCTTTTTCTGAACATTACTCTTTTAATATGGAAACAATTTATAGTATTCTAGTTTCTTATGATACTCCCACTATTCCGAACGAGAAGAATTTTGCTTATGTGGAGAGTAGTAAAATTTCTATGCTTGTAGATCATGAAAAGAATGCTTTATGTGATGGTTATATTATTGAATTCATTCATTATGATACTGAAATTTATTATGAGGGAGAAATATATGCTTGTAGGAGTTGCAATAATATCAAGTTTCCTCTCTATGTATTGAAAATCTTGAAGCTATGCTTGTTTTACCTTCCTATGCAAGTTGATTCTTGTTCACATAAGTTGTTTGCTCACAAAATCCCTATGCATAGGAAGTAGGTTAGACTTAAATGTGCTAGTAATATTCTTCATGATGCTCTCTTTATGTTTCAATTCTTATCCTTTATGTGAGCATCATTGAAATCATCATGCCTAGCTAGGGGCGTTAAACGATAGCGTTTGTTGGGAGGCAACCCAAGTTTATTTTTTGTTCTTTACTTTTTGTTCCTGTTTAGTAATAAATAATTAATCTAGCCTCTGTTTATATGTGGTTTTATGTTTTAATGAGTGTTTGTGCCAAGTAGAACATTTGGGAAGACTTGGGTGAAATCTTTGCGATCTTGCTGTAAAAAACAGAAACTTTTGCCCTCACGAGATTTGCTGCCATTATTTACTGGAGAGTGCTCTTAGGTTGATTCTTTTTGCCGATGATTAATAGACAAATTCATCAGGTCCACCAATTTATTTAGGAATTTTTGGAGTTACATAAGTATTCGAAACCTACAGATTACTACAGACTGTTCTGTTTTGACATATTCTATTTTCTATGTGTTGTTTGCTTATTTTGATGAATGTATGAGTAGTATCGGAGGGTATGAACCATAGAGAAGTTGGAATACAGTAGGTTTAACACCAATATGAATTTATAATGAGTTCACAACAGTACCTAAGTGGTGATTTATTTTCTTATACTAACGGAGCTTACGAGTTTTCTGTTAAGTTTTGTGTTGTGAAGTTTTGAAGTTTTGGGTAAAGATTCGATGGACTATGGAATAAGGAGTGGAAACAGACTAAGCTTGGGGATGCCCAAGGCACCCCAAGGTAATATTCAAGGCCAACCAAGAGCCTAAGCTTGGGGTGCCCCGGATGGCATCCCCTCTTTCGTCTTCGTTCATCGGTAACTTTACTTGGAGCTATATCTTTATTCACCACATGATATTTGTTTTGCTTGGAGCATTATTTTATTTTATTTTTTTTGATTGATGTTAGAATAAAATAACAAGATCTGAAATTCTTAAATTTTAGAGAGTCTTCACAAAGTTGCATAATTATTCGACTACTCATTGATCTTCACTTATATCTTTTGGAGTAGTTTGTCATTTGCTCTAGTGCTTCACTTATATCCTTTTAGAGGACGGCGGTGGTTTTATTTTGAGGAAATAGATGAACTCTCAAGCTTCACTTATATCATTTTGAGAGTCTCTAAAAAGCATGGTAGTTTTCTTTGGTTATGAATTTAGTCCTAATATGATAGGCATCCAAGAGGGATATAATAAAAACTTTCATATAGAGTGCATTGAATACTATGAGAAGTTTGATACTTGATGATTGTTTTGAGATATGAAGATGGTGATATTAGAGTCATGCTAGTTGAGAGGTAGTGAATTTGAGAGATACTTGCGTTAAAGTTTGTGATTCCCATAGCATGCACGTATGGTGAACCGTTATGTGATGAAGTCAGAGCATGATTTATTTTTTGATTGTCTTCCTTATGAGTGGCGGTCGGGGACGAGCGATGGTCTTTTCCTACCAATCTATCCCCCTAGGAGCATGCGCGTAGTACTTTGTTTCGATAACTAATAGATTTTTGCAATATGTATGTGAGTTCTTTATGACTAATGTTGAGTCCATGGATTACACACACTCTCACCCTTCCACCATTTGTAGCCTCTCTAGTACCGCGCAACCTTCGCCGGTACCATAAACCCACCATATACCTTCCTAAAAACAGCCACCATATGTACCTATTATGGAATTTCCATAGCCATTCCGAGATATATTGCCATGCAACTTTCCACTGTTTCGTTTATTATGACACGCTCCAT
The DNA here is from genome assembly GCF_002162155.2 of Triticum dicoccoides. NCBI lineage: Eukaryota > Viridiplantae > Streptophyta > Magnoliopsida > Poales > Poaceae > Triticum > Triticum dicoccoides. The sequence continues at coordinate 149,240,073 of NC_041388.1, forward strand.
CATTGTCATATTGCTTTGCATGATCATGCAGTTGACATCGTATTTGTGGCAAAGCCACTGTTCATAATTCTTTCATAAATGTCACTCATGAGTCATTGCACATCCCGGTACACCGCCGGAGGCATTCATATAGAGTCATATGTTGTTCCAAGTGTCGAGTTTTAATTCTTGAGTTGTAAGTAAATAAAAGTGTGATGATCATCATTATTAGAGCATTGTCCCAGTGAGGAAAGGATGATGGAGACTATGATTCCCCCACAAGTCGGGATGAGACTCCGGAAAAAAAGGAGAAAAAAGAGTCCATAAAAAAGAGAAGGCCCAAAAAAAAGAAAAAAGAAAACAAAATGAGAGAAAAAGAGAGAAGGGGCAATGCTACTATCCTTTTACTACACTTGTGATTCAAAGTAGCACCATGATCTTCATGATAGAGAGTCTCCTATGTTGTCACTTTCATATACTAGTGGGAATCTTTAATTATAGAACTTGGCTTGTATATTCCAATGATGGGCTTCCTCAAAATGCCCTAGGTCTTCATGAGCAAGCGAGTTGGATGCACACCCAGTTAGTTTCTTATTGATCTTTCATACACTTATAGATCTAGTGCATCCGTTTCATGGAAAACCCTAGTCACTCACATTGATATCTATTGATGGGCATCTCCATAGCCCGTTGATAAACCTAGTTGATGTGAGACTATCTTCTCCTTTTTGTCTTCTCCACAACCACCATTCTATTCCACCTATAGTGTTATGTCCATGGCTCACGCTCATGTATTGCGTGAAAGTTGAAAAGGTTTGAGAACATCAAAATTATGAAACAATTGCTTGGCTTGTCATCGGGGTTGTGCATGATTTAAACATTTTGTGTGATGAAGACAGAGCATAGCCAGACTATATGATTTTGTAGGGATAGCTTTCTTTGGCCATGTTATTTTGAGAAGACATGATTGCTTTGTTAGTATGCTTGAAGTATTATTATTTTCATGTCAATATTAAACTTTTGTCTTGAATCTTATGGATCTGAATATTCTTGCCACAATAGAGAGATTATATTGATGAATATGTTAGGTAGCATTCCACATCAAAAATTATGTTTCTATCATTTACCTACTCAAGGACGAGTAGGAATTAAGCTTGGGGATGCTTGATACGTCTCCAACGTATATATAATTTTTGATTGTTCCATGCTATTACATTATCAACCTTGGATGTTTTATATGCATTTATATGCTATTTTATATGATTTTTGGGACTAACCTATTAACCTAGAGCCAAGTGCTAGTTTCCGTTTTTCCTTGTTTTTGAGTATCGTAGAAAAGGAAAACCAAACGGAGTCCAACTGGCCAGAAATTTCACGGAGATCATTTTTGGACCAGAAGAAGCCCACGGAGTACCGGAGATGGGCCAGAAGAGTCCCGAGGCCACCACGAGGGTGGGGGGCGCGCCCTACCCCCCTGGGCGCGCCCCCCTACCTCGTGGCCGCCTCGGGGACCCCCCTGACTTGTTCCCAACTCCAACACCTCTTATATAACCCTAAACTTCTAGAAAGAAACCTAGATCAGAATTTCCGCTGCCGCAAGCCTCTGTAGCCACCAAAAACCAATCTAGACCCGTTACGGCACCTTGCTGGAGGAGGGAATCCCTCTTCGGTGGCCATCTTCATCATCCCGGCGCTCTCCATGACGAGGAGGGAGTAGTTTACCCTCGGGGCTGAGGGTATGTACCAGTAGCTATGTGTTTGATCTCTCTCTCTCTCTCTCTCGTGTTCTTGATTCGCACGATCTTGATGTATCGCGAGCTTTGCTATTATAGTTGGATCTTATGATGTTTCTCCCCCTCTATCTCCTTGTGATGAATTGAGTTTTCCCTTTGAAGTTATCTTATCGGATTGAGTCTTTAAGGATTTGAGAACACTTGATGTATGTCTTGCATGTGCTTATCTGTGGTGACAATGGGATATTCATGTGATCCACTTGATGTATGTTTTGGTGATCAACTTGCGAGTTCTGTGACCTTGTGAACTTATGGGCTGGCACACGTTTTCGTCTTGACTCTCCGGTAGAAACTTTGGGGCACTCTTTGAAGTTCTTTGTGTTGGTTGAATAGATGAATCTGAGATTGTGTCATGCATATCGTATAATCATACCCACGGATACTTGAGGTGACATTGGAGTATCTAGGTGACATTAGGGTTTTGGTTGATTTGTGTCCTAAGGTGTTATTCTAGTACGAACTCTATGATAGATTGAACGGAAAGAATAGCTTCGTGTTATTTTACTATGGACTCTTGAATAGATCGATCAGAAAGGATAACTTTGAGGTGGTTTCGTACCCCACAATAATCTCTTCATTTGTTCTCTGCTATTAGTGACTTTGGAGTGACTCTTTGTTGCATGTTGAGGGATTGTTTTATGATCCAGTTATGTTATTATTGTTGAGAGAACTTGCACTAGTGAAAGTATGAACCCTAGGCCTTGTTTCCTAGCATTGCAATACCATTTACACTCACTTTTATCACTTTATACCTTGCTGTTTTTATATTTTCATATTACAAAAACCTATATCTACCATCCATATTGCACTTGTATCACCATCTCTTCGCCGAACTAGTGCACCTATACAATTTACCATTGTATTGGGTGTGTTGGGGACACAAGAGACTCTCTGTTATTTGGTTGCAGGGTTGCTTGAGAGAGACCATCTTCATCCTACGTTTCCCACGGATTGATAAACCTTTGGTCCTCCACTTGAGGGAAATTTGATGCTGTTCTACAAACCTCTGCATTTGGAGGCCCAACAACGTCTACAAAAAGAAGGTTGTGTAGTAGGCATCAGATATGCATCCACCCATGCAAACACTAGCTTTGTCACATTATTCCTATTGAATGCGAGAGTACTATTGTCCATGAGGATTAAGTTTTTTAACAAAAACTTTCTCATGGATGGACACGTTGAACAACATAAAAAGAAGTTTCAAGTGGACAAAAGGGCTTCTGAACGTGCTCGGCTTCTATTTACAACAACTTGTCTTCATGTACCAGTAGATTTTTTGGTCCAGGATCTTGATTTTATGGATCAGACCAATCCATTTGATTGTGACTGCCAAAAACTTTGGTTGAGTTAGTTGTTATTGTCCTGTTCAATCTGGATTGTGCGTAAACCTGATGAACAATTAATCATCGTGCTTTTGTACCTTCTGTAAGCTGGGGTTAGATATTGCGACCCTTTCCAACTAGGCTTTGACCCATATTTTCTTTCATACAAACCGGAGCTTCTATCAAGAAGCCTCATGGTTCCGAGAGGGAACTTTGTCACATGATCTGTGTGTGATACGTCCATTTTGCATCATGCTTTTATATCGATATTTATTGCATTATGGGCTGTTATTTCACATTATGTCACAATACTTATGGCTATTCTCTCTTATTTTACAAGGTTTACATAAGGAGGGAGAATGCCAGCAGCTGGAATTATGGGATGGAAAAGGAGCAAATATTAGAGACCTATTCTGCACAACTCCAAAAGTACTGAAACTCCACGGAATACCTTATAATAAATAATGAAAAATCCTCGCCAAAGATGAAGACCAGGGGGCCCACACCCTTTCCACGAGGGTGCCCCCCCTAGGGCGTGCCCCCTACCTCGTGGGCCCCCTGGTGGCTCTCCGATGACCATCTTCTGCTATATGAAGTCTTTCGTCGAGAAAAAAACCAAAAGCAACCTTTCGGGACGAAACTCCGTCGCCACGAGGCGGAACCTTGGCGGAACCAATCTAGGGCTCCGACAGAGCTGTTCTGCCGGGGAAACTTCCCTGTCGGAGGGGGAAATCATCGCCGTCGTCATCACCAACGCTCCTCTCATGGGGAGAGGGCAATCTCCATCAACATATTCATCAGCACCAACTCATCTCAAAACCCTAGTTCATCTCTTGTATCCAATTCTTGTCTCCAAGTCCGGGATTGGTGCTAGTAGGTTGCTAGTAGTGTTAATTACTCCTTGTAGTTGATGCTAGTTGGTTTAATTGGTGGAAGATCATATGTTCAGATCCTTTATGCATATTATTACCCCTTTGATTATGAACATGAATATGCTTTGTGAGTAGTTACGTTTGTTCCTGAGGACAAGGGAGAAGTTTGTCCTATCTTGTGATGAACGTCAAAGAATTGGTAATATTAGTAGATGTCAAGAAATGCCTATGAATTATTCACTTGTTATTGAACTGTAACGCCCACGATGCGGCTATATCTCCCACGTGTCGAAGCACGACTTAGAGGCATAACCGCATTGTAAGCAATGTCGCAAGTGGGGTAATCTTCACACAACCCATGTACTGAATAAGAAAAGAGGTACATAGTTGGCTTACAATCGCCACGTCACACAATAGCATAAATAAATCATTACATTCATCCAGATACAATCAAGGTCCGACTATGGAACCAAAATAAAGACAACCCCAAATGCAATAATGTCCCCGATCGACCCAACTGGGCTCCACTACTGATCATCTGGAAAAGAAACGTAGTATCGTCCTGAGTCCTCATCAAACTCCCACTTGAGCTCAGTCGAATCTCCTGGAGTGGTATCATCGGTCCCTACATCTGGTTTTGGAAGTAATCTATGAGTCACGGGGACTCAGCAATCTCACACCCTCGCGATCAAGACTATTTAAGCTTATAGGTAGGGAAAAGGTATGAGGTGGAGCTGCAGCAAGCACTAGCTTATATGGTGGCTAACATACACAAATGAGAGCGAGAAGAGAAGGCAAAGGCACGATCGATAAACTATGATCAAGAAGTGATCCTAGAACAACCTACGTTCAAGCATAACAGGAGACCGTGTTCTCTTCCCGGACTCCGCCGAAAAGAGACCATCACGGCCACACACTCTGTTGATTCATTTTAATTAAGTTAAGATTCACGTTTTCTACAACCGGACATTAACAAATTCCCATCTGCCCATAACCGCGGGCACGGCTTTAGAAAGTTCAAAATCCCTGCAGGGGTGTCCCAACTTAGCCCATCACAAGCTCTCACGGTCAACGAAGGATATTCCTTCTCCCAAGACAACCTGATCAGACTCGGAATCCCGGTTACAAGACATCTCGACAATGGTAAAAATAAATCAGCAAAGCCGCCCGAATGTGCCGACAAATCCCGATAGGAGCTGCACATATCTCGTTCTCAGGGCACACCGGATGAGCGCTCCGTACAACTAAAACCAAACCTCGAGTTTCCCCGAGGGGGCGCTGCAAAGGGCTCTAGTTTGGACCAACACTCAAAGGAGCACTGGCCCGGAGGTTTAAAATAAAGATGACCCTTGAGTCCATGGAACCCAAGGGAAAATAGGCTAGGTGGCGAATGATAAAACCAAGGTTGGGCCTTGTTGGAGGAGTTTTATTCAAGGCGAACTGTCAAGGGGTTCCCATTATAACCCAACCGTGTAAGGAACGCAAAATCAAGGAACATAACACCATGACGGAAACTAGGGCGGCAAGAGTGGAACAAAATACCAGGCATAAGGCCGAGCCTTCCACCCTTTACCAAGTATATAGATGCATTAAAATAGACAAGATATATAATGATATCCCAACAATAAACATGTTCCAACAAGGAACAAACTCCAATCTTCACCTACAACTAGCAACGCTATAAGAGGGGCTGAGCAAAGTGGTAACATAGCCAAACAACGGTTTGCTAGGACAAGGTGGGTTAGAGGTTTGACTTGGCAATATGGGAGGCATGATAAGCAAGTGGTAGGTATCATAGCATAGGCATAGCAATAGAGCAAGCATCTAGCAAGCAAAGATAGAAGTGATTTCGAGGGTATGGTCATCTTGCCTGCAAAGTTCTCCGAGTTGACGTTAGCTTGATCCTCGTAAGCATACTCAACGGGTTCCTCGATCACGTACTCGTCTCCCAGCTCTACCCAAAGCAAGAACACAAGCAAAGGGAGACACAATCAACCATGTGCAATGCACAAGCAACATGATGCAAAACATGGCATGATATGCGGGATGTGATATGCGATGCATATGCATGCTTCGGAAAGGAAAGATTGAACCTGGCCTCAACATGGAAATCCAAGAGTTCCACTAGAAAGATGGGTTGATTTCGGTCGAAATTGATATAAAGATCACCGGAAACGGATGCATGGTTTGCAAATGACAAGCAACACAAATATGGCACCGATCTGCGATTAACAGCACAAGGCCATCTAAATGCATCAAGAAAAAATAAGCTACATCACTCTAACATAACAACAAAGCACATGGCAGGGATCCACTCAAGATGCTTGACAAAAGGTGAATGTTGAGCTATGGCTAATTCACTCAATAGCAGGTTCAAACAAGCATGGCAAAAGTGCAAAAGATATCAGGTTACAGACTTAGTGAAAATAACAACATGTCAGGAATTTAACATCAGGAAGCAATGATTAGAGCAAGGTAACAACATGCTACAGGAACATATCATGGCAAAGCAAGGCATGGCATGAAGCTACTCAAATCATACAACAAAAGTCCCTTACTGACCATAAGCCAAAAGGGATCAGAAAATACAATGGCAACCATATGAACATAGCAACTTTCGTTAACGGATTCAGACTTAGAAGAAAACTGGAATATGGCAAAACAGATATTAAGTAGGCATATTTACAAGCTCGATGCACTCACCACAAGGCATTGCATGACAAACTAAGCATACACCCGGCAAGTAGACATGATGACTAAGCTAACCATGGCAAGAACAACCTCATAGCATGCACGAATCAACTACGACAACCTTGGCAAAATTGCTTAACATGTAAACAATCTACCAGGAACATTTTATAGCAAAAGTAGAGCTCGATTGAGTCAAGCTAGGGTGCTCCATAATAGCAAACAAAGACATGGATGGATAGAGCACAACAATATCTCAAAATGATCCTTACTGAACATGCTCAAAAGAGGCATGGATCACTCTGTAGCAACAAGAATACATGGCATAAAAATATTAACAGGGCAAAGACTTAGAAGATTTCTGAGTCCCTGAAATCAGCAACATTAGGAGAGCTACTTTGCATGCTTGTGCTAGTCACCACAAAGATCACAAAAATACATGGCATACACCCCTGTAAAGATGGCATGGCATACTTCAAAACTCATGTAGAGCTCAAGTTCATAGGAGGCACACATTAAACATGGCAAAAAAGACAAATGTCCAATCTCTGCTAAGAATCTGAAACTAACATTGCATAGCACTCTTGCAACAACATTTAGGGCATCAAGATGAACTCAAATGAACATGGTGCAATGGAATGAAATGAAGTGCTCGTCGAGACGAACAATTTGATATGCTACACGCCCAAAACGGAGCTGCGGATGCAGAGTTATGGCATGACGAAAAACACTAAAAATGTTGGGGACTTGGGGAAAAAATTAGGTCAACCCTCAAATTTCTAGATCTGGATCGGGCACGTTCTTCGAGGATGACCGGAGCTTCTAGCCGGACCAGTGGCCGCGGTGGCCGGACTTCGCCGAATCCGGTCGGCGAGGTCGCCGGGGCGGCGCGAAGCGACGAGGGACGGCGAGGGCGGCGGTGGTGCGGCCGGGCGGCTGTGGCGCGGCGAGGCGGCGCCGGAACGAGCGCGGCAGGCGGTGGCGCTTGCCGGCGTCGATGGCGAGGTGGCGCCGGTGTCGAGGTGGAGCAGGGCGGAGCGGGGCGGGACGGCGAAGGGATGGGTGGCGCGGCGAGGGGCGCTCGCCTTGGGGGCCCGCCCTGGCCTCGGCGGGCCGGCAGCGCGGGAGGCGGCGGCGGGCCACGTGGCGGTGCGGTATTCGTGGGGCGGAGCCGGGCGGACACGTCTGGCCTAGTGGTTGGTGTCCGGCGGCGTGAGGAGAGGGAGGGGGCTAGGGTTTGATCCGAAAATTTTGGGGGAGATGCCTTTTTATAGGTAGAGGGAGCTAGGAGGCTCCAAATTGAGCACGGTTTGCGGCTACGCGATCGTGATCGAACCGGCCGAGATGATGGAGGGGGTTTAGGTGCGTTTTGGGCCACTTTGGGGAGGTGTTGGGCTGCAACACACATGAGGCCTTTTCGGTTCCTCGGTTAAACATTGGAGTATCAAACGAAGTCCAAATGGCACGAAACTTGACAGGTGGTCTACCGGTAGTAAACCAAGTCCGCTTGGCAAGTCTCGGTCCAATCCGAGAACATTTAACTCCCGCACACGAAAAGAGGTAAAAGGGGACACTGGAGGACATAGGAGCGCCGGAATGCAAAACGGACAACGGGGAAAATGCTCGGATGCATGAGACGGACACGTATGCAAATGCGATGCACATGATGACATGATATGAGATGCATGACAATGACAAAAGCAGCACGGATACAAAAACCCGACAACGAGGAAATACCATAACTTAGTGCCGGAAATGGCAAGAGTTGGAATACAAATATGACAAGTTACATATGGGGTGTTACATGAACCGTTTGATGTTTGGGGCTTTGATTATATGGGACCTTTTCATGCCTCTAATGGATATACACATATTTTAGTTGGTGTTGATTATGTTACTGAGTGGGTAGAAGCTATTCCAACTTGTAGTATTGATAATAACACTTCTATTAAAATGCTTAAAGAAGTTATTTTTCTGAGGTTTGGAGTCACTAGATATTTAATGACTGATGGTGGTTCACATTTTATTCATGGTGCTTTCCGTAAAATGCATGCTAAATATGACGTCAATCATAGAATTGCATCTCCGTATCACCCACAGTCTAGTGGCCAAATAGAATTGAGTAATAGAGAACTCAAATTAATTTTGCAAAAGACTGTCAATAGGTCTAGAAAGAATTGGTCCAAGAAACTTGATGATGCATTATGGGCCTATAGAATTGCATATAAAAATCCTATGGGTATGTCTCCGTATAAAATGGTATATGGAAAAGTATGTCACTTACCTCTCGAACTAGAACATAAGGCATATTGGGCTATTAAAGAGCTCAACTATGATTTCAAACTTGCCGGTGAAAAGAGGTTATTTGATATTAGCTCTCTTGATGAATGGAGAACCCAAGCTTCTGAAAATGCCATGTTGTTTAAAGAAAAGGTTAAAATATGGCATGACAAAAGGATACAAAAGCGTGAGTTTAATGTAGGTGATTATGTATTGCTATACAACTCTCGTTTAAGATTTTTTGCAGGAAAACTTCTCTCTAAATGGGAAGGCCCCTATGTTATCGAGGAGGTCTATCGCTCCGGTGCCATAAAAATCAACAACTTCAAAGGCACAAATCCGAAGGTGGTAAACGGTCAAAGAAATAAACATTATATCTCAGGTAATCCCATAAATATTGAAACCAATATTATTGAAACCGTAACCCCTGAGGAATACATAAGGGACACTTTCCAAAACATTTCAGACTCACAAAAGGAATAGGTATGTGGTACGGTAAGTAAACCGACTCCAAAACAATTTTTAAGGCAATATTTCTCCGTTTTGGAATATTTAGAAAAATAGAAAATTAAGTAGTAGTCCGGGAAGGACACGAGGGCACCACGAGGGTGGAGGGCGTTCCCTACCCCCTGGGCGCGCCCCCCTACCTCGTGAGCACCTCGTGTGCCTTCCGGACTCCGTTTTCTGGCATGATACGTATTTTGGTCGATAAAAATTCACTATATATTCTCCCGAAGGTTTTGACTCCCGTATCACGCAACTATCCTCTGTTTTTGTTTCGAGCTGTCCCGCTGCAGATTAGATCAACATGTCTTCCCAGGATTCGGAAGGAGAAAGCTATGTGGATGATTACTTAGCTAATCCTAAGGTCTATGGAGATGTGGAGCACGATGGTTGGACCACGGAGGAAGAAGAGGACTATGAACCCAATGGGAAGGAGGAGACGAGCTCAGATGAAGATGAAGCCCCATTACCTCAACCTAGGGATATGCACGTGGAGTTCAAAAAGTCAAGTCTCCCTGATAGGGTAAAGAAACCAAAATTCAAGTTTATCCCTTTTCGTATCTTGCAGGAAAATAAGCAGGACCTATGCAAAAAGATATTAACCCTGGATTTGGAGATTGATGATCGGAGGGATCAAAATGCCATCCTCAAGCGTAAATTAAGGGAGAAGTCTATGCCATCAACTAAGTCAACAACACCTCCACCTTCTTCACCAACCAAGGAGATATAATAACATGGGTATGGGCACTCCCCTTGGCAACTGCCAAGCTTGGGGGAGGTGCCCCGGTATCGTATCACCGTCACTTTTATCTTTACCGTTTTTCTTAGTTCGATCCTTGTGGTAATATTTTGATCTAGTAGAATAAAAGTTCTTAGTATGATCTAGTCATGAGTTTTGCCTTATGATCTCTCTATGTAATCGAGTCCATGAGCTATATAATAAAGATTAATGTTGAGTCAAGGGCTTGATTTTCTTGCTATGATCTTGGGTGAATAAAAGAAAAGAGAAAAAGAAACAAAAGAAACAAAAGTTCATATTGATCTTATTGATAGTAATGACTTCACATAGAAAGAGTGTGATGATTAAAAGTTGTTGGGAGTTGGCAGACATAGCTTTGGTCATCGTTGCAATTAATAGGAAGTAATAAGGAAAGATAGGTTTCACATATAAATATACTATTATTAACATCTTTTATGATTGGGATCACTCATCAAAATATGACATGCTAAAGAGTTGATGTTGGACAAGGAAGACAACGTAATGGGTTATGTTTTCTTATATCTGAGATAAAGTATGTTGTCATGGATCATCCAACATGTTGAGCTTGCCTTTCCCCCTCATGCTAGCCAAATTCTCAGCACCAAGTAGAGATACTACTTGTGCTTCCAAATACCCTTAAACCAGTTTTGCCATGAGAGTCCACCATATCTACCTATGGATTGAGTAAGATCCTTCAAGTAAGTTGTCATCGGTGCAAAGCAATAAAAATTGCTCTAAATATGGATGATTAGTGTGGGAGAAATAAGCTTTATACGATCTTGTGATGTGGAAGTAATAAAAGCGACGGACTGCATAATAAAGGTTCATATCACAAGGGGCAATATAAAGCGACGTTCTTTCGCATTAAGATTTTGTGCATCCAACCATAAAAGCGCATGGCAACCTCTGCTTCCCTTTGCGAAGGGCCTATCTTTTATTATTATCTTCTACCTTATGCAAGTGTCATGGTGATCTTCACCTCTCCCTTTTTCATTTTATCCTTTGGCAAGCCCAGCATGTTGGAAAGAACCTGATATATATATCTAATTGGATGTAGGGGGCATGAGTTATTATTGTTGACATTACCCTTGAGGTAAAAGGTTGTGGGGCGAAACTATAAGCCCCTATCTTTCTCTGTGTCCGATTAAAACTCCGTAACCATAAGTATTGCGCGAGCGTTAGCAATTATGAAGGACTAGATGATAGTTGAGTATGTGGACTTGCTTTTTAGCTCTGACATAGACTCTTTCTGATGTTATGATAAATTGCAATTGCTTCAATGACTGAGGTTATAGTTTGTTGGTTCTCAATAAGGTTTCTGATTCATACTTATGCATTGTGAATAGATCATCACTTGAACATAAGTAATCATATGACAATATCTATGTATGTTGCTGTTATGAGAATAATCATGATGCCCTCATGTCCGTATTTTATTTTTATCAACGCCTCTACCTCTAAACATGGGGATATATTTATTGTTATCAGCTTTCGCTTGAGGACAAGCGAGGTCTAAGCTTGGGGGAGTTGATACGTCCATTTTGCATCATGGTTTTTTATCAATATTTATTGCATTATGGGCTGTTATTTCACATTATGTCACAATACTTATGGCTATTCTCTCTTATTTTACAAGGTTTACATAAGGAGGGAGAATGCAGACAGCTGGAATTCTGGGCTGGAAAAGGAGCAAATATTAGAGACCTATTCTGCACAACTCTAAAAGTCTTGAAACTCCACGGAATACCTTATAATAACTAATGAAAAATCCTCGCCAAAGATGAAGACCATGGGCGCCCCCCCCCCCTAGGGCGTGCCCCCCTACCTCGTGGGCCCCCTGGTGGCTCTCCGATGACCATCTTCTGCTATATGAAGTTTTTCGTCGAGAAAAAAAACCAAAAGCAACCTTTCGGGACGAAACTCCGCCGCCACGAGGCGGAACCTTGGCGGAACCAATCTAGGGCTCCGGCAGAGCTGTTCTGCCGGGGAAACTTCCCTCCCGGAGGGGGAAATCATCGCCATCGTCATCACCAACGCTCCTCTCATCAGGAGAGGGCAATCTCCATCAACATCTTCATCAGCACCATCTCATCTCAAAACCCTAGTTCATCTCTTGTATCCAATTCTTGTCTCCAAGTCCAGGATTGGTGCGAGTTGGTTGCTAGTAGTGTTAATTACTCCTTGTAGTTGATGCTAGTTGGTTTAATTGGTGGAAGATCATATGTTCAGATCCTTTATGCATATTATTACCCCTCTGATTATGAACATGAATATGCTTTGTGAGTAGTTACGTTTGTTCCTGAGGACAAAGGAGAAGTCTTGCTATTAGTAGTCATGTGAATTTGGTACTCGTTCGATATTTTGATGAGATGTATGTTGTCTAGCCTCTAGCGGTGTTATGTGAACGTCGACTACATAACACTTCACCATTATTTGGTCCTAGAGGAAGGCATTGGGAAGTAATAAGTAGATGATGGGTTGCTAGAGTGACAGAAGCATAAACCCTAGTTTATGTGTTGCTTCGTATGGGGCTGATTTGGATCCATATGTTTCATGCTATGGTTAGGTTTACCTTAATACTTTTGTTGTAGTTGCGGATTCTTGCAATAGAGGTTAATCATAAGTGGCATGCTTGTTCAAGTAAGAACAACACCCAAGCACCGGTCCACCCACATGTCAAATTATCAAAGTACCGAACGTGAATCATATGAACGTGATGAAAACTTGCTTGACAATATTCCCATGTGTCCTCGGGAGCGCTTTTCCAAATATAAGAGTTTTTCTAGGATTGTCCTTTTCTACAAAAAGGATTGGGACACCATGCTGCACTTTATTTACTTTTGTTACTCGTTGCTCATTACAAATTATCTTATCACAAAACTATCTCTTACCACTTATTTCAGTACTTGCAGAGAATACCTTGCTGAAAACCGCTTATCATTTCCTTCTGCTCCTCGTTGGGTTCGACACTCTTACTTATCGAAAGGGCTATGATAGATCCCCTATACTTGTGGGTCATCAGTGTGCGAAACAACATATAGTGTATATTCCCGCCTTGACTTATTTTACAGGGGAAACATGCAACTCTACTAAACATATGAAATTACCCAAGGATCGTTTTGCCGTTTTATACATTGATTTTCCTAGGCATTTCTAACAAATAGACACCACGTTATTATCGCAAACGGTCGTATTTGTCCAACCAAGGGCATTCACCTAACCATTTACTACCACAGGCAGCTGTTTGATTAGACATGATGACTGTGAGCAGTCCGCCGCGCACGCGCAATCGCTGCAATTTATTGATGGTTTGGGACTTTTGTTTCGGCCACCTCGGGAAGGTACGTAGAACAGTCCTCCGTTCTCATCTACAAGCACCGCCACCAAGGATCGCTGCCTGCTGCGAGATGGAGGATGAGCCGTCCAACAAGCAGGGCGGGTCGAGCCAGAACTGCAAGAGCCTCCGGCGAACATGGACTTCATCAGCAACCTCCCCAATGAGATGTTGGTAACCATCATATCCCACCTCCCCATCAATTATGCGTGTGGACCACTGTCCTCTCACGGGGGTGGTGGCCCCTATGGCACACCACCCCCTGGACATCATCATCGACCACGAGTTCTGTAGCGGGGCGCGGTAAAGCCTGGACGCATTGTCCCACATCCTCAACACGCACCCTGGGCCGGTCAGACGCCTTGCTATTGGCAGGCTCAATGACCGAACCCAGGTTGCACTACTAGTTCCTATCCCCAGCCCTGGATCGACTTGAGGAGCTCAGCCTTCATGCTAGACCTCCTTGCTCGTTGCCGTCGTCCGTGTTCTGCCTCGCGCCCTTGCTGCGCCGCACTACATTCAGGAAGTGCATGCATTTTCCCCCAGATCGATGCCCTGCGCGCTCTTTATCTCCCTAAACTTAAGCACCTCGAGCTTATTACCGTCTGCATGTCGAAGGAGGATTTGGAGCGCCTGCTCGTCGGTTGTACAACGCTCGAGTACCTTCATCTTCATTTGTTGGATTGGTTCAGTAGCCTCCACATCACCTTGATGAATGTCCATGCGATTTATGTGCATTGCTGGCGCCGCCTAAGGCTTTCATTTGAGGTGTTTCACGATATTGTCATTGAGAGTGTGCCTTTCCTCGAGAGATTGCATGTACATGACAAATTAGGTCCAGCAAGAATCAGGGTCATTCATGCACCGAAATTAACAGTGTTGGGATATTCATGTGCTTGTCGGCGTTCTGGGAACGGGGGTCCCCAGACTTGCCTGCCTGCGGCCTGCGGCGTGGCTCAGGTGGGGGCCAGCGCGGCCCATCTTCATCAGCCCAAGCTCAAGACCCTCGTGAGGGGCCAAGCCTCGCGGTGCGGACGACAGGAAGCTTCCTCAAGAGAGGCTTCATCAGGCAGGCTCGCAAGGAGGCGGAGAGATCAAGGCAGGGGTACCTCGCGAGGATCCCATGACGCAAGCCATGACGATCAAGGCTAGGCGGGCGTCAGGCGGGCGCCGGCCTGCGCAGGGTCCTTGTTTCCCCTTTGGTGCAAAGGGGGCAAGCACATGCCAAGGTATCAGGAAAAGATTACCATTCCGGTGCAACGAGACCAAGACCAGCCGGACGGCCGGACGGAGGTCACCGTGGAGCCCAAGACGGCGTCATCACCAGTGCTTTTGGCAACCGAAGGCCACCTTTGGTCAGGATAACTTGTACTAGATGTTCCCCTTCAAAATGGCCAATTGTTGGCGCCCTTCCCCCTCATTATTTGGGGAGAGGCCCAGGGCCTCTATAAATAGAGCTAGCCACCACAGAGTAGAGAAACGGGGAAATCTGGTAGAACCCTAGCAGAGAGAGAGAGGCGACTGAACTCACCCTAGCAGTTCATCACACCAGCTCAAGAACACCTCTCGCGAGGTTGTTCTTCCTTTGTACTGATCCTCATCAGCCCCTGAGGGAATCCACCATACCACACACTAGAGTAGGGTATTACACCACAACGGTGGCCCAAACCAGTATAAACCTCGTTTCTCTTGTGTTGTTCATCATTTTCATCTTAGTTCGCACGAGAGGATCGGACGTAGATCGGTAGGGGACAGATCTCCGCGCGCACCACAGTGTTCGAACCTCAAGGGTCTGCCGAAACCCGAAATCCGACAGTGCTGAATTCAACGAACTTGTTACTGGATCATTATCCGTTCAAGTACAACAGTCTTCTTCTTCTCCTTGTATATTATCGGACATCACATTTTACTAATTGATAGTGAACTATATGTTCACCTGTCATCCATAATATGGTTGACCCGGCCTCTACGCACAGTGAAGATCTTGGCACTACAATTTGTCGGCCTCGATCTGGATAAAGTTGTTAGATTCCTTAGATGCTTTCCTTGCACGGAGAAGCCATACATCAAGCTGATGCTCCTTTCCTGTTAATTGTTAACCACAACGGAGCTCAACTTTTTTACTTTTACCCATGATTAGAATGACAAATGTAGAATGATTTCTAAAGGAAATTTGGAGTATTTCAATACATTTTTTTTTGAGATGCTAGTGTTGTACGTGTTTTATTCCTTTGCCCGACATGCTTTCGTGATAAAAGTTTATCATGAAAGTTTGAAGGTGGCATTTCACTCTTTTCGTGTATTTTAGAAATCCTGCAAATCAAAGAGGTCCGAAATGTTCGAATCTGCAGCTATGCACTAATATGTTGTCTTCATTTGCAGATACTAGTAGGCCCAAAAGTAGAAAATGTTGGGGAATATAACAATCCCATTGAGTGCCTTGATCTTCATCTCACATAAATTACTTTTAACGAGTACCGAGGCATCACACCAAAAATTAAATTCACCAAGTTCTTTGTTGAGAAAGCAAGGTTGCTCAAGGTAATGAGGTTTGCCCTATATTTACCGTGCAGGAGTGAATGGATTGCTAAAGAGTGCAAACATCTACAGTTGAATGGAAAAGGCTCTTCACAAGCTAAATTTCAGTTTGTAACTTCATATGACAGATTATTAGGAAGTCATTGTAATGAGTCGCTATATGACTTCTCGGTGGTTGGTCCTTTCTCAGAAATAATGCATGAAAAAGATTCTGAACAAGATGAATTTTATGTGTCTGAATAGTTTGAACCTTGTAATCTTTGAATTTGGGCCTTGTAATGCTGGAATTTGAACCTTGCAATATTATGGTATTTTTTATATAACGTAATTGGATGTTTAATTTGGTCTTGCAATCATTTCCTGTTACAAGTATATATATGTTGTTCTTCTGTACACAGAGCATAGATGTTCTGCAGACAGAGCATATCACATCGCACACGGACCATAGTAGGTAACCCGTCGATCATGAATTCATCAATCGCAAATGGTTATATACCAGCAAGCGTTTTCCCACAACACACATGGCTTATTACATCACAAACAGCTCGGATGGATCAACTATATGCCACGTATCGCACACGCAACTCTAATCAGATTCGTGCTTGATGTCTCCGCCATCACTCGCACGGTTTGTCTTATTAGCCACGTATCACTGTGTCGGCCTCTGCTCACGTTCCTCGATGCATTGTGCTCACCGTTGGGCACCGCAACACGCTGTGCTTGCCGTTAGGCGCCGCGGCACACTCTGCTCGTGTCCGTCGGCGCGCTCTACTCGCATACCTCCATGCGCTCGGCTTGTGGACAACTTTTCCTTGCGTGTTCAACTACTATATGCATATATATGGTTTCTTGCCATTAAGGAGACCGCGGAGCGCTCTGCTCGCGTCCCTCTGCGTGCGCCCTGCCAGCGATTGGGCCTACGCACGATCACGTCGAGGGTCCCATATGCATGTGGTTGCGCCGCGCGCGTCGCCACGATGCAGTTACGTGTGTCACAATGGAGTTACACGTCGCAAATTAGAACTGCCGTCGGGCATGCCGATATTCTAGGCCGTCCGACTTCCCCTTTAATTCCTGCGGCCATTATAACCTTAGTCTCTTCAACCTTTCGATCGCGCCCGACAACACAAAAAGCACACCCACGAAAACACGTAGAGAGGGGATGTCTAGCGGCGCTCCAATGGAGTTTGGCGAGCATAAAGTGGAGACCCATGTGAGGGAGACAGATCTCTCGGTGGTGTACACCATCAACCCGGCCGTGGTGGACGACTACATCAACACCGTTGAGAAGTTGCTTCCTTGAGACAAGTACAAGGTGGTTGGCATCGACCTCTAGTACACTAGCGGTCGTCCCAACATAGATCAGAAGTTTGTCGTCACCCAGTTGTGTGTGCGCCATCATGTCCTCATCTACCACTACAACATGGCCACAGAGCCTCAGGACCGTTTCGCCAGGTTTGTCAACGGCACCGACTACAAGTTCGCTATGGTGGAAACCACCGACAATGTAAAAGCGCTCAGGGTTACAGGCTTGGCCTGCAAGAACCTTGTCGAAATTCCTAAGCACTACAGGGTCTGGGGCAGCATGAAGAAGGACACCCTGGTTCAACTCGCCTTGGCCATCATTGACCCATACTACAAAAAGATGAAGCAGGATGCCAACAGAACACATCCCATATCTTGTCATGGGGCTTCGACGCAGCAACTGGATGAACCTCCCCTTAGGTTAGCGGCCAAGAGCGTGTACACATGTGCTACGTCTTGAGCTTGCGTTGGATTTCCCCGAAGAGGAAAGGATGATGCAGCTGAGTGGCGTAAGTATCTCCCTCAGTTTTTGAGAACCAAGGTATCAATCCAGTAGGAGGCCACGCTCAAGTCCCTCGTACCTGCACAAAATGATAGCTACTCGCAACCAACGCGATTAGGGGTTGTCAATCCCTCCACGGTCACTTACGAGAGTGAGATCTGATAGATATAATATTTTTGGTATTTTTGGTATAAAGATGCAAAGTAAAAGTAAAGGCAAAGTAAAAAGCAAAGCAAGATTAAAGTAATGGAGATTGATATGATGAGAATAGACCCGGGGGCCATAGGTTTCACTAGTAGCTTCTCTCAAGAGCATAAGTATTCTATGGTGGGTGAACGAATTACTGTTGAGGAATTGACAGAATTGAGCATAGTTATGAGAATATCTAGGCATGATCATGTATATAGGCATCACGTCCGTGACAAGTAGACCAAAACGATTCTGCATCTACTACTATTACTCCAGTCATAGACCGCTATCCAGCATGCATCTAGAGTATTAAGTTAAAAACAGAGTAACACCTTAAGCAAGATGACATGATGTAGAGAGATAAATTCATGCAATATGAAATAAACCCCATCTTGTTATCCTCGATGGCAACGATGCAATACGTGCCTTGCTACCCCTTCTGTCACTGGGAAAGGACACCGCAAGATCGAACCCAAAGCTAAGCACTTCTCCCATGGCAAGAACTACCAATCTAGTTGGCCAAACCAAACGGATAATTCGAAGAGACTTGCAAAGATAACCAATCATACATAAAAGAATTCAGAGAAGATTCAAATATTATTCATAGATATAGTTGATAATAAACCCACAATTCATCGGTCTCAACAAACACACCGCAAAAAGAAGATTACATCAAATAGATCTCCACAAGAGAGGGGGAGAACTTTGTATTGAGATTCAAAGAGAGAGAAGAAGCCATCTAGCTACTAACTATGGACCCGAAGGTCTGAGGTAAACTACTCACACTTCATTGGAGAGGCTATGATGATGTAGAAGCCCTCCGTGATGACGGCCCTCCTCCGGCGGAGCTCCAGAACAGGCCCCAAGATGGGATCTCGTGGATACAGAAAGTTGCAGCGGTGGAATTAGGTTTTTGGCTCCGTATCTGTTCGTTTGGGGGTACGTAGGTATATATAGGAGGAAGAAGTACGTCGGTGGAGCTCCGAGGGGCCCATGAGCCAGGGGGCGCGCCCTAGGGGGGGCGCCCCCCACCCTCGTGACCGCCTCTTTTGTTCCTTGGCGTAGGGTCCAAGTCTCCTGGATCACGTTCGGTGAGAAAATCACGGTCCCGAAGGTTTTATTCCGTTTGGACTCCGTTTGATATTCTGTTTCTTCGAAACACTGAAATAGGCAAAAAACAACAATTCTAGGTTGGGCCTCCGGTTAATAGGTTAGTCCCAAAAGTAATATAAAAGTGGGAAATAAAGCCCAATATAGTCCAAGACAGTAGATAATATAGCATGGAGCAATCAAAAATTATAGATACGTTGGAGACGTATCAGGCATCCCCAAGCGTAATTCCTGCTCATCCTTGAGTAGGTAAATGATAAAAACAGAATTTTTGATGCGGAGTGCTACTTGGCATAATTTCAAAGCAAATCTTCTTAATTGTGGTATGAATATTCAGATTAGAAAGATTCAAGACAAAAGTTTATATTGACATAAAAAATAATAATACTTCAAGCATACTAACAAAGCAATTATGTCTTCTCAAAATAACATGGCCAAAGAAAGTTATCCCTACAAAATCATATAGTCTGGCTATGCTCTATCTTCACCACACAAAATATTTAAATCATGCACAACCCCGATGACAAGCCAAGCAATTGTTTCATACTCTAACTTTTTCAAAACTTTTTCAATCTTCACGCAATACATGAGCGTGAGCCATGGACATAGCACTATAGGTGGAATAGAATGGTGGTTGTGGAGAAAAAAGGGAGAAGATAGTCTCACATCAACTAGGCGTATCAATGGGCTATGGAGATGCCCATCAATAGATATCAATGTGAGTGAGTAGGGATTGCCATGCAACGGATGCACTAGAGCTATAAGTATATGAAAGCTCAAAAAGAAACTAAGTGGGTGTGCATCCAGCTTGCTTGCTCATGAATTCCTAGGGCAATTTGAGGAAGCCCATCATTGGAATATACAAGCCAAGTTCTCTAGTATATGAAAGTGATAACATGAGAGACTTTCTACTATGAAGATCATGGTGCTACTTTGAAGCACAAGTGTGGTAAACGGATAGTAACATTGTCCCTTCTCTCTTTTTCTCTCATTTTTTTATTTTTTTATTTGGGCCTTTTCTTTTTTTTGTGGCCTTTTTTTTTATTTGGGCTTCTTTGGCCTCTTTTTTTTTATTTTTCGTCCGGAGTCTCATCCCGACTTGTGGGGGAATCATAGTCTCCATCATTCTTTCCTCACTGGGACAATGCTCTAATAATGATGATCATCACACTTTTATTTTTCTTACAACTCAACAATTACAACTCGATACTTAGAACAAGATATGACTCTATATGAATGCCTTCGGCGATGTACCGGGATATGCAATGAATCAAGAGTGACATGTATGAAAGAATTATGAACGGTGGCTTTGCCACAAATACAATGTCAACTACATGATCATGCTAGCAATATGACAATGATGGAGTGTGTCATAATAAACAGAAAGGTGGAAAGTTGCATGGCAATATATCTCGGAATGGCTATGGAAATGCCATAATAGGTAGGTATGGTGGCTGTTTTGAGGAAGGTATATGGTGGGTGTATGATACCGGCAAAAGGTGCGCGGTGTTAGAGAGGCTAGCAAAGGTGGAAGGGTGAGAGTGCGTATAATCCATGGACTCAACATTAGTCATAAGAACTCATATACTTATTGCAAAAATCTAGAAGTTATCAAAGCAAAGTAATACGCACATGCTCCTAGGGGGATAGATTGGTAGGAAAAGACCATCGCTCGTCCCCGACCGCCACTCATAAGGAAGACAATCAATAAATAATTCGTGCTCCGACTTCATCACATAACGGTTCACCATACGTGCATGCTACGGGAATCACAAACTTCAACACAAGTATTCTTTAAATTCACAACAACTCAACTAGCATGACTTTAATATTATCACCTCCATATCTCAAAACAATTATCATGCTTCAATCTTTTCTTAGTATTCAACACACTCAAAAGAAAGTTTCACAAATCTTGAATACCAAGCATATTATTATTAGGCAAATTACCATGCTATTAAGAGACTCTTAAAATAATTTAAGTGAAGTATGAGAGATCAATAGTTTCTTTAAAACATATCCACCACCATGCTCTAAAAGATCTAAGTGAAGCATATATAGCAAAATTACATAGCTCAAAAGATATAAGTGAAGCACATAGAGCAAAACTACTTACCTCAAAAGATATAAGTGAAGCACATAGAGCAAAACTACTTAGCTCAAAAGATATAAGTGAAGCACATAGAGTATTCTATCAAATTTTAATTCATGTATGGCTCTCTCAAAAGGTGTGTACAGCAAGGATGATTGTGGCACACTAACAAACAAAGACACAAATAATACAAGACTCTCCAAGCAAAACACATATCATGTTGGTGAATAAAAATATAGCTCCAAGTAAAGTTACCGATTGAATTAGACGAAAGAGGGGATGCCTTCCAGGCATCCCCAAGCTTTGGCTTTTAGGTGTCCTTAGATTATCTCGGGGGTGCCATGGGCATCCCCAAGCTTAGGCTCTTTCCACTACTTGTTCCATAATCCATCAAATCCTTACCCAAAACTTGAAAACTTCACAACACAAAACTTAAGGTAGAAAACTCGTGAGCTCCGTTAGCGAAAGAAAACAAAAGAACACTTCAAGGTACTGTAATAAACTCATTATTTATTTATATTGGTGTTAAACCTACTGTATTCCAACTTCTCCATGGATTATAAACTATTTTACTAGCCATAGATTCATCAAAATAAGCAAACAACACACAAAAAACAGAATCTGTCAAAAACAGAACAGTCTGTAGTAATTTGTAGCTAGCGCAAGATCTGGAACCCCAAAAATTCTAAAATAAATTGCTGGACGTGAGGAATTTATATATTAATCATCTGCAAAAATAATTAACCAAATATCACTCTTCAAATAAAAATGACAGCAGTTATCGTGAGCGCTAAAGTTTCTGTTTTTTACAGCAAGTTCAACAAGACTTTCCCCAAGTCTTCCCAACGGTTCTACTTGGAACAAACACTAATTAAACACAAAAAATACAACCAAAACAGAGGATAAATAATTTATTTATTACTAAACAGGAGCAAAAAGCAAGGAATAAAAATAAAATTAGGTTGCCTCCCAACAAGCGCTATCGTTTAACGCCCCTAGCTAGGCATAACAAGCAAAGATAGATCTAGGTATTGCCATCTTTTGTAGGCAATCCATAAGTGGCTCTCATGATAGTTTCATATGGAAATTTTATTTTATTTCTTGGAAAGTGTTCCATGCCCTTTTTTAATGGAAATTGAAATCTAATATTCCCTTCCTTCATATCAATAATCGCACCAACCGTTCTAAGGAAAGGTCTACCAAGAATAATAGGGCAAGAAGGATTGCAATCTATATCAAGAACAATGAAATATACGGGCACATAATTCCTATTTGCAACAATAAGAACATCATTAATTCTTCCCATAGGTTTCTTAATAGTAGAATCCGCAAGATGCAAGTTTAGAGAGCAATCATCAAAATTACGGAAATCTAGCAAATCACACAAAGTTTTAGGGATAGTGGAGACACTAGCACCCAAATCACACAAAGCATAAAACTCAAGATCTTTAATTTTAATTTTAATAGTTGGTTCCCACTCATCATAGAGTTTTCTAGGGATAGAAACTTTCAACTCAAGTTTTTCTTCATAAGATTGCATCAAGGCATCAACAATATGTTCGGTGAAGGCTTTATTTTGACTATAAGCATGTGGAGAATTTAGCACGGATTGCAACAAGGAAATAGAATCAATTAAAGAGCAACTTTCATAATTAAATTCCTTGAAATCCAATATAGTGGGTTTAGCAACATCTAGATTTTTATTTCTTTCAATCCCACTTTCATCAATTTCATCACAAAGATCTAAATACTCCGAATTTTTAGAACGCCTTCTAGGTAAAGGAAGATCATATGCAGTTTCATCAAGATTCATATTGCAAAACAAAGATTTAATAGGAGACACATCAATAACTTTTAGATCTTCATCTTGATTTTCATAGGAATTGGAAGAACACGCTTTAATAAAGGCATCTTTGGAAGCACGCATCCTAGCAGTTCTTTCCTTACACTCATCAATGGAAATTCTCATGGCTTTGAGAGACTCATTGATATCATGCTTAGGAGGAATAGATCTAAGCTTTAAATAATCAACCTCAAGAGAAATTCTATCAACGTTCCTAGCCAATTCATCAACTTTAAGCAATTTCTCTTCAAGCAAAGCATTAAAATTCTTTTGTGAATTCATAAACTCTTTAATACTATACTCAAATTCAGAGGGCATCTTATTATAATTTCCATAAGAGTTGTTGTAGGAATTCCCATAATTATTAGAAGGATTACTAGGATATGGCCTAGGATTAAAATTCCCTCTATAAGCGTTGTTACCAAAATTATTCCTACCAACAAAATTCACATCCATAGATTCATTATTATTCTCAATCAAAGTAGACAAAGGCATATCATTAAGATCAGAAGAAACACTTTTAGTAGCAAATAATTTCATAAGTTCATCCATCTTTCCACTCAACACATTGATTTCTTCTATCGCATGCACTTTTTATTAGAAGTTCTTTCAGTATGCCATTGAGAATAATTAACCATAATATCATCTAGGAGTTTAGTAGCATCTCCTAAAGTGATTTCCATAAAAGTACCTCCCGTGGCCAAATCTAAAAGATTTCTAGAAGCAAAATTCAATCCGGCATAAATTTTTTGTATAATCATCCACAAATTCAAACCATGAGTAGGGCAATTACGTATCATTAATTTCATTCTCTCCCAAGCTTGTGCAACATGTTCATGATCAAGTTGTTTAAAGTTCATAATATCGTTTCTAAGAGAGATGATCTTAGCGGGAGGGAAATACTTAGAGATAAAATCATCTTTGCACTTGTTCCAGGAATCAATACTATTTTTAGGCAAAGACGAAAACCAAGCTTTAGCATGATCTCTAAGCGAAAAAGGAAATAGCTTCAATTTAACAACATCATTATCGACATCTCTTTTCTTTTGCATATCACATAAATCAACGAAGCTATTCACATGAGTAGCGGCATCTTCACTAGGAAGGCCGGCGAATTGATCTTTCATAACAAGATTCAACAAAGCAGCATTGATTTCACAAGATTCGGTATTGGCAAGAGGAGCAATCGGAGTGCTAAGGAAATCATTATTATTGGTATTGGTGAAGTCACACAATTTGGTAGTATCTTGAGCCATCGCGACAAACAAGCAAGCAAACTAGCACACGAGCAAACAAGGGCAAACGGGCAAAAGAGGCAAATAGAGAGGGAGGATAGAGAGAGAGGGCGAATAAAACGGCAAGGGTGAATTGGGGGGAGAGGAAAATGAGAGGCAAATGGCAAATAATGTAATGCGAGAGATAGGGATTGTGATAGGTACTTGGTATGTTGACTTTTTGCGTAGACTCCCCGGCAACGGCGCCAGAAATTCTTCTTGCTACGTCTTGAGCTTGCGTTGGATTTCCCCAAAGAGGAAAGGATGATGCAGCAGAGTAGTGTAAGTATTTCCCTCAGTAGAGTCAGCCCGAAAGCTTTGGAACGGGTTTCTTACTAAAAAGAACCAGATTGTCGACTGTCCGAACGCCGAAGCCTTAGCAGCTTTCAAGCATAGCGTCCATGACGAATGGCTCGCCAGACACCTCGGCCAAAATAAGCCGAGAACGATGGCCGCATTAACAAACCTCATGACCCGCTTTTGCGCGGGGGAGGACAGCTGGCTAGCCAGATGCAGCACCAGCGACCCCAGTACATCTGAAGTTAGAGATGGAAACGGGAAATCATGGTGCAACAGCAATAACAAACGCCGTAATAAAGAAGACAACACGAAGGGCATGGCAGTAAATGCCGGATTCAAAAGCTCTTGGCTAGGTCAAAAGCCGCCTAAAGGCACCAGGGATGAACTGTCCAGCCTCAATAAAATTCTGGACCAAGTTTGTCAGATCCATAGTACCCCTGGTAAACCTGCTAATCATACCCACAGAGAATGTTGGGTCTTCAAGCAGTCCGGCAAGCTCAACGCCGTACATAAGGGGGAGGATACACCAAGTGAAGACGAGGACGAGCCTCCCAAGAAAGACACGGCGAAACAAAAGAAATTTCCACCAGAAGTCAAAAAAGTAAACGTGTTACACATAATCAAGGGAAAAAACAATACGACACTCCTAGGAAAGTATACCCAAGTGCCTATCACTATGAAGTCCTGCCACTGGTCATCTCAACCGATCACTTTCGACCATCGCGATTACTCAGCAAGTATCCGACACGCAGGATGGGCTGCCCTGGTATTAGACCCAGTAATTGGCGGTTATCACTTCACAAGGGTCTTGATGGACGGAGGCAGTAGCCTAAACCTAATATATCAGGATACAATCCGCAGGATGGGGTTAGACCCAACACAAATTCGCCATAGCAATACTACCTTTAAAGGAGTAACGCCAGGCCCAGGGTCTCGTTGTAGGGGCTCCCTCTTACTACAAGTTATATTCGGCTCCCCCGATAACTTCCCTTGCGAGCATTTAACTTTCCACATCGCTCTGTTTCAAAGTGGCTATCAAGCACTGCTCGGACGCGAAGCTTTCGCTCGCTTTAATGCAATACCGCACTACGCCTCCCTCACACTCAAGATGCCTGGTCCATGTGGCATCATTACAGTGCACGGAAATATCAAGCGATCTCTGCGCGCCGAAGAGAGTGAGGCTGCCTTGGCCGCCGCACACTAAAGGCGCCCGGACAAATGAAAGCATCCAATAGGTCGTCAAGACCTCAGATACAACTAATCAAGTCCGGCGCCGCTATTTATACGGAAATAAGTGGTCACACCCCTATTTGTCAATACAAGGGGCTCAACGCACGCAGACAAGTGGCAATTTCTTATCATCTTGAATTACACATGGTTTCTTTAAAAACTATCCTTTTTGCACGACAACTTTTTCACTTAACTTCCTCTCTTTTACAGGCGATCATCGTGCTACACCCGTCCAGGATACGGCACAACGGAGACACCGGTGCAGACGTGCAGCAGGGACCCGCTCTAAGGATTCTTTTTAGATTAAGACCCTGCGTAAACCTTTTTTACTGTCTATTGTTGATACATATCCACCATTGAGAAGGATGCTGACGTCTTGGCATGTGGCCACGCCAGAAAAATGCACGTACCTGGACACAAGGGGCTTCTTACAAAGGCCATTATTTAGGCCCAGTTTATACCACAAAGACCGAATACCTTAGGGAGTGTTCGGCGTCGCGAGTTTGGCCCTATATGCATCAGCTCCGAATCATTATCTTTCGTCAAATGTTGGGTTTGCCCGGCTCCTGTGTTTTGGTGCCTTACGTTCCGCTTTACCGTCTAAGGTAGCACCAGGAGAACTACTGCGATTGTGCCCTGGTTCATCCGGACGAGCACCTCAGTAGAGAAAGCCGAAAACTGACTGTCATGATATAGCGTGAGACTGGTCAACCACTCGATGACCTGTGGGAATGTTAGAATTCCTCCGCCTTGATGAAGGGCCGTTTTCCGATCAGGCATGTACGCACCCCGGAACCGAGAGAGTGCGGAGCCACCAGGGGCTATCTAGTAGCCCCACTGTCAAACTCCTATGGCAAAGTGAAAGTGCTAAAGCATTATAGTCTGGTTGCCTCGCTCGCTCCGCTATCACCTCCTTAATAGGAGCAAGACGTTGGGTTAATTGTGAACGCGTGTTTTTGCGAGCACCTACACATTATATGTG
The DNA here is from genome assembly GCF_002162155.2 of Triticum dicoccoides. Lineage (NCBI taxonomy): Eukaryota > Viridiplantae > Streptophyta > Magnoliopsida > Poales > Poaceae > Triticum > Triticum dicoccoides. The sequence goes on from NC_041388.1 coordinate 149,266,970, forward strand.
TGGGGGCTGAAGCCAACGACTGCAATCTTTCAGGTTATACACATGTATACATAAACGGCCGCCTAGGAGGCATCATATTACTTTCAGGCAAAAGTATAAAAATAGCCTGATAAAAATTTATAAAAGCATTTTGCTTGCAATGAGATTACATATCACTCAAACATAATATTTTTTGAGCACTGGGTCTCTATCAAACGGGCACCCTCAAGAACTTCTTCAAAATAGTGCTCAGCAGCCTTTCGACCTATAGCTGAATCCCGTGCTGCAACATTGGTAGCATCCATCTCCGCCCAGTATGCCTTAACACGGGCAAAGGCCATCCGTTCGCCCTCTATGCAGGCCGACCTCTTCATCGCATTAATGCGCGGCACCACGTCAAGGAACTGCTGCACCAAGATGAAATAGCTGTTTGGTTTTAACCTTCCCGGCCATAGCTGATCCACAACAGACCTCATAGAGAGTCCGGACAACCTGTTTAGTTTGGCCCGTTCGGCTAATTAGTCAGTCAATGAAAGTGGACGCTCGGGAGAATGGAATTGTCTCAAAAACAGCTGGTCTACTCTACGGTCTGTCTGACCCTGGAAGTACTTGGCCGCATCGGCAGCGCTCGCCGCCAAATCCATATACACATCCTCCGAACTCCACAGCCGATCCAGAGGGGCATACCATGGATCTCCGAATTTCCTCCGCAACATAAAGGATTTCCCAGCTACAATATCCCCGGCTTCCCGCAGCTCCTCCTTCTTTGCCATCATAGCAGAGCGGAGATCCTTTTTCGTCGCAGCAGCCTTCTCAAGGTCCGATGCCTTCGCTTGGTTTTCCTTTTCGAGAACCCGGCAACGGTCGGCGGCGGCTTCTAATTCCAGAGCCATCTTGGCCATCTTGTCTTGGGTCTCACCATGCGCGGCCTTCTCGTCTTGCAACTCTTCGGCCGCCTTCACAGTAGCCGCATTACCTAACCTCGCTTGTTCCTTGGCTCGGGCAAGTTTTGCCCGCAAGGCTTCAACAGTGGCAGCTCCATCTGCGGTCACAACATATTTAAGATACTGGCATCATGCTGCTCTTGCTAGTTGGCGTTTACCAGATATTGACACTTACCCTGTGCCTCGTCAAGCCTTTTGTTAACAAGCTCGATGTCGGCGTCTGCCGCATCCAACTGTCGTTCTAAATGGGCAAACTCGCTAGTCTGGCTAGCCACCGGAGCTTCCATCACCTGCACATAGAGGCAGTATGGTTATTACCTGGGAATATGATCCTCTGTTCATCATCATTTCCGACGACAACCAGAGTCTCAGGGGCTACAATCTACACAGGGCACACCTAGCATGTGCAAGACTATCATACATTCTTTTACGTACCTCAAAGCCTGTCAGTAGACTCATAAAATCTTCATGCAATCCGCTTTCGGCGAACGATATTCTATCCATCACCGTATTCATCAGCACACGGTGTTCATCTGAGATGGCCACTCGCCCCACCAACTCCCTCAGAACATCCGATCACACACTAGACGGTGCCAGACTCTTTTGTCTGCTCTCTTCGGGAGCCGGACATTGGGAGCTTCGAGGGTCAATAGGATTATCTTCTGGCCTCACCGGACTCGGAGAGGCCCTCCGCGACGACACCTCAGGGTCGCCCGCTTCCGGAGCAGAGGAGTCCGGAGGAGGCGTTTCGCTCTCCATCATCTCTGGAAGAAGATCCCCCGAAGATGAGCTCATTTGAGAGGGGCTAAGGCCCGAACTGCAAAAATATATGCGGTGGTTATCTTCTCAGAAGAAAAGGATGGCATATCTGTACTATCAAAGGTATTTCGGGTCACTTACGACTCATGGGAGGATTGATCCCCCCGCGGACTTTGTGCAGCAACAACGCCCCCCAAGGTGGGACCCTCTGTGGGAGACTTCTTCTCCCGTTTGGAAGCTTCGGCTTCCGAATCCCCGGGCGCAGTCCTTTTCCTCTTCTGGTCGCCTTCCCTCATGGAGACGCTCGCTCCCTCGGCTAGAATGGGCAGCGTTGGGGGCCCGCATCCGCCCGCATTATCCTCCATAGTATCTTCCTTCAAGGGCTCCGGGCAAGGTGTGATCTGGAGCATCTTTTCCAATACCGGATTTTCCAAACCCTCAAGGAGGGGGGCCGAACACCGAATCAACTTCGCCTTTGTTAGCCAGTCCTGGTCAAAAAGCGAACCCTCAGAGATAACTTCGTAACAAAGTAGAGAAAGTATGTTCGGCCGGAAGATGCCTTACCTGTTCGGTGGTGCGGTTGCTACTCAGGCCCACGTCCTCGGTGATTTCCGGATACTCCGTCTGAGGTCCGAAGAATGATTTGTACATCTCCTTGTGCGTCAGGCCGAGAAAATTTTGAATGGCACGCGGTCCCTCAGGATTGAACTCCCACAGACGAAGAGGCCGGCGTTTGCAAGGCTGGACTTGACGAACCAGCATAACCTGTATCACCGCAACCAAACTGAGATCTCCACTGAAGAGATCTCGAATGCGGCCTTGCAGTATAGGCACGTCCTTGGCTGGCCCCCAGCTCAGACCTCTGCTGATCCACGACATCAGTTGTGGTGGGGGGCCCGAGCGGAAAACAGGAGGGGCCGCCCACTTGGCACTTCTAGGAGCCGTGATGTAGAACCACTCCTGTTGCCACAATTCAGATACCTCTGGAATGGAACCTTTGGGACACGGAGCTCCCGTCATATTGCGTATTGAGGCACCTCCACACGCCACCTGTTGCCCCTCGATCATCTTCGGCTTTAATTCAAAGGTCTTGAGCCACAGGCCAAAGTGAGGGGTGACCCGGAGGAAGGCCTCGCACACGATGATAAATGTCGTGATATGAAGAAAGGAGTCCGGAGCTAGATCATGGAAATCTAGCCCGTAGTAAAACATCAAGCCCCTGACGAATGGATCCAGAGCAAGGCCTTGACCTCGGAGGAAGTGGGAAACGAACACGACTCTCTCGTTGGGTTCGAGGGAAGGGACGGCCTACCCCCGGGGAGGCAGCCGATGCAAGATCTCGGCGGTCAGATACCTGGCCTCCCTCAACTTTTTGATGTATTCTTCCGTGACGGAGGAGGGCACCCATCGGCCTTGAAGGCTAGATCCGGCCATGATTGAAGGTTCGGAGCACCTACCTAAACTTTGGGCGTTTGAACTTGAGGTGGGGGAAGGATTCGATTGAGCACGGGAGGGAAAAATAAAAGCCTTGTCCCTTTATAAAGAGGGTGGATATCAAGCGTCCTCTCCGTGTCCGTTTGGACTTGCCTATAATCTAGGAGTCCTAGAAGCGGTAGGGTTACCCACGCCCGTATTGATGAGAATCCCAAAATAAGGGGGACATGATCTCTGCTTTAACAAGACATGCCAAGGAAACCGCCTCGCATAACACGCTGAGATGGGACAGTAAAATGGTTCGAATAAAAGCTTGGCCGTGGTGTGATGTCACACTACGGAATACGTCAGCAGATTAGATTTGTGTAAATATTATTCTCTCTATGGCAATATGTGGAAACTTATTTTGCAGAGCCGGACACTATCTTTGTGTTCAAAATCTTCTATGAAGTACTTGGAGGAGGAACCCGCCTTGCAATGTCAAAGACAATCTACGCGTCGGACTCGTCGTCATTGAATCCTGGTTTAGGGGCTACTGAGGGAGTCCTGGATTAGGGGGTGTCCAGATGGCCGGACTATACCTTCAGTCGGACTCCTGGACTATGAAGATATAAGATTGAAGACTTCGTCCCGTGTCCGGAGGGACTTTCCTTGGCGTGGAAGGCAAGCTTGGTGATACGGATATGCAGATCTCCTACCATTGTAACCAACTCTATGTAACCCTAACCCTACCCGATGTCTATATAAACCGTAGGGTTTTAGTCCGTAGGACAACATACACATCAACGATCAAACCATAGGCTGGCTTCTAGGGTTTAGCCTCCTCGATCTCATGGTAGATCTACTCTTGTACTACCCATATCATCAATATTAATCAAGAAGGACGCAGGGTTTTACCTCCATCGAGAGGGCCCGAACCTGGGTAAAACTTTGTGTCCCTTGTCTCCTGTTACCATCCGGCCTAGACGCACAGTTCGGGACCCCCTACCCGAGATCCATCGGTTTTGACACCGACAACGTCCATAACCGGGGACACGGCTAGTCATGATTAGTTTATACACTCTGCAGAGGTTTGCGCACTTTCCCCACAAGACTCGATCGCCTCCGTTTGGTTTCTCGCACTACACGGTGTTTGAGAAACGGATGACCGAGATAAAGTCTTTTAGAAGTGCTAGCACCTTACGATGGATAGACCGTTACACCTACTTTCCCCTACATCTTCTAGTCCAACCTGTAAGAGTTCGCACGACTTAGTCAACTATGCTAGAGCCCATAATAGCTTGTGGCTGCACACCGAAGTTTCTAGTATGAAAAATCTCATGATCCCTTTGGGCCTGGGTGGCGGTCCATAAAGAAAAACAGGCAATCCTGGAATACCTAGGTACCTCAATCCACCCAGATGTGTGTTTAAGTTGCCACCTTAGATAAGCCATTAATTAACAAACTCACATCTGTCATGGATATCACTCACCCAATCCACGTCTACTAGCATAGCATGGCATAATAGGCAAACGTAGAAGTAACTCCCAAAGGTTTGATAATACAACAGGTAATAGGTACTACCTCAACTACTTACCATCCCACAATTTAATTAGATCCTAATCATGCAATGTTTGAGGATTGATCTAATGCAATAAAACTGGGTAGTAGGAGGTATGATCAAAGTGTTACTTGCCTTGCTGATGATCCGCAAAACCTAGAGATTCGAAGTAACAGGCGGCGCACTCTGGGTATTCTATCACAGACAAACAAACAAGCATACAATAAGTATTCATCTAATGCACAGGTAAAACTCAAATAAGAGATCTAACCAGAAAATTCAACTTAAGAACTCCGGTTTGCAAAAAGAATCAAATCAAACGAAGCAACGAAAGTCAAACGGCAAAAGAAATAGACTTCGTTTACTATTCTGAATCTAGGGCAATTTTTACAGTGGCAAAACTTGTTGAAGTTGGCTAAACGGATAGAGGGTTTCGAGACGAAACTCCAGGCGCTTGAATCGCCTGATTCCGATAAACGAGCAAAAAGTTATACTAAAACGAAAATCGGATCAGGAATCGCGATCAGAAAAATCGCGGATTTAATCCGAGAAAAGAAAAACGACGAACGTTCGCTAGAACGAACGAACGAACGAACGCTCGCTATTTAAATAAATCGGAAAAACCGATCTATTTAAAAAAACGAAACTAAAAAAGATGAACAAAACCGTCGAAAAAACCGAACAGTTTTTCGGAAAAAAAACGTCGTCTATAAAAAACTACCCGGCAACTCCGGCGAGGCTTCGGCGGCGGCGGCGGGGCGGCGGCGGCGGTCGGCGGCGGCGCGGTGGCGGCGGCACAGTGCGGCGGTGGCGGCGGCGGCGGCGAAGGCGGCGGCGGCGGCGCTAGGGCGGCGGGGCGGCGCGCTAGGGTTTGGGGAAGTCCCGGGCTGGGCTCCCCGGCTTATAGAGCCTGGACGGGCCTGGTGTCCGGGTCGGAAACGGCCCGTAGGTCGGTTCCGTTTTTTAATTAATTCCGCGCAGAAAAACAAATAAAAGAAATACTAAACGGACTCCAAAAATCCCGAAATAAATTTTCCCCGGCTTCTAAAATCAAGCCGCACAGGATGAACATTTATTTGGGGCCTAAATGCAATTTTGAAAAATGCACATTTTTCCTAAATTCAAATAAAATATCGAAAAACTCCGAAATAAAATCTTATTTGATTTTATTATTAAATCCTCAATATTTATTTATTTTGGGAAAGTCATTTTATTCCCTCTCTCATATTTTTGTAATAGAAATAATTGATGATAAAATAATTAAAACCAAATGATCCTATTCTCAAAATTTGAGAAAACTCAAATATGAAAATAACGAAATCCCCAACTCTCTCCGTGGGTCCTTGAGTTGGGTAGAATTTCTAGGATCAAAACCAAAAGCAAATAAATTATGATATGAAATGATGATCTAATGCATAACATTCCAAATTGAAAATTTGGGATGTTACAGTTTATTACCGTACCTTGAAGTGGTGTTTTGTTTTCTTTCGCTAACGGAGCTCACGAGATTTTCTACTTTAAGTTTTGTGTTGTGAAGTTTTAAAGTTTTGGGTAAAGATTTGATGGATTATTTAATAAGGAGTGGCAAGAGCCTACGCTTGGGGATGCCCAAGGCACCCCAAGGTAAAATTCAAGTACAACCAAAAGCCTAAGCTTGGGGATGCCCCGAAAGGCATCCCCTATTTCGTCTTCGTCCATCGGTAACTTTACTTGATGCTATATTTTTATTCACCACATGATATTTGTTTTGCTTGGAGCGTCTTTTATGATTTGAGTCTTTGCTTTCTAGTTTACCACAATGATCCTTGCTGTACACACCTTTTGGGAGAGACACGCATGAATCGGAATTTATTAGAATACTCTATGTGCTTCACATATATCTTTTGAGCTAGATAATTTTGCTCTAGTGCTTCACTTATATCTTTTAGAGCACGGTGGTGGTTTTATTTTATAGAAATTGTTGATCTCTCATGCTTGACTTATATTATTTTGAGAATCCTTTAGAACAGAATGGTAGTTTGCTTTGGCTATAAAATTAGTCCTAATATGATAGGCATCCAAGATTGGTATAATAAAAACTTTCATAAAAGTGCATTGAATACTATGAGAAGTTTGATACTTGATGATTGTTTTGAGATATGAAGATGGTAATATTAGATCCGTGCTAGTCGAGTAGCTGTGAATTTGAAAAATACTTGTGTTGAAGTTTGCAAGTCCCGTAGCATGCATGTATGGTAATCGTTGTGTAACAAATTTGAAACATGAGGTGTTCTTTGATTGTCATCCTTATGAGTGGCGGTCGGGGACGAGCGATGGTCTTTTCCTACCAATCTATCCCCCTCGGAGCATGCATGTAATGCTTGTTTTTTGATGACTTGTATATTTTTTCAATAAGTATGTGAGTTCTTTATGACTAATGTTGAGTCCGTGGATTATACGCACTCTCACCTTTCCATCATTGCTAGCCTCTTCGGTACCGTGCATTGCCCTTTCTCACCTTGAGAGTTGGTGCAAACTTCGCCGGTGCATCCAAACCCCGTGATATGATACGCTCTATCACAGATAAACCTCCTTATACCTTCCTTAAAACAGCCACCATACCTACCTATTATGGCATTTCCATAGCCATTCCGAGATATATTGCCATGCAACTTTCCACCGTTTCATTTATTATGACACGCTTCATCATTGTCATATTGCCTTGCATGATCATGTAGTTGACATCGTATTTGTGGCAAAGCCACCATCCATAATTTATCATACATGTCACTCTTGATTCATTGCCCATCCTGGTACACCGCCGGAGACATTCATGTAGAGTCATATTTTGTTCTAGTATCGAGTTGTAATCATTGAGTTGTAAATAAATAGAAGTGTGATGATCATCATTAATAGAACGTTGTCCCAAATAAAAAAAAAGAGAGAAAGGCCAAATAAAAAAAGGGAAAGGCCCAAAAAAGAGAAAAGACATAAAAAGGGACAATGCTACTATCCTTTTTTCCACACTTGTGCTTCAAAGTAGCACCATGATCTTTATGATAGAGAGTCTCTTGTTTTGTCACTTTCATGTACTAGTGGGAATCTTTAATTATAGAACTTGGCTTGTATATTCCAACAATGGGCTTCCTCAAATGCCCTAGGTCTTCGTTAGCAAGCAAGTTGGATGCCACCCACTTAGTTTCTTTTGTTGAGCTTTCATACATTTATAGCTCTAGTGCATCCGTAGCATGGCAATCCCTACTCCTCACATTGACATCAATTTATGGGCATCTGCCTAGCCCGTTGATTAGCTGCATCAATGTGAGACTTTATCGTTTTTTGTCTTCTCCACATAACCCCCACCATTATACTCTATTCCACCCATAGTGCTATATCCATGGCTCACGCTCGTGTATTGCGTGAAAGTTGAATTTTTTTTGAGATTACTAAAGTATGAAACAATTGCTTGGCTTTTCATCGGGGTTGTGCATGATGAGAGCATTTTTGTGTGACGAAAATGGAGCATGACCAAACTATATGATTTTGTAGCGATGAACTTTCTTTGGCCATGTTATTTTGAGAAGACATAATTGCTTAGTTAGTATGCTTGAAGTATTATTATTTTTATGTCAATATTAAACTTTTGTCTTGAATCTTTCAGATCTGAACATTCATGCCACAATAAAGAAAATTACATAGAAAATTATGCTAGGTAGCATTCCACATCAAAAATTCTGTTTTTATCATTTACCAACTCGAGGACGAGCAGGAATTAAGCTTGGGGATGCTTGATACGTCTCCAACGTATCTATAATTTTGATTGTTCCATGCAATTATATTATCTGTTTTGGATGTTTAATGGGCTTTATTATACACTTTTATATAATTTTGGGACTAACCTACTAACCAAAGGTCCGGTGCAAATTGCTGTTTTTTTGCCTATTTCAGTGTTTCGCAGAAAAGGAATATCAAACGGAATCCAAACGGAATGAAATCTTCGGGAGAGTGATTTTTGGAACAAACGCAATCAAGGAGACTTGGAGTGGATGTCAAGGAAGCATCGAGGAGGCCACGAGGCAGGGAGGCGTGCCTAGGGGGCAGGCGCGCCCCCCACCCTCGTGGGCCCCTCGTGGCCCCCCTGACCGACTTCTTTCGCCTATATATACTCATATACCCTGAAAACATCCGAGAGCACCATGAAACCCTATTTCCACCGCCACAACCTTCTGTACCCAAGACATCCCATCTTAGGGCCTTTTCTGGAGCTCCACCGGAGGGAGAATTGATCACGGAGGGCTTCTACATCAACACCATAGCCTCTCCGATGATGTGTGAGTAGTTTACCACAGACCTTCGGGTCCATAGTTATTAGCTAGATGGCTTCTTCTCTCTCTTTGGATCTCAATACAAAGTTCTCCTCGATCTTCTTGGAGATCTATTCGATGTAATTCTTTTTGCGGTGTGTTTGTCGGGATCCGATGAATTGTGGGTTCATGATCAAGATTATCTATGAACAATATTTGGTTCTTCTCTGAATTCTTTTATGTATGATTTGTTATCTTTGCAAGTCTCTTCGAATTATCAGTTTGGTTTGGCCTACTAGATTGATCTTTCTTGCAACGGGAAAAGTGCTTAGCTTTGGGTTCAATCTTGCGGTGCCCTTTCCTAGTGACAGCAGGGGCAGCAAGGCACGTATTGTATTGTTGCCATCGAGGATAAAAAGATGGGGTTTATATCATATTGCTTGAGTTTATCCCTCTACAACATGTCATCTTGCCTAATGTGTTACTCTATTCTTATGAACTTAATACTCTAGATGCATGCTGGATAGCGGTCGATGTGTGGAGTAGTAGTAGTAGATGTAGAATCGTTTCGGTCTACTTGTCACGGACGTGATGCCTATATACATGATCATGCCTAGATATTCTCATAATTATGCACTTTTCTATCAATTGCTCGACAGTAATTTGTTTACCCACCGTAATACTTATGCTATTTTGAGAGAAGCCACTAGTGAAAACCTATGGCCCTCGGGTCTATTTTCCACCATATAAGTTTCCAATCTATTTTACTTTGCAATCTTTACTTTCAATCTATATCATAAAAATACCAATAATATTTATCTTATTATCTCTATCACATCTCACTTTTGCAAGTGGCCGTGAAGGGATTGACAACCCCTTTATCGCGTTGGTTGCAAGGTTCTTATTTGTTTGTGTAGGTGCAAGGCGACTTGCGTGTAGTCTCCTACTGGATTGATACCTTGGTTCTCAAAAACTGAGGGAAATACTTACGCTACTTTGCTGCATCACCCTTTCCTCTTCAAGGGAAAACCAACACAGTGCTCAAGAGGTAGCAGCAAGCGTCACAAGGAGTAGATGATGATCAGATGATCATTTATCCTAGTTAATTATGCATGGAATATATAGTTGACTTTGGTGTGTGGAAATGTCATGTGTGTAGTAGCCACCTATGTAATTATGCATGAAATAGTTTACTTTGGTGCGCGAAAATGTCATGTGTGTAGTAGCCACCTATGTAATTGGATGTTTAATTTGGTTATGCAACCATGTCCTATAAGTGTGTGTGTGTGTGTGTGTGTGTGTGTATTGTTGTTCTGTATGAAACCCCAACGCACAACATACACGTCTTATTAGCAGCAATCGTCCGTGTCATTATCGGTCTTCGCGCACATTTCTGATTACAGACCTATTTGCCCGTATCACACACATCTTGTTAAATTGAACCATTTATATTATCTTGACTCAACAGTTCATCTGAGTGAACTATTTGCCCTCTATCACACACACACACCTTAATCTGGCTGACCGTTTCTTTTGTTCCGCCTAATCACAAACAGTTCATTTGAGTGAACAGTATGTCGTATATTGCACACACTTTCATCTGGTTGCTCGTTTCTATTCTTCTACCTCATCGCAAATAGTTCATTCAACTTAATCGTATGCCCCTCATCGCACACGCAACTAAATTCTAAACCAGGTTTGATGCATCCGTCATCGCAAATGTTTTGCATCTTTTTTGACTGGTTTTTTACATCACCGTTTGCGATTATTGCATCGCACACAGTTTCGTTGAAGCTTCTCTGATTGTAGTGTTGCGTTAGCAGCATCCTGCAGTAGTGAACCTATCAACCTAGAGCCCGGTGCTAGTTTCTGGTTTTTTTCTTGTTTTTGAATTTTACAGAAAAGGAATATCAAACGGAGTCCAAACGGAATAAAACTTTCGCGGTGATTTTTCTTGGACCAAAAGACATCCACAGAGTTTGGAGAGGGGTCCAGAAGCTACCCAAGGATGCCACAAGCCTCGTACGAGCACCTCTGGGGGCGCGCCCTGAGGGCTTGTGGGCCCTGACAGTGTCCTGGACTAGGGGGTACTCACCACGTCGTCTCCCGATCTATTAGATTGGGCCGAGGACCCCAGTTGCCGTATACTCATGGGCCAGTTCGGACAACTGCCGCATACAAGGAATATTCCACAAGACTTGGCGATCAAGACAAGGACTTCTCCCCACCGGCGTATTTGGCTAGGACTCTTGTTAACCTGGGCCTCTGGTGCATTATATAAACCAGGGCCAGGCTAGTCGATAGATCATATATACAACAATCATACCATAGGCTAGCTTCTAGGGTTTAGCCTCCTTGATCTCGTGGTAGATCTACTCTTGTACTACTCATATCATCAATATTAATCAAGCAGGAGTAGGGTTTTACCTCCATCGAGAGGGCCCGAACCTGGGTAAAAACATCGTGTCCCTTGTCTCCTGTTACCATCCAGCCTAGACGCACAGTTCGGGACCCCCTACCCGAGATCCGCCGGTTTTGACACCGACATTGGTGCTTTCATTGAGAGTTCCGCTGTGTGATCGACAAAAGGATAGATGGCTCGCCTGCAGATCAACTGCGACTTCGACGTCTTCGTCACCAGTTTGACTGGTCACCTTGGTTCGACCAAGAATTGCGCCCCGTGTTCGGACGAGGGCCTTCATCAAACATCAACTCCGATCTCTATCAAAATCACGGAGGAATTATCTATGGAGCTCGGGGGCTCAACGTCAACATTGCCCTCAAGCGACCGTGCTATTTTTTGGACAGTGAACTAGTATCTGCCTCCACCACCTCCTCGAGTATCGCTTTGACGATTGCTTTGGTGGAATTGTGCGGAATTGGGTCTATAACAACCCTGGAAAATTTCGTTGAGTTCCGATGGAGGAATCTCTGGCAATCCATGATATACCGGAGCCCTATCAAATCTAGATGGGAATTTGGACGAGTTTAGGGCGTGGTGTCCAGCTTCTAGCTCGAACGTCCTTTGGAAGATCCAACCATTGATCGGCTGCGGAATTCCTATATCTACCACCTCTCAAAATTTCAGCTCGATCCGACCGTCCAAACTCCGGGAACCTTCCGATTAGTGCATCACTTTTCGGATCTATTTCCTGCGCGAAAACGAATCCGACCCGAGTTCATCTTTTTTATGAACGGGATCTCGGACATCCCTTTTGAAGGAAGTTTTGTATGGGGTATTGTGTTTTGTTCCCGAACACACCCCACTAACTTTAAGATCTTTTGAACATGATTTTCAATATCATGCTGGTGTCAAACCAGTCCGGCAATATTGCTCCACGGCGGCCGACCTGCACTAGACACATCGTCACTTTATTGAGCCGAGCTCAACTTCTTCGGATCATCACCTCGGCAAGCTGAACAATAGTTCGGCATCGCAAAGAATAAATCATCACCAACATCGCCGCCCCACGGATTACACGAAGCGGGCATACCAGCAGCGTCGCACGGTCGCTTCATCAAGCCGGCATCGACCACATCACGACCTGCATCGATAGGGCCGCACTATTGCTTCTTCAAGCTAGTGTCCATCACGCTGACCTACTTCGACTCATCAGCTGACATCGAGGCTTTGACATCTCGGCTGGACCGGGGGCTTCGCCATCTCTTAATCAACCTACTCCGTACACTTCGGCGTCACTAGCCGACCAGCTCCGTCACGTTAGCTGGGCCGAGGGCTTTGCCTCGGCGAGTCAACCTTTACCAGCATTGTCATGCCGTCGTTTTATCGCCCATCAGGCAATGGGTGTGCGGAGCGGGTCCCAATTTTAGGAATCACCTTCCTTCGGATTGCTACAACAAATAAACCAGGTGCTATTAATCCCAGTATTTTTTGCTTGTTTGGGTTTATTTTTCCCAAGGAATTATTACTCTGGTTTGTCCGTCATATGTACACAGGTCTACCAAATGGTGGCTGCATTAACGACAGTCGCATGGTGGTTCGGTCAGTTTCCGTACATAGTCTGGCGAACGCCGCACTCGGAGCTCGGACCGACCCGCGAATTCAGGCTTCGCCACGCCTTTACCGCATCATGCTGACGCCCTGCATCGACTTGACTTCGGCGCTAGGCCATATTTCTTTTATTACTCATTTTGCATAAATTATTTATTATGCAACAATTTTTTTAATTATCATTATTACTATTATCTCCTGTTTGCACTATTTTTTGTGCACAGGAAAATGATCCGGGGACTTCGGCGTCACTCTGCCGGTCTGCATTGATCGTGCTATGTCACCACTTCGGCGTGTCAAGCTCTCTGCTCCGCCACCTCGGGACCGGCTTGAAGGATGGAACCTTGCCCCGCATCAAGCTCGGACCGCGTCATCAATACCGAACACATTAACCAGCTAAGTCGCTTTCATGCTCAAAGCTTTAATTTCAAACTTGCGTTCGATTCGACCAAGCATTATACTTTTTTGGAAAAAAGTTGCTTCTAAAAAATTTCCTTGTGCAAACTTTGTTTGTGACGCATAAATTCAAATACCCCGTTTACTTGGGGGCTTCCTTTATGAAGTTTTCCTGTTGCATATGATTATACTTGTACGGCTTCGTTCCTTGTTCATGTATTACGCCACAATATGCACCACATTGACTTAAGCGATTTGCAAGCTGGGTTGCCTCGCTCCTGTGTTTACCCCTACGTTCCCGATTGTTTGGCTATGGAGTAAAGGGAGCACCTCTGCGATTGTCACGATCGGGTCACCCGAGCCGGACCTCAGACTGGGTGAAGCCGAAAGCTAGCGCTCTTATAGTTATTCAATGATGGTCGGCACACAACGGAACTCATGAGTACAAAAAATCTATTGCACAAGTCTCATAATAACAATGAGCACCGAAGAAAGGTATCGATGGGGGTACTATTTTCTTCGAAGATGCTTCTTACTCTTCGCAGTAATATAGCATAAGTTCCCTGAGTGCGCTTTGTCTGTTACAGCCTTATGGCCTGATTGCCTGGTTATTGGAAACACCGTCGATATTCTCGACCGATGGAGTACATAACACATTTCGGTCCTTAACCGAAGAGGGAGAAGCCGACGGTCGGTTAAGACGCGTTTAAAGTTCGGTTGAACATAGATATGATATAAGTACTTCGGTACATGCAATCATTCTTCTACCCAAGTCACTTGGGGGCTCTTAAGTTTATTTGAGCCGTTTTATAATAAGTGTTCTTCTTCTCAGTCGTTGCAAAGTTCTATTATTATTATTTATCACTCCTTTTTTCGACGCGAGTGTGCGGTCACTAGCCAGGGAGCCTAATTTCTCTCTCAAAGCCGCTAGAGTTTAGTTTGCTAAACTGGCCTAATGAGAAGTACTCCGCCCTCGGGATAGGAGGTTGAAGCCGTAGGATGACCCGCTTGAAGTCTTGAGATAGGATGTGTCATGTTAAAGGACGACAGAAGCACTTCTTTTTTCTAAGACCAATTTTCGGATTGGCACCGAACACTTGATCTTGTTCGGACGTCATGCTTTTACTGACGTTTCTTGATTTTCCAAGATTTTTGGCACTTTTAAACTATTTGTGCTTTTCCAGCATTAGTCTCGCAGTGCAACGCCGGACACCTTTAGGGATTCGGCAAAAACATTCTCAGATATTGCTATATATGCATCGGTTTCGAATTGTGTCTTCGGTCAATAGTTGGGTTGCCCGGCTCCTGCACTTGCTTCCTACGTTCCGTTTTGTTCGGCTAGGCGTGCAAAGGGAGAACCACTGCGATTGTGCTTCCAGCTCGCATGGTTAAGCACCTTAGTGGAGAAAGCCAAAAACTGACTGTCACAGTAAGCGTAAACTGGTTAGCGATCCGATGACTATGACGGGCCATTCATAACATTGGCCTAAGTGTTTACGACTTGACCTCGACTGTCGCCGAACACTACCGGGGGCTATTAACTGGCCTCCCAAACTAAATCCTCGATATTTTGCTCTTACATTCGAGCTGAGGTTTCATGATCATGCTTAGCATGACAACCCACAGAAAGGAACCGATAGCGGGACTATTTTCTTTGGAATACATTTCTTCTGTTAAACAGTAATATAACATATCTCTCTGCGTACCTTTGTTTATAAAACCGTGTGGCCATATTGCCTTGTTTGCCGTAAATCTTTGCCCTCATAAAGGCTTTATAAAGTAGGACAAACACTCCTCGGCTACTGGCCAAGGAGGTGGAAGCCGATGGTCGGTCAACAAAGTTTTGTACAATGCGGATCCGAGCATTAATGACGTAAAGTACTTGGATACATAGAGTCATTACACATAATTTTATGATTTTACTATGGATATTGATCCTCAATTCAGCCACCCGTGCCCGCATTAAGGCTCGGGGGCTACTGGGCTTCGGGCTTATTATTTACAAATATTAAAGGGGCACATCGATCCCCTGATCTAGTGTTGCCACCCGACCAGTGTCTCGGGGGCTACTGCATTGCTTGTCCAATGCAGAAAATTTTATGTGCAATATAGTTTCCGAGGAGATTTTGATCCTCAGGTTGGTCGGCCGCACCCAACCTGAGTCTTGAGGACTGAGCATGCCGCTTTTGTGTCCCGAAGTATTCTGCCGAGCTAGGACTTGATCCTCAGGCCGATTTTGCAAATCAACCTGAGTCTCAGCGGCTACTGGGATCAGCGGTCTTATGTCATCCTTCATGTGCATCTCGGGTTTTAGATCGATACACACCTTGAGGGCTATTGGCTATATATCTCGGCAAAGAATAAATTGCACCAATAAAAAATATTGACAAAAAATCGGCCCATAGTCGGGGTGGTGCACCACCTCGGAAGCAGTCCGGCATAAAGCTCAAGCGCTAGTGGCTGGCTCCATAGAGGGCATTTCCGGCATTAAGCTCGGCTAAACTCCTTCAACTTTTTTGAACCAAGGTGATATGACACCTCGGATATAGTCCGGCATTGGAGCCTGGACACAGTTCGGCGTTGGAGCTCGGATAAATTTCGGCGTTGGTGCTCGGCTGCAAAAGATACCTCGAATACAGTCCGGCGTTGGAGCTCGGACGCAAGAGGACCCTGCCTCCCGAGAACAACTTCAAACCCGAGGTGTGGCATAAAAATAAACAAGGCATTGATAAAGGCCGGAAACTTAAAGGGGCTCCTCGGATACCCGACATGTAAACTCGTCGAATGCATTTCGGCGATCCTCAAGATCGAAGATAAAGAAGATTTGTTGAACCAGTTTTCAAGACCGGCAACCAAAGATGAAGAACAGTTAGGAAGAATCAAGGAGCGTCCCTAAATTGAAGACCGGTTCAGGGGGCTACTGACGGTGTCCTGGACCAGGGGGTACTCACCACGTCGTCTCCCGATCTATTAGATTGGGCCGAGGACCCCCGTGGCCGTATACTCATGGGCCAGTTCGGACAACTGCCACATACAAGGAAGATTCCACAAGACTTGGCGATCAAGACAAGGACTTCTCCCCACCGGCGTATTCGGCTAGGACTCTTGTTAACCTGGGCCTCTGGTGCATTATATAAACCAGGGCTAGGCTAGTCGATAGATCATATATACAACAATCATACCATAGGCTAGCTTCTAGGGTTTAGCCTCCTTGATCTCGTGGTAGATCTACTCTTGTACTACCCATATCATCAATATTAATCAAGCAGGAGTAGGGTTTTACCTCCATCGAGAGGGCCCGAACCTGGGTAAAAACATCGTGTCCCTTGTCTCCTGTTACCATCCGGCCTAGACGCACAGTTCGGGACCCCCTACCCGAGATCCGTCGGTTTTGACACCGACAAGCCCCTCGGGAGTCCTCCAACCCTAGTTCTTGCACTATAATATGCCAAATATTCCCAAACCATCAGAGAGAGCCACCAAAATACTTTTCCGATGCTGCAAGCCTATGTTTCTGTGAGATCCCATCTTGGGGCCTTTTCCGGCACCCTGCCGGAGGGGAATTCGATCACGGAGGTCATCTACATCAACCTTACTACCCTTCCGATGAAGCGTGAGTAGTTTACCATGGACCTAAGGGTCCATAGCTAGTAGCTAGATGGCTTCTTCTCTCTCTATGATCTTCAATACCATGTTCTCCTCGATGTTCTTGGAGTTCTATCTGATGTAATATTCTTTTCCAGTGTGTTTATCGAGATCCGATGAATTGTGTATTTATGATTAGATTATCTATGAATATTATTTAAGTCTTTTCTGACCTCTTTTATGCATGATCAAATATCTTTGTATTTCTCTTCGAATTATCGGCTTGGTTTGGCCAACTAGATTGGTTTTTCTTGGAATGGGAGAGGTGTTTAGTTTTGGGCTCAATCTTGCGGTGTCCTCACCCAGTGACATAGTAGGGGTAGCGAGGCACATATTGTATTGTTGCCATAAAGGGTAAAACGATGGGATTTTCATCATATTGCTTGATTTTATCCCTCTACATCATGTCATCTTACTTAAGGTGTTACTCCGTTCTTATGAACTTAATACTCTAGATGCATGCTGGATAGCGGTCGATGTGTGGAGTAATAGAAGTAGATGCAGGCAGGAGTTGATCTATTTAACATGGACGTGATGCCTATATTCATGATCATTGCCGTGGATATTGTCATAACTTTGCGCTTTTCTATCAATTGCTCGATAGTAATTTGTTTACCCACCGTATGTTTTCTTTCAAGAGAGAAGCCTCTAGTGAAACCTATGGCCCCCGGTCCTATTTTCCATCATATATTTTCATATCTATAAACCAAAAATACTTTGCTGCAATTTATTTAGATTTACTTTAGTTTGCTATTTTATTTATCTTTTATACCTATATCTATTAGATCTCACTCTTGTTCGATCCCGTGAAGGGATTGACAACCCCTTTTTGCGTTGAGTGCAAGTGTTTGTTAGTTTGTGCAGGTGGATAGATTGGAGACTTGCTTGTGCCTCCTACTGTATTGATACCTTGGTTCCTAACTGAGGGAATACTTATCTGTACTTTGCTGCATCACCCTTTCCTCTTCAAGGGAAAAATTAACGCAAGCTCAAGAAGTAGCAATAAGCGCACGCGACTCCTTTACAACTTAGTTTTCAGTCATGGTACTCGAGAGATTATTAAGTTGCCTACACCTTCTTTGTTTGATCTTTATTCAGGCAGGTACACTATTATGCTTGATGACATCTATGCATACTGAGGTCTGACACAACCCCCAGCACCTGAGCCATATTGATACGTCTCCATCGTATCTACTTTTCCAAACTCTTTTGCCTTTGTTTTGGACTCTAATTTGCATGATTTGAATGGTACTAACCCAGACTGATGCTGTTTTCAGCAGAATTGCCATGGTGTTATTTTTATGCAGAAATAAAAGTTCTCGGAATGACCTGAAAATCCACGAAGAATATTTTTGGAATATATAAAAAATATTGGCAAAAAAGTCAACCGAGGAGGAACACCACCTGTCCACAAGGGTGGGGGACGCCCAGGGCTTGTGGGTACCAAGAAGCTCCACCGACCTCAACTCCAACTCCATATATTCACGTTCGAGGAGAAAAAATCAAAGAGAAGGATTCATCACACTTTACGATAAAGAGCTGCCGTCACCCTTGTTCTTCATCTGGAAGCCAGATCTAGAGTCCGTTCGAGGCTCCGAAGAGGGGAAATCGTCGCCATCGTCATCACCAACCTTCCTCCATCACCAATTTCATGATGCTCACTGCGAGGCGTGAGTAATTCCATCGTAGGCTTGCTGGACGGTGATGGGTTGGATGATATTTATCATGTAATCGAGTTAGTTTTGTTAGGGTTTGTTCCCTAGTATCCACTATGTTCTGAGATTGATGTTGCTATGACTTTGCTATGCTTAATGCTTGTCACTAGGGCCCGAGTGTCATGATTTCAGATCTGAACCTATTATGTTTTCATGAATATATTTGTGTTCTTGATCCAATTTTGCAAATTTTAGACACCTATTACGAGTTATGATCTGCATACCCCAAGGAGAAAATAATTGGGATTCTTTCCGTTGATTACCATAGTTTGAGGAGTTCATGTATTCACTAAGTGCTAATGCTTTGTTCCGGTTCTCTATTAAAAGGAGTCCTTAATATCCCTTAGTTTCCATTAGGACCCCACTGCCACGGAAGGGTAGTACAAAAGATTCCATGCAAGTTCTTTTCCATAAGCACGTATGACTATATTCGGAATACATGCCTACATTATATTGACGAATTGGAGCTAGTTCTGTGTCACCCTAGGTTATAAGTGTTGCATGATGAATGCCATCCAACATAATTATCCATCATTGATCCATTGCCTACCAACTTTTCACATATTGATCTTTGCTAAGTAACTCTTCCATTGCCACCGTTGCGATTGCTACTAAGCTGCTATTGTTACTTTTGCCACCGTTACCGTTACTCCCATACTGCTTTGCTACCAAATACTTTGCTGCAGATATTAAGTCTTTTAGGTGTGGTTGAATTGACAACTCAACTGCTAATACTTGAGAATATTCTTTGACTCCCCTTGTGTCGAATCAATAAATTTGGGTTGAATACTCTACCATCAAAAACTGTTGCGGTCCCCTATACTTGTGGGTTATCAAGACCTTTTTCTAGCATCGTTGCCGGGGAGCATAGCTCTATTCTTTGACTCACTTGGGATTTATATCTGTTGATCACTATGAGGAATCTGAAAGACAACAAAACCAAGATCTATCCCTCTACTGCGAGGGGAGGTAAGGAACTGCCATCTAGCTCTGCACTTGATTCACCTTATGTTTTGAGTAAACTTGCGACACCTCCACCTGCTATTGATTTTGATATGTCGCATGTTATTCATGATGCCACTTCTGCTATGCACGATGCTTATGATGATACTACTTCTTTGCTTGATAATACTATGCCATTAGGTGAATTTCTTGATGAACAACTTGCTAGGGTTAGAGAATGAAATTACTGAAACTGGTGAGATTATTGAAACTGAAGAGGATAATTCTCCCCCTCTATATGAATTGCCTAAAGTACCTGAGGGTTATATTATGGATGAAGAAACTGCTAGAGACTTCTTTGCTTGCAATGATAGACATGATCTTAAGAAACTGTTAGCTAAGCTAAAAGAAAAATCTCTGAATGCTAGAATGCAATATGATCCTAAGTTTTCTACTTCACCTACTTTGTTACTGATAAGGATTGTGAATTCTCTATCGATGCTTGTTAATTACTTTGGTTGAATCTGATCCTTTCTATGGTTATAAATCTGAAACTGTTGTGGCTCATCTTACTAAGTTGAATGATATAGCCACCCTATTTGCTCATGAGGAAAAAATCGCTATTACTATATTCTCAAGTTGCTTCCTTTCTCAATAAAGGGTGATGCTAAGTTATGGTTTAATTCTCTTGCTCCTGGTTGTGTGCGTAGTCCCCAGGATATGATTTACTACTTGTTTGAAAAATATTTCCCTCCTCATAAGAAACAAGCTACTTTGAAGGAAATATTTAACTTTGTGCAAATTGAAGGAGTCTCCCACAAGCTTGGGGGAGGCTTCTCCAATTACTCAATGCTTTGCCTGATCATCCTCTCAAGAAAAATGAAATACTTGATATCTTTTATAATGGACTAACCGATGCTTCTAGGGACCACCTAGATAGTTGTGCTAGTTGCGTTTCTAGGGAACGAACTGTTGAGAAAGCTGAAAAACTATTGAATAATATATTGAGCAATGATAATGATTGCACTCTTCCCAAACCACCTCCTAAGCCAACTCTTAAGAAAAGAGGTATTCTATTTCTTAGTCTAGAAGATATGCAAGAGGCAAAGAAATCTATGAAATAAAAAGGTATTAAAGCTGAAGATGTTAAGAATTTGCCGCCTATTGAAGAAATATATGGTCTTAATGCTCCGACACAGGTAGTAGAGGTAAATTCTCTCGATAGATTTGATGAAGGTGATATTCCTTATAATAAGTCTGCTAGTCAATGCTTGGATGAATTTGATAACTTCATTGTTAAACAAGAAAACTTCAATGCTTATATTAGTAGACAATTGAAACGCAATGCTTATATGCTTGACCGTTTGGGTGATTATATGAGTAGAACTATTAGTGATCTTAACTTATTAGTAAACATGCTTCTATGGTAAAAACTCAAGTAGAACAAGTACTCAAGGCACATGATGATTTGCTTAGTGAGTAGAATAGTAAGAATAATGATAATGTTGTTAGGGTTATGACTAGAGGTGGTAAGATGACTCAGGAACCTTTGTACCCTGAGGGCCATCCTAAGAGAGTTGAGCAAGATTCTCAGGGAACTAATACTGATGCATCTAGTCCTAGTAATAAAAAGAAAAATAAAAATGATAGGACTTTGCATGCTTCTAGCGAACTTGTTGTAGACACACCTGAGAATCCCAATGATATTTCTATTTCTGATGTTGAGACACAATCTAGTAATGAACATGAACCTAGTGCTAGTGTTGATGATGATGTTCATGTTGATGCTCAACCTAGTAATGATAATGATGTAGAAGTAGAACCTGTTGTTGATCTTGATAACCCACAATTGAAGAATCAATGTTATGATAAGAGAGACTTTGTTGCTAGGAAACATGATAAAGAAAGAGAACCATGGGTTCAGAAACCCATGCCCTTTCCACCTAAGAAATCCAAAAAAGGATGATGAGGATTTTGAGCGCTTTGCTGAAATGATTAGACCTATATTTTTGCTTATGCATTTGACTGGTATGCTTAAAATGCCTCCTTATGCTAAGTATATGAAATTTATTGATTGCAACGAAGGCAATGTCACTTTTCATGTTAATGGTAACGAGCATACAGTACACTTTCCGAACAAACAACCTCAAGTTCATAGTATCAATTCTATTAGAAAATTTCAACTACTACTATTAGAGGTTTTGAATTCCCTCTTCCTACTGTCAAAAAGAAATATGATATTCTTATTGTTGGGGACATGCATATCCCCATTGAGGTAACCTAGTGTTATTCAAAAGTTCTCGGGTTTCATGTCATTCGGAAGAAGTTTGTTAATAAGACTTGATCAACCTTGTTAATGGATTCCTTTTGATGGGCATTAGATGGATGAATCTAGAAAGCACAACTTTCTATACCTACTTTTTAATTTCTGTTATTTAGAATAAATAAAGCAAAATAGCATTTTATGTCTGTTTTCTGATTTATCCGTGCAATAAAAAATGGCCCAAAAATAAATGTTCTTCAAATGCCCTGAAAAATTAGTATGATTTTTTATAAAATATTTTATAACTTTTGGCACTGAAGATGCACCAGGGGGATGCACCAGTGGGCCACAAGAGTGGAGGGCGCGCCCTACCCCCGAGGCGTGCCCCCTGCCTTGTGGGTCCCACGTGGGTCCCCTCCACTTATTACAGTACCCATCCACTTCGTCTTCCTCCAGAAAAAATCTTCCTGTAGCTCAAACCCGTGTTCTTGTTCATTTTGCTGCCATTTTCGATCTCCTTGCTCAAAGCTCCATTCGCAAAACTGCTTTTGGGAATTGTTCTTCGGTATGTGACTCATCCAATGGTCCAATTACTTTTTGTTCTAGTGCTTTATTTATTGCAATTTTATTTGTTGTGGTGACTCTGTTCTTGAGCTTGCATGTCAAATTTATATGGTCCAAAGTAGTTTTGATGCATGATATAGCTTCTAGACACCTGTAGGAGTAGTTGCTATCAATCTTGTTGAGTTTGTTTCAATTTTATTTTGAGTCACTAAAAATTTCAGAAATTTTTCACAGGAAGAAAAATGTCTAGGAAAATGTACCAAGGTGGTTCTTCGAGGAAGCAAGCACCGAGGCTCGCGATATGTGAGCCGAACCTTGAACCACCAAGGGAAGCTCAAGTATGGCCTTGTGAATGGCCATCTGATGAATTCATGGTCCGTGCAAGTTTCAAGGATGAGTTTTATGCATACATACAAAATGCCGGCCTTGAGGACTTCGTGTCAGATAAGTGCCAACAATACTATTTCCTCACTGATTCCTTTATGTGGAGGTTTGAATTTTCATCTAAGCACAATACCCATATTGTTTTATTTGATCTTTATGATGAATCATATACCATGGACCTTCAAGATTTTAATACTGCATGCAAAATCCCACAATGGGGCATTCATAGTGAGCCTCACAAAGCTGAATACAGTGATTTCCTTGCTAGCATCACTGTGGGAGAAACTAGAAATATCACACAAGCTACCATAGGGAGCATTCACTTTCCTGTCATAGATTATTTTGCTCTCTTTGTAGGTAGATGCATTAACGGTAAGCATGAGCATAGCCACCTTTGTGTTCCAGATCTTAGTGTCCTCAGGTGTGCGGTGTTAGGTGATAAGCGATATAACTTGGGGGCCATTGTTGCGAGGAGGTTACATCTTAATGCTAAAGATGGAGATTTATTTAGTGGGATTTATGCAACTCGTTTAGCTAATTATCTTGGTGTACCTATTGAAGGAAATATGCCCTAGAGGCAATAATAAAGTTATTATTTATTTCCTTATATCATGATAAACATTTAATATTCATGCTAGTTGTATTAACCGGAAACATAATACATGTGTGAATACATAGACAAACATAGTGTCACTAGTATGCCTCTACTTGACTAGCTCGTTGCTCAAAGATGGTTATGTTTCCTACCCATAGACATGAGTTTTCATTTGATTAACGGGAACACATCATTAGGAGAATGATGTGATTGACTTGACCCATTTCTTTAGCTTAGCACTTGATCGTTTAGTTTGTTGCTATTGCTTTCTTCATGACTTATACATGTTCCTATGACTATGAAATTATGCAACTCCTGTTTACCGGAGGAACACTTTGTGTGCTACCAAACGTCACAACGTAATTGGGTGATTATAAAGGTGCTCTATAGGTGTCTCCGAAGGTACTTGTTGGGTTGGTGTATTTCGAGATTAGGATTTGTCACTCCGATTGTCGGAGAGGTATCTCTGGGCCCTCTCGGTAATGCACATCACATAAGCCTTGCAAGCATTGCAACTAATAAGTTAGTTGCGGGATGATGTATTACGGAACGAGTAAAGAGACTTGCCGGTAACGAGATTGAACTAGGTATTGAGATACCAATGATCAAATCTCGGGCAAGTAACATACCGATGACAAAGGGAACAACGTATGTTGTTATGCGGTCTGACCGATAAAAGATCTTCATAGAATATGTAGGAGCCAATATGAGCATCTAGGTTCCGCTATTGGTTATTGACCGGAGACGTGTCTCGATCATGTCTACATTGTTCTCGAACCCGTAGGGTCCGCACGCTTA
The DNA here is from genome assembly GCF_002162155.2 of Triticum dicoccoides. Lineage (NCBI taxonomy): Eukaryota > Viridiplantae > Streptophyta > Magnoliopsida > Poales > Poaceae > Triticum > Triticum dicoccoides. Next base: position 149,291,223 of record NC_041388.1, read on the forward strand.
ACGTTACGATGACAGTTTCATTATGAGTTTATATATTTTGATGTACCGAAGGTTGTTCGGAGTCCCGGATGTCATCACGGACGTAACGATGAGTCTCGAAATAGTCGAGACATAAAGATTGATATATTGGACGACTATATTCGGACACAGGAATGGTTCCGGGAGTTATCGGATATAAAACGGAGTACCGGGGGTTACCGGAACCCCCCCCCCCCCAGGGGTTAATGGGCCTCATGGGCCCAAAGTGGAGCAGAGGAGGGGCGGCCAGGGCAGGCTGCATACCCCCTCCCCCTCTAGTCCGAATTGGACAAGGAGGGAGGAGCGGCGCCCCCCTTTCCTTTCTCTCCTCTCTCCCTTCCTTCCCCCTCTAGTTGGACAAGGAAAGGAGGGAGTCCTACTCCCGGTAGGAGTAGGACTCCTCCCTGGCGCGCCTCCTCCTGGCCGGCCGCCCCTCCCCCTTGCTCCTTTATATACGAGGGTAGGGGGCACCTCTAGACACAACAATTGATCCTTGAGATCTATTAGCCGTGTGCGGTGCCCTCCTCCACCATAATCCTCGATAATATTGTAGCGGTGCTTAGGTGAAGCCCTGCGATGGTAGAACATCAAGATCGTCACCACGTCGTCATGCTGACGGAACTCTTCCCCGACATTCTGCTGGATCGGAGTCCGGGGATCATCATCGAGCTGAACGTGTGCTAGAACTCGGAGGTGCCGTAGTTTCGGTGCTTGATCGGTCGGGCCGTGAAGACGTACGACTACATCAACCGCGTTGTGCTAATGCTTCCGCTTCCGGTCTACGAGGGTACGTAGACAACACTGTCCCCTCTCGTTGCTATGCATCACCATGATCTTGTGTGTGCATAGGAATTTTTTTGAAATTACTGCGTTCCCCAACACCCATAAGAGGGAATGACATTGAGTTGCCACCTTCTTTTCTAGATTATAATGCTATGGTACACTACCTGTTTCTTGAGAGGAACGAACAGTCCCTCCAGTATCGACTAATCTTTGACAGACGGCGTGCTGTCCATATTACCCTTCCTGCTCCTGCCTTCTTTAACTTTTAGGTAAATGGGAGATATTTTATAACAAGAGAGGAGGTGAACGAGTATGAGAGAACAGTGGAGGCCGCTCGCCTCCAGAAAGCAACTCACTAGGCGGTAGCTGCCGCAGCACAGTACAACCCCAACTACAATTTCGGATACAATCCGGGCCAGTCGTGGCCCTAGACCAACTTAGGCCAAAATCCTAAGCTTGGGGGAATACATATTTCTCACCGACATTACATTCATGTTCACACACTCATTCCAGTTGTCGGTGTTCATACTTTTTGACTGTATTATCCATGCTAGTTTATTTTCTTTTTTTGCTTTCTTCTTGTGTGTTTCAAAAACTTTGAGAAAAAAACAAAAAAAATTAGTTGCAGCTTCTGTCTAGTTTCCTTTCCATTTTTATTTAGTAGTACTATTAAAAGAAAACCCAAAAGGATTTCCCGTTCTTCTTTTGCTTGTTGGGAGCTTTCCCGTGTAAATAGTTTTTCTCGTTCTTGTTTTACTTCCTTCAGAAAAACAAAAACTCCAAAAATATTTCAGTTTGTTTCTTTGAAATTCTTTTCTTTTCTTTGGGGTCGAGAGGAGAAGACCACGATGAAAATGTTGAGTGGCTCTCATATGCATTATTGTTGATCTAACAAAGAGCCCATATTACCTTGTCTTCTCCTTTAAATAAATGTTTCTAGATTCCAGCTTAGTCCAATGCACGTGCACTCTTATTATTATCCACGCCGCTCAGTCGTGCAAGTCAAAGGCAATAATGATGATATATGATGAAATGATTGAGATGACGAAGAGCTAGTATGAACTTGACCTATCTTGTTTTTGTAAATATGATTAGTTCACCGTTCTTGATTCAGCCCATTATGAGTGAAACATGTTTGCAATGACAATTAGATATTATAGTCACTCATGCCCTGCTTAATTAGCTAGGAGTCTATAATGGTTTACCTTGCATGCCAACATGCTCTTAAAATGGTTGTGATGTAGTATGATAGGATTGTATCCTCCTTTGAATGATTTAAGTGGCTTGACTTGGCACATGTTCACGCATGTGGTTGAAACAAAATCAACATAGCCTCCACGATATTTATGTTCATGGTGATTTATATCCTACTCATGCTTGCACTCAATGTTGGTTAATCTCAATGTGTGTTTATGACTGTTGTCGCTCTCTAGTTGGTCGCTCTCCAGTCTTTTTCTAGCCTTCACTTGTACTAAGCTGGAATACTGCTTGTGCATCCACTTCCATAAACCCAAAGTTGTTCCATATGAGTCCATCATACCTACCTACATGCGGTATTTACCTACCGTTCCAAGTAAATTTGCATGTGCCAAACTCTACACCTTCAAATGATAATCTATTTTGTATGCCCGAGTCGCTGATGTGGCAACTGGGGGTTGTCAGTATCTTCCATGCTAGGTGGGTTATTCTCACGATGAGTGGACTCCGCTCATCGTTCATGAGAAAAATGGCTGGTAACCAGGATGCCCAGACCCATGCTCAAATCAAATCAAAATATAATTGCAAACAAAACTCCCCCAGGATTGTTGTTAGTTGGACGGTACCCGTTGTTTGGGACCAGCCGTGGAATGTGCTTGTTGGTGGTGGGGGAGTATAAACTTTACCATTCTATTTGGGAACCACCTATAATGTATCTAGTATGGAAGATACCAAGATCTCTTACTTGCTATGTTGACAATGAAAGCATACCGCTCAAAATATTATTTATCTCTGTTTCAAAAACTCGAGCTCTAGCACCTCTGCAAATCCCTGCTTCCCTCTATGAAGGGACTATTTATTTACTTTTATTGCTGAGTCATCATCCTCTTATAAAAAGCACCAGTTAGAGAGCACCACTCTCATTTGTATGCGTTCTTATTAATTAATATTGAGTATGACTATGAATGGATCTCTTTTACCATGAATTACAATGTCTAGTCAGTCCTTGATCTTCAGGCGTGCTCTGCATTTATGTTTTGCGGTCTCAGAAAGGGCTACCGAGATACCATTTTGTTATATCATATCATGATTCTTTAGAAAAAGTGATGTCATCCAAGATTTATTATTATTGCTTGCTAGTTGATTATGCCATTGATATGAATAAATGTGAGACCTAAATGTTATTGTGAATGTGGTTAGTTCATAATCTTTGTTGAAAACTTGAATGCTCGCTTTACATATTTGCAACAACAAGATCAAACATAGTTGTAAAAGTTTTTCTTTATCACTTTCAGTTTGTCAACTGAATTGCTTGAGCACAAGCAATGGGTTAAGCTTGGGGGAGTTGATATGTCTCCATCGTATCTACTTTTCCAAACTCTTTTGCCCTTGTTTTAGACTCTAATTTGCATGATTTGAATGGAACTAACCCGGACTGATGATGTTTTCAGCAGAATTGCCATGGTGTTATTTTTGTGCAGAAATAAAAGTCCTCGGAATGACCTGAAAATCCACGGAGAATATTTTTGGAATATATAAAAAATATTGGCGAAAGAATCAACCGAGGGTGGCCCACCACCTGTCCACAAGGGTGGGGGCGTGCCCTACCCCCTGGGCACGCCCCTGGCTTGTGGGTCCCACGAAGCTCCACCGACCTCAACTCCAACTCCATATATTCACGTTTGGGGAGAAAAAAATAGAGAGAAGGATTCATCACGCTTTATGATACGAAGCCATTGTCACCCCCTGTTCCTCATCGGGAGGCCAGATCTGGAGTACGTTTGGGGCTCCGGAGAGGGGAAATCGTCGCCATCATCATCACCAATTTCATGATGCTCACCGCCGCACGTGAGTAATTCCATCGTAGGCTTGCTGGATGGTCTTGGGTTGGATGAGATTTATCATGTAATCGAGTTAATTTTGTTAGGATTTGATCCCTTGTATCCACTATGTTCTGAGGCTGACGTTGTCATGACTATGCTATGCTTAATGCTTGTCACTAGGGCCCGAGAGCCATAATTTCAGATCTGAACCAATTATGTTTTCATGAATACATTTGTGTCATTGATCCGATATTGCAAGTTGTAGACACCTATTACGAGTTATGATTCACATACCCCAAGGTGACAATAATTGGGATTCTTTCCGGTGATTACCGTAGTTTGAGGAGTTCATGTATTCACTAAGTGCTAATGCTTTGTTCCGGTTCTCTATTAAAAGATGCCTTAATATACCTTAGTTTCCATTAGGACCCCACTGCCATGGGAGGGTAGGACAAAAGATGTCATGCAAGTTCTTTTCCATAAGCACGTATGACTATATTCGGAATGCATGCCTACATTATATTGATGAATTGGAGCTAGTTCTATGTCATCCTAGGTTATAAGTGTTGCATGATGAATGGCATCCGACATAATTATCCATCATTGATCCATTACCTATGAGCTTTTCACATATTGATCTTTGCTAAGTTACTCTTTCATTGCCACTGTTACGATTGCTACAAAGCTTCTACTGTTACTTTTGCCATCGTTACCATTACTTCCATACTACTTTGCTACTAAATACTTTGCTACAGATATTAAGTCCTTCAGGTGTGGTTGAATTGACAACTCAGCTGCTAATACTTGAGAATATTCTTTGGCTCCCCTTGTGTCGAATCAATAAATTTGGGTTGAATACTTTACCCTCGAAAACTGTTGCGATCCCCTATACTTGTGGGTTATCACATATCGGGAGCCCGTTTATCAGTGGGAGCCACCAGAGCTCGCCAGTCAGTGGAACCCTGAGGACCCTCCGCAGTATCTAGGAGAGGGTTACTACGAGCCATGGCCATAGAACAACTTAGGCCAAAAGCCTCAGCTTGGTGGAATACGTATCTCTCACCGACATGACATTCGTGTTCAGACATTCATTCCAGTTGTTGGTGTTCATCCGTTTCCATTGTATAATCCATGCTAGTTTTATTTTGCTTTCTTCTTGTGTGTTTGAAGAAAATTTTGCAAAAACCCAAAAATATTTCTCGTTTCTTTTCGGTTTTTCTCTCTAGTTTTATTTGTTTAGTAGTTCGTAAAATTAAAAGAAAACCCAAAAAGATTTCTCGTTCTTCTTTTGTTTGTCGGGAGCTCTCCCGTGTAAATATTTTTTCTTGTTTTCGCTTTTCTTTCGCTCTGCTTCTTTTAGAAAAAGCAAAACTCCAAAAATATTTCAATGTGTTTCTTTGGAATCCTTTTGTTTTCTTTCGGTTGTAAGGAGAAGACCATGATGAAAATGATGAGTGGCTCTCATATGCACTATTGTTTATCTAACGAAGAGCCCATATTACCTTGTCTTCTCCTTTTAATAAATAGTTGCAGATTCTAGCTTAGTCCACAACACATGCACTCTTATTATTATTCACATCGTTCGGTCGTGCAAGTGAAAGGCAATAATAACGATATTTGATGAATTGATTGAGGTGGAGAAAAGCTGGTATGAACTCGACCTATCTTGTTTTTGTAAATATGCTTAGTTCATCGTTCTTGATTCAGCCTATTATGAATGAAACATGTTTGCAATGACAAATAGAGATCATAGTTACTCATGCCATGCTTAATTAGCTAGGAGTGGATAATGGTTTATCTTGTGTGTCAGCATGCATTTAAAATGGTTATGATGTTGTATGATAGGATGGTATCCTCCTCTGAATGATTCAAGTGGCTTGACTTGGCACATGTTCACACATGTAGTTGAATCAAAACCAACAAAGCCTCCACGATATTTATGCTCATGGTATTTTTTATCCTACTCATGCTTGCATTCAATGTCAATTAATCTCAAGGCATGTTTATGACCATTGTCGCTCTCTAGTTGGTTGTTCCACAATCTGTTTGTTAGCCTTCACTTGTACTAAGAGGGAATACTGCTTGTGCATCAAAATCCTTAAACCCAAAGTTGTTCCATATGAGTCCACCATACCTACCTATATGCGGTATTTACCTACCGTTCCAAGTATATTTGCATGTGCCAAACTCTAAATCTTCAAATAATAATCTGTTTTGTATGCCCGAATCGCTCATGTAGTGCTAGGGGTTGTCAGTATCTTCCATGCTAGGTGGGTTATTCTCATGATGAGTATTTATTCACTTGTCATTCACGAGAAAGTGGTTGGTAATCGGGATGCCCAGTCCTATGATCAAAATCAAAATCAAAATATAGTAATGAAACAAAACTCCCCCGTGTTGTTGTTGGTATGGAGGATACCCGAGGATTCGTCTAGCCATGGCTTGTGTTTGTTGGTGGATGGGGAACAAAGCTTTACCTTTTTGTTTGGGAACCGCCTATAGTGTTTCTAGCATGGAAGATAGTGAGAACTCTCGGTCGTTAAGTTGACAATGAAAGCCTACCTCCCAAAACTATATTCATCTATGTTTCAAAAGCTTCGAGCTCTGGCACCTCTTCAAATTTGTGCTTCCCTCTACGAAGGGCCTATCCATTTACTTTTATTGTTGAGTCATCATCTTATCATTAAAGCACCAGCTGGAGAGCACTATTGTCATTTTTATGCTTTGTTTTTAGTTGATGTTGAGTATGAGTGTGACTAGATCTCTTTTGCCATGAATTACAATGTCTAGTCAGTGCTTGATCTTCAGGGGTGCTCTGTATTTTTGTTTTGCGGTCTCAGAAAGGGCTAGCGAGATACCATTATATCATATTATATTATGATTGTTTTGAGAAAGCGTTGTCGTCCGAAATATCTTATTATTTCTAGCTAGTTGGTTATGTCATTGATATGAGTAAATATGATACCTAAATGTTATCGTGAATATGGTTAGTTCATAATCTTTGCTGAAAACCTGAACATGGTTAGTCATACTTACAACAAAAAGATCAAACAGAGTTTGTAAAAGTTTTTTGTCACTTTCAGTTTATCAACTGAATTGCTTGAGGACAAGCAATGAGTTAAGCTTGGGGGAGTTGATACGTCTCCATTGTATCTACTTTTCCAAACACTTTTGCTCTTGTTTTGGACTCTAATTTGCATGATTTGAATGGAACTAACCCGGAATGACGTTGTTTTCAGCAGAATTGCCATGGTGTTATTTTTGTACAGAAATCAAAGTTCTCGGATTGACCTGAAAATTTACGGGGAATTTTTGTGGAATATATGAAAAATACTAGCGGAAAAAGACACCAAAGGGGGCACGCAGGAGCCACAAGCTCTGGGGTTGCACCTACTGTCGTGGATCTAAGACTGATAGTAGAATGGGGGGTGGGTATGAGGAGGAAAGATCCTAGCTATGGTGAAGTTGTACACATGAGTTTTACGAGATCAGGCCCTTCGCGGAGGAAGTAACAACCCTATGTCTTGGTGCCAGGAGGCAGTCGACTGGATTATGTATTTGTGTGTTTACAAGGGGTGCAAACCCTTGTCTCAGTGGAGGGAGTGGCTTATATAGAGTGCACCAGGACCCCAGCCAACCCACGTTACAAGGAGTTTAAGGTACATAAAGAGATGGCGTTACTCGTAATGGTAGCCTTAAATGCATTAATGGCCGTAAAGGTTACAGAGTGGACGCTTGCCCGTTGCTGTTCTCGACGACTCTTAGTCTTCAAATAGGTCGAATGGATTCTTGTATGGTCGAATGATCGTGTGGTCGAGTGACCGAAAGAAGGAGGAGTCTCCGAGTGACTGGTAGGTCAAGTGGATTGCACTCAACACCTTTGTTGGGCCCTCCCTGTCGTCTCTTGAGCTTCTTTGCTTCTAAGACAGTGCCCTTGGATAGGACATATAGGTCAGGCCTATTACCCTACCCCGGGTCTATGTCCTCATTATTAGCCCCCGAATGGATTAAGGTCCTAGTAAAAAGAAGGTTGAAGTTGATCTTGTCTTGACTCTTGTGTTTCCCAACTATTCACTTCTGAACAGAGGTCTGTGTTGGAATTTCGGCTTCGTTTCAGTCGCCTTGATCGATTTAGAAATTGCCAATTGGTTTTATAATGTCACCTGTCGAGTGTTGTCTTTGATGGGAAATATTTGGCGTGACTGGTTGCGGCAGATCCCAGATTTTGTGGGATTCGAAATTTCGGGGGAAGCACGTCGGACGGAGTGTGCCGGGGTAAGCGGAGTGGGTAAACAGGAACGTTTCGATTTCTGCGCCACCTTTTTCACCACGTATCTCGCATGCGACTACTGAGGGATTTGACAGCATCACCCAGGCCCGCGCGTTAGCCACTCGGAAGTCGGCCTTTTAAAAGCGGCGAGGCCGAGGCGCCTGCACTATGCGCGTCCATTCTCCTTCTTCTGCCTCTTGCTCCACCACCGCATCCGGCTTCTCCACTCTCGACGCCGTCGCTCCGCCACCATGGGAAAGGAAAAGACGGCGGCGCTGGAACGCGCGAAGAAGGCAACGGGAGCGGCGAACGGCAAGAAGACGAATCGGGGATCTTCATCGCGCACGAGGCTGCCGCCCGGTTGGATCCAGGGTGATTGGATCCGATCTTCGATTTGGCAAGAGGATTTGGATGAGCTGGCCGAGTTAGGGCTGATCGTCCACAAGGCTGCCCGATTGCCAGAGGGGTAGACGGAGCCGCAGCCGCGGCCGGGTGAGTGCGTTTTTCTTGCTACTCATGTCGACCGTGGTTTCTCGCTTCCTCTGCATCCTTTTTTTCCGGGGTTTCTTGAATTTCTTCGGGGCCCAACTCCATCATTTCACTCCCAACACCATCACGTATCTTGTTGCGTTCGTGTCCATGTGCGAGAATTTCTTGGGGTGCCGACCGCACTGGGGTCTTTTCAAGCACATTTTCACCATCTGATCCCAGACAGTGAAGAAAGCAAACTCGAAGGACGAGAAAACCCACGTTATCCAGATGTGTGGGGGTTTGGGTATCTTGAAGAGGAAAAGGAGTTCCTTTCCTCCGATGACCCTCCCTGAGTCAGTCAGAGGCTGGCAGTCGACCTGGTTCTACTGCAAGGATATCGCAACTCTAGGCCAGTCGAGTGGACTTCCTCCTTTTTCTTTCGACCATGTGTAGACTCCTTCCTCGTTGAAAGTGAGCGCCGCGGAGAAGGCGGAGACAGGCATGCTGGTCAAGAGGGTGGTCCAGCTGATCAACCAAGGCGTCACCGGCATGGATTTGTTGGAGGTGTTCCTCAGTCGGCGCATCCAACGGCTCCAGGCCCGTGACCATTCCATGTGGATGTACTCCGGCACTGGCGACACCGCTCGGGTTCATGCAGAGGAGTTGTCAGCCGAAACAGTGGCTCAATGGTTGACGAGCATCACCGGGAACAAGGACAACCCCAGGGGCGCCAGGAGAGTCGACCCTTTCAGCAACAGCAACCATCCAGACAAGGTTTAGCCGATATGACCGATTGCATTTGAATGTGTTTTCCGACTATTTGTTAATCCGACTGATTTCCACTCGACTTCTTGTCTTGTAGATTTACACAGAGATGTACTCAATGCCCAATGGTGACCAAGCTCTGGAGCAGGACCATGAGGGTGAGGACAGCACGGAGGAGAGCGGTGAATGGGAGTCACCAGACGATGATGATGAAGATGAGAGCGATGAGTCAGACGACGAGGAAGTATTCGACTCACCGCCTTGTTTGGAATGTCGATCCAAGCAACACCATGATCCCATGGGCAGCCGTGGTAAGACTGTGGCCTCGAGCATTCCATCTCAAAAGCGCGCTCGGTCTCCGACTCCAGAGGCTGAGAAAGTCATCAAGCAGCCCAAAATCAATCCCTCGAAGGCCTGGAAGACCTTGCCTAAGATCAAGATGGATGTTCCTGTTGCTTCTGCATAAACGTTCTTCCCGTGTTTCTTTGCTTCGACTGATTCTCCTGTCCTGACCGAGTGGATGATGAACTTTTCCAGCCCGGCCTCCGCCGCGACTGATATGGATATTGACAAGGTCCCAGATGACGAGGAAACCAACGACGCTGCTACCTCCAAAGCCAGTAAGTCTGCCCGACTCGAATTTAGTCGGTCGGCTGGACTGTTTGTTAGTCGTCTCTCTGATTTTTCTTGTTTGATGCAGCTCCACGAGATGTTGTTGTGCTTCCGAACGATGAAGAAGAAGAAGTGCCTCTGAGGGAAAGGAGGAGGAGGAACCACGGACTGAGCAGGAAAGCGCCTGAGGTTCAGGTTCCTCAGTCGACACGGATGCCTGGGACGGCGGTGGAGCGATCCGTAGATCCGGCTCGCACCAACGTCACTTTCGCTATCCCGCTGTCGACTGGATGTCCATCAGAGTCAGCTGCTCAGACCCCTGCTGCTCTAGTACAACTCCACGCATCAGACCCAGCGGGTGCTTCAACTACTCTGCCATCATCTCTTTTCACTGTGTACCAAACTCCAGATGACCCACCGAGTGCCGCCAAGGAAGCTCTTCTTCAGTTGAATCTTGTGACGAGACAGATGAAAGTGGTGCACGAGGCCAGTCAGGTGGCCTTCAACGCCGGCGCTACTCTGCAGACCAATGTCCAGGTTAGTTGGTTTTCCTACTGATCTTACTTCTCATCCACCCACTGGGGTTTGTCTGCCCTAAAGTCGTATAGGCCTTCCACTTCAGTCGACTTGGATTTTTGAACTAGTGGGGGGCACTGAGTGCATGCACTGACCATAGTTGACTGCGGGCAGTCGACTGTGGTCTGAAAATCTAAATTTTCTCACTCGGTCTGGGCGGGTCAAGTCGAGTGACAATCTAAACCAGTGGGGGCACGCTAAGTGCACCCACTGGGTGTAGTCCCCGAGACGTGGTGGACTGCGGGCAGTCGACTATGGTCTGAGAACAACTATCTTCGCTTTTTTTTGACTCGACCTGGGCAGACCATGCCGAGTGTTTAATCCAACCAGTGGGGGCACGCTAAGTGCACCCACTGGGTGTAGTCCCCGAGACTGCCATTGAATGTTTGATTAGGCGGTAGTCTTAGAGTAACTTTCACTGTGATGCTTTTTCGTTTCTGTCGACTGATATGTCTTATATATTGACTGTAGAAACCTTGTAATCTTGGGGCTCAACTTTCTACACTGAACAAGTAGCAAATAAGCCTCAACCTTGATCTGGAATTGACCAATAAGAATCTCAAGACTACTCGTGACAAAGTAGCTGCTATGGGAGGTGACCAATCGACAACTGTCCATCTTATGACTAGCACTTTTCCTTTCCATTTTTTTGAACCGAGTGATTTCACTCGAGCAGATGTACGTAGTGAAAACTGTCAACTCCAAGCTCGTCTGAAGAATGTTATTTCTTTAGAGAAAATGAAGCAGGCTCTGGAGAAGAAGGATCTGGATCTTGCTGCCACGCAGAAGGAGGCGCGAGAGAAAACAACACTTGCTGACAAGAAGCTTGCTTCAGTCGGCAAGTTAGAAGAAGAGAACTCCAAACTGAAGACTGTTGTCTCTGACAACAATCGGGAGGTCGAGCTACTGAAGAAGGACAAGGACAAGTTGTCTGACGAGATTGGGAGCCTCAAAGCCAAGAAGGGCGAGTTGGAGTCTTATCTGGGCCAGATTGCTGCTCAACTGGTCTTAAAACTTGAAGGTACTGATGTTCGACTGACTTGTCATGGTCGATTGATAGGTCTTATTATATTGTCGACTCACCATTCATCTGACTATGCATAGCTTTGCCAGGACTTTGAAGAGGAAACTGGGCGGGTCAAGATGGGTCTCCACCCCATAAATTGCCCAGTCAAAGATGACGTCGCAATGAATGTGCTGTAGTTGGAATCTCGCATGGACAACGCAGTTGCTTATCTTGCCCGCCTAAAGGCGGCGATGACTCGGGTTGATGCTGAACTCTGGCCTCAAGAAGAACTGTCTCAAGACCTCGAGTCTCTGATGGCCCGATTGAATCAAATACTTGAGTGAGTGCAGGAATGGAAGAAGTCATCTGCTTGCTGCGGCGCTAATGTTGCCCTGTCCCTGGTCCGAGTGCACTGCAAGGATGTCAAAGAGGACAAGCTGGCGGAGCTCAAGGTTGCTAACACAAAAAGGCACACTTTCCAGTCCTTTATGGACACTTTACTTGATGCTGCCACTCGCATCATAGACAGCATAGACCTTGATAGTTCCTGCGATCCAGCCAGCCCTCCTCCTGACGAGTGACCAAAAACATTATGCTTCACCTTTATTTTCCTCGGAATGCCGAGTGATTGTGTAATCGTTAAACTTCTTCGGGCTTGATGCTCAAGTACTTTGGATCCATGGTTCGGAACTTTGGGATTTATCTGAACTTGGTTTATCTCTGAATATGCTTGTGTTTGCCTTCGAGTGGAACTTGTTCTTCACTCGGAATAATCTTTGTATATGTGATGCAGCTCCGAAGAAAAGGTTGCAAACGACCTGCACCTCGTCGTCCTTGTGGATAGGGATGGAGAGCACATTGTACTTGTGGCACAGCTCCAAGGAGAGGATTGCAGTCGACTTGCACCTCGTCATCCTTGCGGATAGGGATGGAGCGCATGTTGTACTTGTGGCGCAGCTCTGAGGAGAGGATTGTAGTCGACCTGCACCTCGTCGTCCTTGCGGATAGGGATGGAGCGCATGTTGTACTTCTGACGCAGCTCCGAGGAGAGGATTGCAGTCGACCAGCACCTCGTCGTCCTTGCGGATAGGGATGGAGCGGACGTTGTACTTGTGGCGCAGCTCTGAGGAGAGGATTGCAGTCGACCAGCACCTTGTCGTCCTTGCGAATAGGGGTGTTTTTCAAACTTAGGTGAGTAATGGACTGCAGCTAAGCCCCCGAGTGTGAGGTTTTCTCATCACTCGGTAGGATTTTTTAAACTTAGGCAAGTACTGGACTGCAGCTAAGCCTCCGAGTGAGAGGCTTTCTCACCACTCTGTAGGATTTTTCAAACTTAGGCGAGTACTGGACTGCAGCTAAGCCCCGAGTGTGAGGTTTGCTCATCACTCGGTAGGATTTTTTAAACTTAATTGAGTACTGGACTGGAGCTAAGCCCCCGAGTGTGAGGTTTGCTCATCACTCGATAGGATTTTTTAAACTTA